>NW_019174550.1:562710-880508 GCF_002260705.1 Seriola dumerili | reverse complement strand
TGTGTGTGTGTGTGTGTGTGTGTGTGTGTGTGTGTGTGTGTGTGTTGTGTGTGTGTGTGTGTAGGGTATGTCTCTGAGTGGAGGGGAGCAAAAGGATGCCATTGACAGACTTATCGCTCTCATGAAGGAACGCTTCCCCAGTCTCAGCCAGCACTACTTCATCACTACTGACGCCATTGGCGCCGTGGCAACCGCCAGCGATCATGGTAACTAGCCATTTTCTGTTTTGGCTTTATATTGTAATTAAGCCTCAGTACAAAACTTAAACTAAAAAGTGCTAAAGACGTGTGTGTTAGCTGTGTTTACACAGAATTGAATCTCAGTCTCATATGCATTTTTATTTTCAACAAATTTTACCATGTAAATATGTACATCAGGTTTTGTTTAGCACCTAATTTTACTGTAGATGTAAATTTACATTTGAAAGAAACAGTAGAAACCATGACCTAACCATGTCACAACAGGGCAAGGGTTGATATTTTACCCTCTTAAGGTGTGGCTGTAGAAAAGTGATATAATTTATGGCTTAATGAGATCCAGGCAGTCATCGTTGTTTTTTTCCTTTGTAGGAGGTGTAGTAGTGATATCAGGGACCGGCTCTAACTGCAAGTTAGTCAATCCTGATGGCTCACACATCGGCTGTGGAGGCTGGGGTCACATGATGGGTGATGAAGGATCGGGTAACCATGGCAATACGCAAATGCAAACACAGACACACTGCGCATTTAAAATCGGAGAATGTACAGTTTTATTGGTGTTGTGTCTTTCAGGGTTCTGGATTGCTCATTTGGCGGTGAAGACGGTGTTTGATGCCAAAGACAACCTGGTCACTCCCCCTCATGACATCACCCATGTCAGAAAAGCCATGGAGGAATACTTCCAGGTCAGATTGCAACAGAAGTCACTGAATCAATCACTTTACAGCTCTTATTAAAAATGTTTCCATTTATGAAATAATATAAAATCAAGTTAGAGTAGGGAGACGCTGAGGGAAGCACATTCACAAACATGGCATTCACCCCAGGTGTCAGATCTGATGGGCATGCTGCCGCACCTCTACAGAAACTTCCGGAAGTCACACTTTGCCGGTTTCTGCAAGAAACTAGCTGAAGGTGGGTGGTGCATCCCTTCCTGCTTCATTTTGTTTAAAGAGAGTAAAATATTAATTAGTAAATTAAACTGAAAACTGTGTTATTTGTTTAAGGCGCGGAGGCCGGGGACGCTCTGTGTCGGTATGTGTTCACTCAGGCAGGGAGAGCCCTGGCAAAACACATCGAAGCAGTGTTACCCGCAGCACAAGAGGTAACATCCAGACGTACACACATGCAGTACATAGCTGTGATTTCACTCATTTGAATTTCTCCAAATCTCTTAATTTTTCGCTCTTTACAGCCTCTGCTGAGTGGCGACCTCGGCCTGCCCATCCTGTGTGAGGGTTTAGTGTGGAGGAGCTGGGATTTTTTGAAGCCAGGTCAGTGTCCCTGGGGCCCCTCAGAAAAGCAAGTGCAGCAGTGGAAAGTGTTGGATGAAGCCATTGTACAGAAGAAGCCTCATTTTTTGTGTCTCTCTCTGTCTCTGTTTAGGGTTCACTGAGGTCCTAGATAAATTGGCATCATCTGACAAGTTCAAGGGCCGTTTCCGTGGCTACAACCTCCTGATCTTGCGGCAGTCTTCGGCCCTCGGCGGCGCCAGTCTTGGGGCTCAGAGTGTAGGCACCAAGATAACTATGGACTACGCAGCCAACACCAATGTCTTCTACCAGCACACTTTCAACAGCAGCAGCCAATGAGAATACCGTGTACTGGCCAGTATGTAATTACTATTATCATTGCTAATAATGCTTATCATAATGATAATGATAATGATTGATTGAGTGGTCGAAAATATTCCAGATTGTGGTGGTTTAACAGCTGTTATTCTGAAAATGGAACTATTACTTTCATTTGACTGTCATTCCAAATCTTTGCACCTTTGTAACACTTGTTTACATTTGACATTTCTAATAAAAATACTGCTAATTTGCCAGAAAACTAATTCATGGTTGTAAATAATCTCTGATCCCCAAGATAATTGAAGTTCCCTAACACAAGTGTAGGTTTAAAAATGCTAATTGTTCATATGTCCACTTATTACTGGCAGAGAAATTGGTTCATTCTTTCGCAGCTTCTTTGCACTTTTGTTGTTTACTAATAGATGGTGCTGTTACACCACCTCCCTGCTTGTGGCAGACACATCACAGTGTCTGCATTTCTTCAATGGTGATGCAGAAACTTAAACAAGAAGCACTCAGTTTCTTGGGTCTGCATGCACTAAGATAATACTTGATGTATCTTTATTCACAACACAGCCATTTGCTGTTTATCAATTTTTATGCAACATGTTTTGTCATTTGAAGACATAATGCTTATATTAGACAGTCAGATTTACAAAAAAAACATGATGCATTTGGGTCTAACAGGAAAAAAGGAAAAAAAAAAGTAGCAAGGTGTGATACTGCTTTACAAGTTGTGTCAGTGTTTGGACTGTTTCTACCCATGTCACATTGCCCACAGGCTGCTGCTGATTCACAGCCTTTCTGTTTAAATGCACAGCACCTCGCTCGCACATCGCAGAAGTAATGGGACAGACATGTAAAGGAAGCAGCAGTAATTGTGTGTGCTGCCACAGTGAATAGAATGAATATCAATAGAATAAACAGAATTTGATTGAAAACAACAGCAGTAAGATTCCACTGAGTCTGGCTCCTCAGTTCAGTTCAGCTTCACTGCTGTGATACTCTGCCAGAGAGGAGTCAGAAAACCATCAGATGATTCCCTCACAACACCTGAAGGTAAACACGCTTGATTTTTCTTAATTTTACACATTTTTGTGTTGAATTATGCAATAGTGGCTGTTATATTTTTGTTTTTTATCAGTGTGTTTTGAATTGAAATGAGAAGGTTTTAAAAGATGTTTTTTAAAAAAGAACAGAGCTCTGCTGTGTCTGACAGTTTGCTTCCATGTAGTTTGCAGCCTCCAGGCAAATTTGTCATCATCCACAAAGTGCACCAACATGTCAGTCAGCACAACTGCTACGTTACCAAAGTCCTGTCTCACCTCATGCATACAACAAGTCTCCTTATTAACACTACTTCTTTAAATACTACTACTTATTTATTAAAAACCTCAAGCATCGTGCTATAATTTGACAGACCTACTGTCCTTCACTGGACTATTTCCATTTCTTGCTACTTATGTGACACTTTACAGATACTACCACAGTAAAATGCTGCTCACTGTACACAGTGCATTGACAATAACAACCCAATAACAGTCACAGGGGCCATGTCTGTGAATTGATTCGACTTAAAGTACATTTTTGTTAATAATTATGTCGTTTTACTAAATTGATATTTTCAACTGAGGACTTTTCTATAAAGGATCTGAATCTTTCCTTCACCAGTGGCTGACAAAAAGCTGTTCAAGGTAGAACCACAGTTCCTGATACTGTAGGCCTGAATCCTGTCTTTGAGCTAAGCTACAGTGTATGTCTGACCATTGTGTAAATTCCTACTTATTAACTTTAACACAAATCATTTTTTTCCCTCCCAGACTAAAGGTCAAGAGCCTTGGGAGAGATTCATCACAACATACAACAGTGACTACAGACCCTTCAGTGAGCGCTATCTACAGGTCAACCAGCTGAACCCTGGAACTGAAGCTGAACCTGCTCCTGCATTTATCCCCCCACCACAGGTCGGCTAGATCACTGAATAGATTTATAACAGGAAAAACAAAGACACATTTCTTTGACATTAATTCTTACTTGTTTATTGTGTTGTTTTCATAGCTTAAACGTGAAACCTGGCCTATATTTTACCATTATTTCTACAAGACAACCAACAGCACCTATGGCTCAACTGCACAGGTGAACCACAACATCACACACTAACACCTGCAGCAAGTTCACAAAAACCTCTATTTTAAACTAGTTTTCATTTACTTGTACCACCATGATCCTCACCCTCTCCATGCTCTGTACCTCAGCCTCCCTCTTATCACCTCTTCCATGCCCCCCCATCTACATTCGTGGCGACTGGGGTTGTTGGCTCCACCCTGACAGAGGGCAGGACACAAGATGCGAGAGTCGCCAGGGAGACTGGGCATTCACTTGGCGTGGAGAAGAACGGTCAGCTGCACTGTGTTTGTGGTGGAAAGGGTAAGGAGCTCTCTCTGTCTCTCTGACACACACACACACACACATACACACACACACACACCCAACTAAGCTGGCAGGTGTAGAGAAACTCAATCCAGCTTCCTCTATTGACAGCAAATGTCTTGGCACAGTATGAGGCAAAAGATGAGCCACATCAGAAGATTGATGTTCTCTATGAGAAAGGTTAGACGACTCCCAGTGTTTGATTCATCTGATATTTGTCTAACAATGAGATACCAGTTTGAAGTGATTGAAACAAATGATTTTTGCTTTGAAAGAGGCTGAAATTAGAGAAACATATCTGATATTGTCGTAATCCCGTTCCATATTTTCTGCACTTTTAGGTGCGATTGTGGTTTCATCCCATGTTGCTCCGGCCTGCTGTGAAGATTTCCTTAGATCTGTGTGCAGAGAGGCCGGGCTGCAGCACCTGCTCCACTTTCCTGTGGCCTCCAGTCCCATTGTCACAAACAAAGGTAGATCAACTCTCTCTCACACAGACACACACACACACACACACACTCTTCTTCTATGAAACACACATGCTCCTTGATGCACAAACTCTGGTGCCCAAAATGACCCTTTACAGTAAAATCAAGGCGGAAACTTCTACTTTTGTGAGGCTGAGAGGTTAGACAAGACCAAACACAGTGTGGGATAAAGCAATGAAACTCTGGGTGTGAGAGATGGGAGCTGTCACACTGAGTGCTATACAGAGCAGACAGACTGTGATGTCACCGCGTGCACAAATACTTGCAATGAAGTGGAGTAATTGAATGAAAACACTTAAATTCCCACTTCTGATTAGATGCTGAAAATTGGGAGAACGGCGCCTACATGAGGGGCTTGAGACCAGCTGTAGGACTGAGAAACAGCTCCGTCCTTCAGCCGACGTCAAGGCAATGCAGTTGGTAAGCCACAGACACAGACCTCAACTTTTTATCGACTAAAACTAATCTTTCAAATTTCTTCTCAGATATCTCACTATTGGTGCAGCAGATAAGCTTGTATATGGAAAGTATTATGCATTTTATGACTAAAGCATGAAACTTTCACCAGTGTTTCTATAAACCATTAAGTTTATTTTCAGATGTGGAGGTATTTCAGATGTGACCTCTGGGACAGGGCAGAGCCCCCTGGAGTAATGAGTGTGGTCCAGACCAAACTAGCATGATAGCTTCTGATTAGAGTGTTTGCTAATGTGCAAGCTAGTCATGTGATTCCATAGAGAACACAGATGAAGTGTTTTTAACGAGCTATAACTACCTTAACACCTGGAAATGGTGGGGTCTGCAGTTCCCCTACAAAATCGGTGCTCTACCAAAACTATATGCCTTACTATACTATGACGTTTTTATGCCTTACTATACTATGACGTTTTTATGCCTTACTATACTATGACATTGTTATGCCTCACTATATATACTATGGTATTTTTGATTTACTATACTATCTCGTTTTTATGCCTTACTATACTATGGCATGTTTATGCCTTACTATAATATGCCGTTTTTATGCTTTACTACACTGTGGCGTTTTCATGCCTTACTTTTTTATGCCAGAGTATAGTAAGGCATAAAAACGCCATAGTATAGTAGCCTTACCATACCATGTTGTTTTTATGACTTTCTATACTATGACGTTTTTTTATGACTTCCTATTATGTGTTATTTTATGACATTTTCTCTCCCCTCCTCTCGCTCTCAGCATTGCTGGGGAAACTGAGCGCCCTAAAAGTTGCTGCTTTGAGATGCAGACCCTCCCACCCCACATCCCTCACGGCAGCACCCGGCCTCTGGCCCATATACAGCCCACTGTCTCCTGCACAGAGCCCAACAGAGAGCCACTGCTGACAGAGTACCAAGCCAGCTACTCTGCTGAGGTAAGGAGAGGATAGAGAATGCCTGTGTGTGCTGATCAGCACACTGCAGCCCTGTCCATTTGTTTTATAATCTTACATATGTATAAATCCCCTTCATTTTCTCCTCCTAGTGGCCCCAGCCTAAGATCCAGCTGAGAGACTATAACCATCATCATCTTCCCTGTCACTGGAATCCTCATTCTTCACTCTGAATCTCAATTTTTGTCTCAATACACAGCAGTTTAAAAAAAAAAAAAAAGAAAATCATTGTCAGTCTTTTGAGTCAAACATGATGAACCAGTGAGTTTGCACTGCTTCTTCATCATCCATCCACCTCATACATGAGCGGTCCGTCCAAACCGAAGTAGGCCTGTGTGTGTCTGTGATTCTCAGTTATCATGCCTCAGGATACAGAAGCCGAGGATGAGTCATAACACAGCAGTAAACCGTCCACTGGCAGGCACCCAAAGGAAACAGTAAAGTGTGTGTGTGCTTGTTTTCATCCTCTTGTTTAGAAGAGGTTTAAATGTGCATGCAGCAGTGCAGTGGAGGAAAGATATAAACAATATAAAAAATACTCAACAAGTAAAATTAAAAACTTTATTCAAACTACAGACTGGTGTACTTTAATCTGACACACCACATTTTATAGGTTGATCTGATTTGTTTTCATAATCTTCATCTGCAAAGTAATACATTCAGATTTCTGTTGATCTGTGACATCAAGGCTGATTGAACCTCCAGGAACAGGACTGGTTCTGTGAGGTGAACTCCTGTGGTGTATTGGGTATGGGTAACAGATAACAGTTATATCTGATAGAAGAACCTGGTTCAATTCAATTCAATAAACTTTATTTGTCCCCAGGGGTCAATTTCAGATCCTGGTAGAAGCTCAGCCAAGAATCAGTGATAGTCTAAATCTATATGTTAACACACTAAAAAGCGTTAGCCATGGTGAAATTATGAGGAAAACAGGATCTTTTCTCTTCTCTCTTTTTATTCATGAAAATAAAATTTTCTGGCTGTACAAAGTCAAACACACTCTCTGAGCTGAGGAGCAGACAGAGTCTGTTACGATTCATCAGTTGAGACCTTCAGTTCAAACTGGGATGGTTTGCAGCCAAACCAACAGGATGAGAATCTCTTGACGCTCCTTCACATTAAGGCACTTGAGGTGGCCCCCCCCCCCCCACCGGCGGAGGCAATTACACTCTGAGGCGTTTTGGTTTAGGGACATCAGCGCTGCTCTCATCCTCTTCATCCCTCTCCCTCTTTTTCTGAGGCTCCTCCCGTCGCACCCTATCCTCCTCTTCCACAATGGGGAAATAGCACAACACTGACAGTGTCATGTGGCCATCTTGAGTGTAGTCAGACACCCTGAACCAGCCCTTCACCTGCTCCTCTGTAGCCCTGTAGACGGGGGACACGACCCTGTTGAAAGGCACGCCGTCCCACTCCAAAGTGAGGATGCTGTTCCTCCGGTCTGCTTTCAGGACCATGATGTGAACTTTGTCTGGGTGGGTTGGAGACAGGAGTTTGCCAGCAGGAAGCCTGGAGGACGAGTTTTACTTCTATTTAAACATGAAAACATGAACCACACGGTCTCATTATGATTGGACAGTATATTTGAGCTACCTAAAGCCTGCAGGCGTCATCATGACCCGTGCTGGTTTTGCCACCAAAGAACAGAGTCTATCATTCTCCACGTCCTCGTCTTTGTAAGTGAAGGGTGATCTCAGGCAGTCTGTCCTGACGTTCGCCATCAGCGACGCAGGCGGTTCAGGTTCTCCAGTGAGGCGGCGCTCCAGTGTGGGCATGAACGCCGACAGAGTGTCCAGGTTCTCAGACGTCAGGCGGCGATTCCTGAAGTTGATAATGAACAGTGTGACGTTGTGCCGCCTTCCTGAATGCAAGATTCAAACAACACAAGATTCATACAACTTGGGTTAAAAGTCATCAATTCTTCATTGATTTAAGAGTAATAACAATGAGAACATGCCAGTTATGCTGAGAGTAAAATTTGATATATTCACTGACAGATAACACACCTGCAGCAGTCTGCTCTGGCTCAACTTCAAGCTCCATATCTATGAAATACGTCTCTCTTCTTCTTAGAGTTTCCATTTGTTCAGATGTGGGTTAACACTGGTTTGTTGGTCTTACCACACGGTTCACTGGGGAGCTGTTCACTGTCAGTCAAATCTTCCTCGGGACATGGATTTATCATGGATTGTAGATGTTCAAAGATGTAATTCTTCAGAAAAATTGAAATTTAAACATCTACTGTCCATTTCCATGACAACTGGGCAAAATCCATCTGCTGAGGAAGATCCTGTGAAACAATACAAAGCTCCAGAACAGCTTCTTAATGGACCTTGTGGTGGGATTGTTTTAGTCACCGTCAGTCTTGACATTGTGTATGTATGTTTGGGAAGGTTTCTGGTCAGTGGTGTCTCGTGCTTGATGTATTATATTTGTATGTTTGGTGTTAAACTGACAGAACCCTCAGACACATTGGTGAGTGGAGTGTGTGATCACTTTGAGTGATAATGTATGAAAATATCAACATGGCAATATTCATGAATTGTGTTGCAGACAAAGTCCTGCCATATAATGATATGTGTTTGGTTATTCATCTTTGTGTATAAGGACAGAGCAACTACTGTTAAACTGTTATGATTATAAAGAAACCAATTTTTTAAACTATTAAATATAAAAAAGTGATAGTTTTCTATTATTTTACTGACTTTGGTGCTTGAAGTTATTTTAATATCTGTGGTAAATAACATGAAGGACACAAGTTGAATTGGGTGGAGATGAATATAATTTATATATATATATATATCTGTACAATATACAAATGAATCTTTCAGGAAGGAACCCGAGATTCATGACGAGAGTAAGGAAGGACTTCCATCAGTTTAATAAAGTGTATAAAGAGATGTGTTAATATGTACATTAGGAAGAATCAGACTAATGTGTGAGCTTTTCATTTTTAATCATCTCGAATCCATATCGTTATGAACGGGACCGGTTCCACTCTTTCACACTGTGTGTATTTTGACAGATGTAGATTTTTAGTCTTGTGTTTATCATGGCTCTGTGGATGATAATGTCTGTGGGTTGATTGGTCCAGACTGAAATATGTAAACAACTGTTTCTAGACACATTCATGTTCCCCTCAGCAGAGTGATTAAGTTTATCCTAACTTTTTCTTTTTTGACTAAATGCTATTCTAATCAATGTGTTTAATGCTAATTAGCAAATGATATCATGGTAACACACTAAACTAGAATGACAAAATATACTGAACGTCATTAGACCTGCTAAACATCAGCATGTTAGCATTGCCATGCAAGCATTAGCATTTAGCTAAAAGCACAATGTAAGGCAGAGTATTAAGTCTTTTTATCTACTTATACATTTCCAGCAGTTTTCATGTGTCCTCTGCACATGCTGGTCAATGGAGAGTTTCTGCACAGTGCTTATTAATGTAAGAGTAAGAGCTGAATGACCTCATTACTCTGACAGGGTTACCATCAAAATTTCACTCTCGTCTCTCTCTCTCTCTCTCTCTCTCACACACACACACACACACACACACACTTAATTTGTTCACAGTAGCATAGTTCAATTTAAAACCTAGAGTTTCTATACTAAAATATATTGTGCGTCAAAGTGTATAAAATGAGTCATTGGTCATTTTATAAAGGCTGCGTGTATGTACATGTATTACATGACAGAACCTGCTGCATCTTTACTGTCTTAACTGCCACCAAGGAGGTTATGTTTTCACCCGTCTGTAAGCAGTTTTACACAAGAAGCACTGGACTGATTTGTACTGATCTTGGTGGAGGGATGGGTCATGGGCCAGGGAAGAACCAGTTAAATTTTGGGGAAGATCTGGATCCTTTACTATGAAATAGAATCTATTTTCACTTGAGTCTGGTTTATATTATTGGGTAAGGGCTAGTCAATATTGAATTTATAAATACAACCAAACCACATGGGTTCATCAGGGGTCTTTATCAACTGTATCAAAGTGTGACAAAAGGCTGACACAAGGCATTTGTCTTTAACATCTTTATTCGTCTTTTTTCATTATTTTTATTTGTATTGAAATTCATACTCTGTGTCATTTGGACCTCTTTTTCTTAAACGGCTTCTGTCATCTAACTCAAACAAAATCACCAAAAATGATTTCATGTTGTACAATCCACCTGGCGGACATTCCTATTGGCTTCACCAGGGTGCCATTTGACAGCTGTGGTCCAACACTGTGTGAGGAAGTTCCCTTTTAACCACATACTCATGGTCTCTGCTGCGGTTTAACAACACACTTTGAGTTGACTCGATAGGGTGAAAATTCTAAAAAGCTGCTTGGATGGACAGAAGTGCTTTCACCTGTTAGATACTAAATGCAAGTAACAAATGCACAATTGTCTACTTAACCCTAAGAGTAAGATACACATGTCACTGTTAATACCATGAATGAACAGTGGCATGAGGAGGATTGATGTTCAGATCACATGATGTTTCCTCTTGTCAATACTGCCTCCAGATTTTCAAGCCAAGCTGGCTGAGAATAAGAAAAATGTATTTAACTGTTAATAAGAATCTGGGTTTCCTGAAAACCTTTTCCTTTTGGTGCACAACTTAAAAATGAAGATTATACTTGCAGTAAGGGGTGATGCTTCAGGGAAAGCCAGACCACAACAGAAATCAATGGTTAAAGGGAAGAACTTCCTCAAAAAAAGTCAACCTACAAAGAGAAGAACAGCAAGGAGGCCATACTGTCGGCCACGTGTCGCATACTGCTTTATTCTGACTGGCTGTGACAATACTGTCTCCTCAGGTTTCCTCCTACAAACAGGACTGAATGGACACCACAGGCTACTGTACCCAGTAGAGACACAAAACGCCTCATCCTCAAAAACATGAAGAAAAAAGAAAAAAAGAGGAGGAGAGGCTATTTGAAAACCTGATTTGGATATGGACACTTGATCTGATGCTGGACAAACCAAGTTGTTCCGGCAGAAAGAGGCAGTGGCTGAGTTCCAGACCAAACACTCCCCTGTAACAAGGTTGTTCAATAAATGTTATGAATCCAAAATGAAACAAAGACTGAAACTGTGAACACAAAAATGAAAATAACCGAGTGTTTAAAGGTTCAAAAAGCTCTGACCTTCCCTCTGTTATAACATTTTTCTTGCTGAACTCGACTTGATGTATGACTGGGCGACTCACACCTCTGTTCTTATAAGCTGGACTAAAGATAAACATGGACTTCCACATAAATTGGGAAAAATAAGAATTCATCCATGATTACGCCTGTCCATGTTCTGATCACTGATCGCACACGTGTACAGGGAGGGTGGGGTCTGTATTTGGTTTGGAACAGAGCCGCTGCGGATACAAATAACAACCCGCATCTCGAGACGCACATGCGCTGTGATGTCACAGGGAGCTTATGACATCATAGGAGCTAACCTTAACGGGTTTGATTGAGCGCGATGACTCCACAGAGCAGCGGCAGACACCCATCAAGTCCCCTGAAATATTAGTCGCTCTCTAACCTCTCTGTCCTGGAAACCCTCAACTTAATGTTACGCAATGTTGTTCCAATTTGACAGCAAACAAATTAAGAAGTATGTGAAGTAATTTTAAGTTTATTCGATGTTTTGGATTTTAAGTTTTGTCCTGGCATCACTCCTTGGTAGCTGCCTCAGTTCAAAAGGGGGCTTCAATGAGATCTGCATACTCTGCAGACATCAACAGCGTCATCTGAAATGCAATGATGAGCTAGCGCCCGCAGTAGGGCGGTGCTGGTATTACACCCCTCCCCCACCCCTGTTCCCAATGTCCCTCAGTTTACAAGAAACAAACAGGAAATAAAAAGATTAAAGAAACATAAAGAAAAGAGAAAGAAAGAAAAAGAAATCCCCCCACCCCCCGACTGGGCCTGCCAGCACGCCACTGACTTCAAGTGTGTATAGGTCTGTGTGTGTGCATGCGTGTGTGTGTGAGAATCAGTGTGTGCGCGGTCGTGGCCGCCAGAGTCTCTGAGAATATGTGAGGACTGGTGTGTGTGTTTGTGTGCACGTGGAGGCTCCATGGGGGTGAGGGGGACTCCTAGTATTTCTTCCCCGGGACGAACTCCTTCGCTTCGGGATTCAAGATGCTCTTCCTCTGCAGGAAAAGACATGAGTGAGAACACGCTCCAGTTAACCTAAACCCATGTGTTCATTATGAATTTCTAAGGGTGCTTTGGAAGAAGAAGACTCTTGTGAAATGAGATGCATCTGTGACTCACCGCCACTTCCTCCAGATTGCTGTGGTGATCGCTGACGGACAGGCTGTTGAGCTGCTGCTGCAGCTGCCCCACCCCCTGGTTGTTGAGGTCACGCGAAGGGATGAACCAATCCTGGTCCTCCTCCTCCAGCATTTCCTGGAAGCAGCGCTCTAAGAATTCCTGCTCCAACAGCTCCTCTTCCACCTGGGAGATGACGTGGGAGAGAAGAGACATGAGTGAGAGCCAAACCAAAGGGCAGAGAAGTTAGAGGGAAAAAAGAACACGGGGATAAATGGACAGATGAGGAGGAGAGGACGGGTTATTTGAGATTACTTGCATGACAAGTAGGTGGAAGGTTTCCTAAAAAGACATGTGGTGGCATTAAAACATGACTCACAGCCGAGCAAGAGAAAAAGACTTGAGGTCGAGATACAGTGAGCTGAAAATGGCACATTTCTTCTTATATATCACTAACCCTGTAACTCAAGTCTTTAAGATTGGGTTCAAATAACCTCCGATTTACAAGGAAGAAAAACATTTCTATCACAGAGGAGGGGGGTGGACAAAAGAGCCAGAAGTGAAGGACAAAAAAAAAAAAAAAGGAGGAGTGGGTGCAGCAGGGAAGGCAAACAGGTCCGTTAACTTGTGACATTATCAGCTGCCCTGAGAACCTTCATCATAGGGAAACAAGAAACGAGAGCAGATGGGGAGATGATAACAGAGGGTGGAGGACAGCAGAAAGCAAGATAACACGGCAGAGTTTAAAGTGCAGGGGTTTGTAAGTGAGTGTGAAGACACTGGAAGAAGAAAAGAGGAGGCGATGCTGGTGAGAAGCGCCAGCTATAACTTGCATTGCTGTGGGTTTGTTGCTTTTGGTGTAATAATGAAATACAGCCCAGAGTCCAGTTAGTTGTAGTAATAAATCCATGAGGGTGACGGTTTATTGGCAACTCTGGAAAGTCATCACCAGGGATGTGTGCTCATAACGTCCCACAATACATGAAGCGCGAGTACACACCTGTCTGTTATACTCCTCCTCGTTCTCCATCCACATGTACTCGGCGAATGGGTTGGCGTCGTTGCCCTCGCCTGCGTGCCCATTGGCCACCGGCTCCTTCCCCTCTTTGCCCGGAGCTCCGCCTCCCGGTGTCTTGGCCACCTCTGGACCGCTCATCTCAGCCGGCTCTGCACAAGAGAACAGTTACATGAGTGTTATCGTTGGCGAAGTCATAAACACTGGAACTTGTTAGTAAATCACAAAAACTCAAAATTCTGCATGGTAACATTCACTTGAAAATCCATGCTGAAAATATTTTTGAAAATCAGACACAACTGGCTCCTAAAAACCAAATCAAACACAGTGCGCACTTCATTTTCTTCCGTTCTTGAAGCCAGGAAACTCTGGCTCATCTCCTGCTCATTAGGCCACAGCTGTATCTTACTGTTGAATTTACATTATCTCGTCTGAAGCAAGACCATAACGTTTCTGCCCAGGATCCAAACTGAACAAATTATGTGTCTCAATTATATTTTAGCTACAGCTGGAAAACTGCTCCCATGGGTAGAGAAGTCCTCAGAGTCTCAGTCCTCATGAACAATAAAACCACAGACCAACACGTTTCCATATCTCATGATCAGAATAAGAAACAGACTGAAAACTGCAACACCTACTGGGACTGATCCTGCTCTGTGTCTCCAAACCTCTGAAAATGTTCTTACTGCAAACACCTAAATGAGTATGGGGGCTTAATAGAGTCGTTGGCATTTTACGACAGCAGTCAATAGTTTTTCAGGTTGGTGAATTGCAATGCTCCGGGAGAAAGGCCACAGTGTTTTATTATTAAGCACACACACAAACACAGGCCCGGATAGACATCATGAAGACATACAGCACCATTCACAGGCAAACAAACACCCAGGGTGCTAAATCTGTTAACTTATGCTAATAAAGAGAGAAATACAACATGATGTCACAACTTCCTCATTTTCCTACCAAGCTTAGTTTCAGTGTGTGGAAGTCAAATAAGATTTAAATCCAAGCAAAAGCAGGAGACGTAGCGGAGCAGAAAACAAATGGGGGAAAAGTATGAAGACGAGTAGAAAAGACAACAGTTGAGACAGTAAATCACTCCAGAGAAAGAGTTTAACGCCCATTTAACTGGGAAACTACAAACAAGGATTTTTCTGTATATATGCCAAAACACACAAAACAGTTTTGTGGCCTTTCAGCCAATCACTCTACAGTCAATGATAGATCGCAAATATTCCAACAAATAGAAAGGACATGTTCAGACTGGCATCTTCAAGTCAGAAAATGATTTGTCATCAGAGAGATTCAGTGCGAAGGTATGAACATGAAGTTACAAATCTGTAGCCAAAATGCGCATGTGCCTTTTAAAGTGGGACTTGCATTAGTGGATTGAATTAAAATGTGTTAATGTCATGTTAAATGTTGAAGTTTAATTTGTGCAGCACAGTTTCACATAACCTTTATTTCATGGGGTGATTTATAAGGTTACGTCGAATTACATCTACATACAAATAATAAGACTGCTGCCCAAACTGACTGTAGCAATACTTATATAAAACCACTATATCAGCTGACAAATTTTCTGGTAATAATAATAATGCCGTTAATATGACATGAAAGAATTTCAGGTTTTTCTCAAAGATAACCTGATTATCTCACCCTGATAAAATGGGACCAAAATCTACTACAATCACAACTCTGCTGTAGAGCTACAACAATCACTTGCTGAAATCACTGATTAATCATTTCATCATTTCTCTAACAAAAATCCCAAATAATCCTTGTTTTGTTGCTTTTCTTTGTCATATAGAAACAGTAAATTCAGTATCTTCAGATTCTGGACTATTACTCTAAAACAAACAAATTACAGACATCATCATGGTCTTGAAGAAATTGTAGATTTTTTAACATCCATGTTAAAACGATTCATCAATTATTAAATTGAAGAAAGCTGAATGAAAATAATTATTAGTTGTAGCCCTTCTCTGCTGTACCACAACATAACACTAAAAAACATGTTCAGAGTTAAAATTTAGTGCCAGACAATTTGGAAAGAATTAATGAAGCCCTGTGGCTGTTGGCCCCTGAAATCCATAAGGGAGAGAACTGCAGAGATGATGGTAATGAGAACAGGAACTTTCCTCAGTTTGCTCAGTGCATCTCAAAACTGTCATATGTAACACAAGGAGAAAATGAACAACCAATCTGTGGTGAGAAGCACAAAAGATGGCTGTTGGCTGCACATGGTTTAATCATGGCAAATAGAGTGAGTCATCGTTAAGGTGCTGCATGTCGCAATTTATAGGCTGCAGGTGTCTCACACTCACTCACTCACAAACACACACACACATTCAGATTCAGAAGACTGTAACACTCAGTAAATAGGCAGCAAACAGCTTCATTCATTAAACTAGTATCACTGCCTCAAAGTTGTACACCTCCAATGACCAGCCAAGTTGCAGTTTATATCCATGTCTGTCCAGACACAGAAGATCTATACAATCACCACAGTTTCAAAGTGGGCACCTGAGATTAGTGTCAGAAATTAAGTATCCAACCAAATGTGAAATATGGTCACAATCTCCCTTCTGTTTTTGAGTTATAGTGTTGAATAATGGCCAGAAAAGTGTTTTTTTTTTTTCTTCAGAAAACTGATATCTGGGTGAAGTTGACCTTTGACCTTTTGGGAAAGAGGTCATCACTTTATTTATTCTGACATAATCAGCAGATGAATTTTTGAATTATGGCCAAACATGTTTTGTGAGGTCACAGAGACTTTGACCTTTGACCGCTGAAATCTAATCAGTTCATCCCTGAGTCCAAGAGAATGTTTGTACTAAATCTGAAGGAATTGTTTCAAGGTGTTCCTGAGCTATACAGATGAAGTACTACAGAAACTTGATTGGCACACCTGCTGCATTAAGTTAGTGCTTTTGTTGTTGTATTGGCTTACTGTCTTTTTTTCTTTTTCTTTTTTTTTTTTTTTTACACTCAATGCTACGTGCATGGCACAAAGGTGGGAGAAGAAGCACAATGAGAGGAAGTTACTTCCATGTAAATGAAGCTCTCTCTTTGTACTTGACAGATAATGATGATGTTTCATCAGAGAGTGTAAGACGAAATGTGCAGCAAGTACACAGTATCACCCAGTAACAAAAGGACTCTCAATTACTCTCTATACAACTGGCACATAGTCCACAATGTTTCCAGACTCTCCAATCTCAGCAGTTGAGGCCCCTGGGATTCAAGAAGTGAGAATGTGAATCTCTTAATCGACTGGAGATCTGTGCAGAGGCAGTGAAAAGAAAACTCTCCACAACTACAAATCAATGCTGAACCTTGTCCAGATACTTCCTTATTCCATCAGTGGGACAGTCCCTGGCTACACTTGACCTTTCCATCTGGATTTAAAATCTGTTGCTCAAGATTGAACAAGATCACATCGCTGTGCATCCACACCTACCCGCCTGAAAATACTGTGCACCCATGCTCTCTGTTTTACTTGGTCTACTCCTCTCATTTCTCTGCACTGCTTGTGCAGATTGTAGCTGGATGTCTCTAACACCACAACGAATTCCAATCACAATTCAACATGACACATTACCATCAGTATATCTGATGTGGAAGATCCAGTATTGCAATGATTTTGTGCCTCAACACCTGCAGCTTCAGCTATTTTTTAACAAGTCTAACTGTCGACAATATGACAGTCCACCCACCACAGCAACAGGGTTGTCAAAGAATCCTGCCAATACAGAAAGAAAGCTCTCTAACAGTCTAACTTTATTTAGATTTAATACTTCCATATTGAGGTGTTGTACATTTAATTATGAAAAAAAATGCAAATTAGACAGTCTGAGTCTATCCCTGTTTCTGCGACACAGACAGTACTACCGCTCTGATGAGACATGCCCACTACAATGACATAATCCTCAGTCTGCCAGCCAGCTCCAACAGACTTGTCATGACTCAACTGCGGCCTCCCGGTGAATACTGGGGGGGGGGGGGGGGGTAAAACGATGATCTCAACCGAGCCATGCACACAGCTCTAGGGTCAGCCTAAAGCACACAAACACGCACAAACACACACACACACACCATTGAAATGTTTGACTTGTAAGTTCTGATTTACATCCAAAAAGTCGCAGAAACTTCACCCATGTAATGACCTGATTTCCATATTCAGGACAAAATGTTACTTTGACGCCTGTTCCTGCCGTTTCCATCTTGGTCAGTGTGATAAAAATCAACATACGCAGGCAGAGTTTGACCCGGGGCAGACTGGTGTTCACTCTACGCAGCGACAGTACAGACACGCTGTCCCTCAGTAGAGTTCAAATAAACATGGACAATCTAAGTAGGTTAGTAGACTAAGAAGAGGTGTGTCTGTATCTGTGGGCAATGATAAAAAAGTCTAATTATTCACTGCAGCGATTTACACAAGTTAACAGTTTTAAAATACACACAATGGAAAGTGAGAGGGTCTGAAAGAGCATTTTGCAAGAGAATACAACAGACTTCAATTTAACTCTGCACTACCTGAGCAAATGTTCAAAGAGTCTGACGCGTGCATGTGAGAGTATGCCAGGGTGTCCATGATCATTTTTACAGCAGTCTATGAGGTGTTACGAAACAGCACAGACTTCCAAGACCAACTGCCAAAGTTTATTGGATACACGTCAAACAAATGCATGGTGCTCAAATGTGTTAATTTAATTCAATATGTCTGCTTTAAAAAACCAAGCATCTCTTGTGTCATATCATTTTAAATTGAATATTTTGGGGGTTTTGGACTGTTGGTCAACAAAATAAGCTATTTGGAAGACATCAGTCAGCTTGGGCTTAAGAGGTGGTGACATTTTACAGAGTAAACTATTTCTTTCTCAGTTGAAAAAAGAATCACTAGCTGCTTTTCTTTATTAGCTCTTTCTTCAAAACTAAGAAAAATCATGTGAATCCCCACCCTAATATCAATTTCCAACACTCGCCAAAAGTCGCTGCCAACATGCCTATGCTCAGACGCCACAAGAGCGCATGGCGGGTGAACTAGAATAAAGAAAGAGAAATAGAGACAGCGAGCACTGTGCCATTATGAACTGCATGAAGCACTTAGCATGTTCATGTTGCATAACCATGTGTTGGTCACCATGTAATATTTAGTTAGAGCCTAGCTTGGCCCATCCTCCTAGCCTGCAAGCTGAGTGTGATTTGATCTGATCCGATGAGAATGAAGGATAAACAGTGGAAAGGTAACATGCTGTTGTGCAGCAGGACTACACAGAAGATGTCAAAACTATGAGAAAACTCAAAAAAAGTGTAATCATTGAGCTCTTGCTCTGCAATATTACTGAAATTCATGTTATGAACTATATTTTTAACTTATCGGCAACATTTTAGACAAGTGATTAATCATTTATGTCATATATAATGCATGCACTGGTAAATTGTTATAGTAAGTTGAATATTTTTAGGGTTTTGAACTGAAAAATCTGACGACATCTTGAGCTGTGGAAAACCGGACATTTTCCACTTTTCTCACACTTCACAGACAATTAATTGAGAGAATTGCCAAATAATTAACTAAATCAATAATAAAAAAAAATCTTTAGTAGCAGCCCCATAAACAAAAGTTAATTACGTATTAACTGACATGCCTCCAAGTCACCTCATTCACCTCTGTTGTAAACTACTTTATAAAAAGGCTCAAATTAGTGGGATAACAACAAATAAGCTTAAGTACTAATAGCATTAATAGGAATTTAAAAGCTCAAAATATTAAATTCCACACATGAAATGTACGGTCAGTCTGTTGTCAAACTATCATTCGATGTTTTTTTTTTTTTTTTTTTTTAAAAAAGAGAAACCCAAAATACTGCGTGTCCTGCGTGCGAGGAAAAACTTCAAAATCTCAAACAAACCCAGATTCAATCTGCGGACACGTCGAAGCAAAGATGTTTGTGCAACTCCACCAACTGAGCATAACAGATGCTAAGAAATGCACAGGATAAAGCGCTTCATAACAGATTATGTAATGCAACAGTTAGTGTACTGTATGTAATGGGAGCGTCGTCGTGGCTTACAGCCTGCTAACGTCTCCACACGGCTAACGGGCTAAACCAGGTGTCCGGGCCTACCTGGAAAGTTGGTAAATGGATTGGACGGTTTTAGCCGAGGTAATGCTAAGTGGCTAGTTTGCAGTGGCTGCAAATGGATAGACACACATAGCTGTCAATGAACGGGCCTAAGGTGAAAGCTATCCCAGCAACAACAAAGGGTAGCGGGCTGGGTGGCTGAAAACAGTTATTTTCGTCAAAGTGGAAAAGTGTATTAGCATGAAAACGGCTTAAACGCAAACACTGCACCGAGTAAAAGAGACACGATAAGCTATTGCAACACGTAAACCACACACCGAGGTCAAACTCCTTTCCCGTTTGGATGCTTGAGGCCAAACAAAGTCGGCTGCTCAGCTACCAGCTAGCACGCTGCTACAGCATGGCAGCATCACTGAAGCAGGTCAACAAAACAAGCCTCCGCTCCGGGGATTACAACACCTTAACACACAAACAAGACAAACCGTTGAAATTCAAGGTTTCTGAGGTTAAAGTTACCTGGCATTGTGATCTCGGTGTTCGCTTCAAAGTGTAACGTTACACAAAGTTATTGCAACTACACCGCGAAGAGTGCGTGTTCGTCGTTTCACCAGCGGGGATTTCTCCGTGCTGCGATGCAACGTAGCTCAAGTTAGCTAAATCCTGTTAGCCACCTTGCTAACGGTAGAAGCTGGTCACGTGGTTTGGTGCTGCATTCGTAGGCTTTCGGGAATGTGGGGAATTACAGTGAACTTTAACATGAACGCAATGCAAACGTAAAAATGCATGTTTAAAATGCCACCTATCTTATCTTTTAAACCATAGGAGGTGGCTCTTTTTAAAATGTTTCTAATGGATTTTGATCATTTGGCAAACTGGTCTTGCATTTATCTGATTGCAATTCCTCAATTTTTTATAAAAGTCTGCTCTCCAAATTGAAAATTGACTAAAATCCAATGCATGCATTACATATGACAAACTATTAATCACTTGTCTAAAATATTGCTGATAAGTTAAGAATTTAGTTCATAACATGAATTTCAGTAATTTTACAGAACAAGAGCTCCGTCATTACACATTTTTTGAGTTTTCTCATAGTTTTGACATCTTCTGTGTAGTCCTGCTGCACAACAGCATGTTACCTTTCCACTGTTTATCCTTCATTCTCATCGGATCAGATTAAATCCAATTATGGGTGGGGAATAATTCAATATCTTTGTTTATTAACTTCAAGTGGAATCATATTGTTCATATTTCCGATGTCCACAGAATGGTTTTGAATAAACTAATTAAAAACTAATGGTATTTTGGTATTCAAGCTTTTCAAAGAGTTTGGTTTCATGTAATCCATTACAGTGGAATACAGTTCACATCAGGATTTACACTGATACTGGGAAATATACTTAATATACTTATTCATATGGTGTTAATAATTTCAACCATGTCAACCAGCCCCAGTTCAGATGTTTTGAATTAATGGGCAAGCAACAACATTCAGAACATGCTGATTTGTATTTGCGGGATGACCAGCATTAACACTGAATTCAAAGGTGTGCAGGTGAAGAACAGATGAAAAATAAAGGTCTAGAAAAAAATTTATGTTTTGTTTATTTTGCAAAAAACTATTTGCAGAAATGCAAAGAAACAGATGTAGCCCAGATATGCAAGCAGCTACACCACAACATCTGGTTAAATCCCACCGCAGTTTTTCCTTTCCTATTCCCCCCAGGGGCTAAGAGTGCATGATTAGATGATGGATCCCAAGACTGAACAAGATCCAGCTTCGATGCACTCAGAGCAGAAAAACACTGTAAATCACTGACCCTTTTCCTCTGATATCCATTCAGATGAAAAAGAGCCAGGCTTTTTTATGTTGAGAAAAATGGAGCAAATATGGTGGGTTTGTTTTTCACCCATCCTATTTGATCAACAGCAAAGATCACAAGAGAAACAAACACCATCAGGCTCCCAGCATCACCACCAGAAATAGACATTATGTTTATTTCTTCTCTGGTTAGAAGGTCCAGTAGTTAATGTTGTTAGTTACGCTAATTGGGTGACAGACAGCATTTGACATTGTGGTTGCCTAGCAGCAAACCATGCATGAGCCTGGTGCTTTTACCTGTAACAATTTCTTACAATAAGCTAATAGCCAACAAAGCAAGTCAAGTGTGAGCCACACGCTTATAATTTGCAGCTTTACACTGAAGAACATACTGCTATGAATCCCTTAACACCAGGAGTTTCTTCTTTATAGGGAGTTTTTCCACTCCACTGTCACCAAGTGCACCAACTCATTGTGGGAACTGTTTGTGGGTTTCTCTCTATAATATTTTAAGGTCTCAACCTTACCCTGTAAAGTGTCTAGAGATAATCAGAAAAATGTTGCTTTACTTCAAAGATTAACCATTTATAGCCTATAATTGCAATTTTTGAGCTCATGGCAATGTCTTTGACTTGATTGTTTTTTCCGGCCAACAGCCCCAAACCCCAAAATATTAAATTTTCAATTATGAAGCCAGTTAGCATTAGCATTTTCTGGTTGAGAAATGACTTTAACAACAGAGAAAATATCAAAATTGCTGCAAATAAAATGGCTTTCAATCAACTGATACAATGAAGTTGACCATCAGTTCTGACTCAACTTACCCAACTGAAAAATAAAACACTGTATAGCTTTGCCTTTTTGTACTCCTAAAAACTATTGAAATAACGATTTGCAAAAGAAGCATCACTGTTTGGTTGAACTGTTTGCAGCTAAAAGACGTAGACACAGGATCATTTACCGGACCATGAACCAAGAAAGGTTGGGATCCAATGATCCAGGTTGATCAAAAATAATTGACTAATCTTTTCAGTAGCCTAATACACGTCGCAGTAACGTTGAGAATCGAAAATCGGGACTCACAGTGGGTACGTGAATGCAGCATGAGAACAAACATCCTGTAGCTCCCCCACACCAACACTACACTGCTTACTCTCTTCCAAAACACAAATGCCTGCGTGGCTTCGAAAATAAAAGCTTTTCTGTCGATAAATTACAAATAATCCACCAAGTCACACTTTAATGGTCTTTTAAAAGGAGGACTAAATGACTGTAACGATGAACAAAAGGCTACTAAATGATATGGTCTGATGTTAAAATCAGTGTTTATGCATGACCCTTATATCAATATCACTGATCTAAGTAAATGTATAAATCCAGCATTTGAAGACTGCATATTTTCATGAGTTTGACAGTGCTCCTGTGTCGTTCTCTTATCACAATACAACTATTTATAATGTAGCCAAGTTGTTTCACCTTCTTTTCATAATTTTTGACATTTTTTACATCTTTTGACATTCACAATTGAGAGCTTAAGTGGTGCAAGTCGGTAACTAATGTCAGCCCGCGTTAAATGTTTGCAAAACTATTTAAAAAGGCGGTAATACACAAAGTAACACAAGTTAATTGCTTTAAAATGAACACCGTTGCTTTCTCGCTGCTCGTTCTTTCCCTCTTCGTCCCTTTTCAATGGCAAATTGCCATATCCCCCCTTTTACTCCCCCAATAACAACAGACTTACCACACAACTTCAAGTGCAAGTAGTGGGGGATCCACAAACCAGCTGTCGGGGGGAAAACGGGTCTTTTCCGGTCCCGGATGTCACAAGAAAACCACACACTAAAGAAATTCCTCTACTAATCTTCAGTACGATAAATAAACATTTGTCTCCTTTGTCAATTTGTTCGCGTTATTAGCTAAAAAAAAACGGATTAATCCACTGTTTTTTCTGCCTCAACGCGGAGACTAAAGAACGTTGTGTCGTGGTCGCGTTTGTCCAGCTGTACCCTTTAGTCATTGGTTGGAGTTACGTCACTCAACGCTTCCTAACGATGCTATTGGTCCCGATGACCACAGGCCCCGCCCCATCTCTCCATTCACGTAAGTAAACAAAATATAACCCATTTTTTCTCGCTGCCCCTTTTTTTTGCAATCAATATAACCAGTTAATATTTGACAGTGCGGCTGTATTAACTGGGACTGACCTTTCTTTTACAGACGAGGCTCTAGTTTTATGTTTGTTGAGGCTGTTTGGGATGAGAAATGAGCAGACAAGGAGAGGAACAGTGCAAGAATGTAATGTGTAAGTGTGAACAGTGGCGGGCACAGGCTTTTCAAGGGCGGGGATACCCCCCATCAGTTTGTGCCTCATTTAGTATCATTACATTCAGGTCACATCTGATTTTCTGTAAGACAGATATTTGTTTGCATGGACAATTAAATAAAAGAGAGTTATAAAACCACCTGAAATGTAGTATTTTCTGGCCAAATATGCTATTGTGTTTTGTGATTCAGTTTTCTGCAAGAAAAAGTCCAAATTAAGCACTTAAATTTTAACATTTCAAAGGCTCAGTGTTCCTTATGTGGTATTATGATGGCGCTCTGTTGGCTGATGGAGGTCTTCATCTAGGATGCTCTTACATTTTTGTTGTGGCGGTGAATTTCAGTCTTTTATGCACCGATGACATTACTGATGAATGTATCATTTTAGCATAACTTCGGTTTTTTGAGTGTCTAACATTTTGTCACCTTCAGGGAAAAACTACTATACATCAGGATAGTGACACGTCACATGATGATCCAGCTGCTGCGCTACACAGAGACCTAAGCTGACAGTAAAATTGCTCAAAGTATAGAAAATGAGGAGTGAGTTGTGCCATGATGGCATAACCTACAAAAAGAGGGAATGTTTTATTTATTCTGATCATTCAGAGCAGCCACCTCATTTGCATCAGATCCTTTTTATAGTCTCTGTGGTTATTTTGCTTATTTTTGGTCAAAGCCAAAAAGCTCCTCTTCACCTGCCTCCTCTCTAGCAGAGCTGGGAGTGGTGTTAGTAATGACAGCTCATCAGGATCTCAAACACTGTTTCCCATAGACAGCATGGTGAAAGTGACGTATATGCAGAGAGAGATTTGCGGTTCCCAACCCATTTTTAAAAATGTTTTATTTTACCATGGATTGGTATAATGCTGCCATGTTACAGCCTTGCTGAAAAATTTAGTTTAAGGAAATTGTAACTTTAAATTTCCAGATTTACTTTCTTAATTTAGCCATTGTCAGGTTGGCCTCAACTTACAGGCAGCCAGTAAAACCTTATAGCTCTTTAGCTTTTTGCCACTCAAACACTTTCTAAGCTTGAACTGTAACAGCTATTTACAGAATACATCCCTCCTTTGTGTTACATTCCTCTGTCCTCTGCAACTGCTCATCTTTGCTGCTCAACTTTAGGGAAATTAACAATATGTGATGACAGCTTTCACTTGCATTAACCCTGCCATCCTCTTACAAGGTCCTCATGCAAGTCTGACACACGTCTGAGACATTCTCAGTCAGCAGTAAACATGAGGGTGCATTACCCGGAAATTACAGTGGAGGGCGACTGTAGCACGCAGTGTGGTTGTTGGGCGGCGAGAGTCCACTGGCAGAAACGTTACTATTCTGCTCTAAATGTGGATCTAAGTGGTGTAGCTGGAGCTCAGGATGTAAATACTGCACCCTGATCCCAGTAATGTCTGTAGTGGCTGAAGTGTAGACTGAAGTGACCACAATCCGTCTACCTGACTGCCGTACACTCAATGGCCGCTGGATATATTTTATATTCTTGTGCATATTTAGCATTACACCACTGCTTGGTCTTTCTGTAGTTAACAGAAAACAGAGAAGCTCCACATCACCACAAACCATCACAGTAACAGATTTCCAGCTTGCTACATTATTTCTGCATTGCCCCATCTGCAGGCAAGATGCGTGGATGTGCACATGTATTGAGAAGCAAAAGTAAAGTAAAGTTTATTGTGTCCCTGAGGGGAGGTTTCGTCTTGAGCACAGTGCTACAGTCCAGTGCTTTACATAAAAACATAGGCACATCATAGAAACATAAGAAGCATGTGACACAATGATAGGCAGTTTTCTTCATATATAAAAAAAAAAGGAGATAGGGACGTTAAATCATTGTTCAAGTACGCCAGATGTTCCTCAGAGTGTCATCTTAAATGTATGTGTGTGCGTGTGTGCAGCTGCTTCATCCACACTGACCTGTAATACTTCTGTTTTGGAAATGCAGGAAAGGCTTGTTTCACTGGGATTACACACATGTAAAGACAATCTGTATCCAAACAGAAGCCAAATGTAGTCAAAGCTGTTTCATAAACTGGGGTTTCTGCTCAGTTCACATATGACTGAGGCAGTTGTCACCAGTCTTTGGTTGATAAAAACTTCAAGACACTTCACGGTGCAGAGATTTAACAGACAGCTCACACCCACATACAAAGTCATGAGAGCGTACAGTAATGTAATGCACTCACACAACTATTCTCACACTCCCTCTTTAGTTACGGACAAAAGGAGGTTCTCCATTTAAACTCTTTTCCCCCACTGATGTTACATGACGCCCCCCTCCCTCTCCTCTCTCTCCCTCAGTCCCCCTCTGCTATAAATTTCACCCTGTCTTTGCTATTCAATCATAAATCATAAATTCCCTTCCTCTTTCTCTCTTGCTCCCCCTTTCTTTTTATTACACAATAGCCCAGACTTTATGTCAGAGGGCAGTCGTGTTTAATATGTGTGTGCATGTGCATGTGCATGTGCATGTGTGTGTGTATCTTCTACCGCAGCCTTTCCTGTGACCCTGGGTCCCCACCCCACTGGCTGCACCAGTGAGTTTGTCCAATGCAACTCACACACACACATACACGTTCACATGAATATGCACACACTGGAACATACGACACACCCTCACATGCACACGAACAGGAAGCGGCGCGTTAACACACACATACGCACCCAAAGTTACAATATTGCCTTCATTATTTTCTGTGCAAACTAAGTATCCCTGCACGCACAAGCGCTTGTAGTCCCAGGTCCTGTTAACACTCACCACTGGGGTGCTGTTAACACTCCGCCTGCAGTAAGCAACAGGCCCGCAGTATGGTCAGTCCTAACAAGGACTTTGGTGAACACGGAAAATATATTCCTGCTACACATTTGTTCCAGAAACCCTCTAAGAAAACAAGAGGTCAGGAGGTGCAGACATTTCTGCTTCAGCCTCCCCTCCTCTTGTGATTCCCTCTTGAGTGTTTCGCACTGTGGCCCTCACACGTCCAGACTCTGGGCCCCTTGTTTGTTTAAAGTGTTGGCTTGAAAAATGGTGTAAAAAAGAAAAAGAAAAAGAAAAAAAGAAAAAAAAAGTCATGCAGTATTTTTACAAGGAGATTTATTGTAGGAGAAGTTGTATAATTATTAACACTTTATCGCAAACAATACTAACGCAGTGTAAGTCTGCATGTTCGTGACCATTATTCACCTTGATTCCAAATGGCGTGTCATTGTTCAGCACATTTTACACTTTGTTTTGTCAAAAGATCACAAAACTCTAGTTTGAAATCTCAGCTCAAGGTCCACTTACTCGCTTTCTGAAGTTTTTTGGCCATATCAGACTCAAGTCTTTCAGACTCAGACTCAAACTTTCCCCTTATTCTGAGCACCTATAGGATTTAAAACTGTGTCTACGAATCAAGGTTGTGTGACTGGGATGAAAGCTACAGAATCAAACACATCACACGGTCATGAATGAACTTTCATGCTGAACTTTTAAGCCGGCATGGATGAGAAGTCCAAGAGGTGCTGAGCGTCTTCAGTTCCGTGACAAATGAGCAAACTCCACGTGATATGCGAAAAATAAATGAGTAAGTGGATTTTTAGCTGAGATTGTTTTTGATGACCAACTGGACCGCCTTTGATGGAAAGAGAGCACACAGACGCCAAGACAGTCGGATCTTTGTCAGGTCAGATGTTTAAAAATGGCTCCCACATCCATAAGTTGTACATAAGTCAATGAATATTAAAAGTCTCCACATGATGGCATATTTTTCTGTTAAAGGATTGTTTGACATTTTGGGGAAACACACTTAGTTAAAAGGATATTGATACTCTCCCGCCTCCGGCCTGAAGAATTAAACCATTTGCTTTAACATGCACTGACATAAACATATGTCGTGGTGAACACAATATCATCAACAACAGTGTAGCATGTGATGCTATCTGGTGGGGAAGTAACAGGTTTTCTCTCAGGCTGTGGCTATTTAGAGGACCTGGAGGAAGAACAGTGTTTTACATTGTGTGTGTGTGTGTGTGTGTGTGTGTGTGTGTGTGTGTGTGTGTGTGTGTGTGTGTGTGTGTGTGTGTGCGTGTGTGCGTGTGTGCGTGCTTGCATGTGTATGTTATGGGTGTGTTTCCGTTGCTCGAGGACTTCCAGGGTCCCAGAGATAATGTGGAATTCATGAGAAGAATGCAGCATAGGGGGTTCCTTCCTGTCACCTGACTCCATCACTTCCTGCATTGGGCTTCCTTCGTCTGGACCTCCACGGAGAAGGGTGAAGCTGCGTCTCGACAGCGGTTCAGGTTCTGTTTCATAATTCGGTCTCTCTGAGGTGATGGGGGAGCTTTGAATGACCCCACCCACTCCCCCGTATAATGCAGATAAGGACGCAGCTGATTGCTGTGTCGGGCAAGTGCCCAAAATCATGAAAAGCCCAGATTTCATAGCTTCATCAAGCTGTTGAAATGCTGCCGCCAGAGTGCTAATGTTGCTCATTAGAAAATGAATTGGAGCAAATGAATGCGGGCAAGGGATCAAATAAAATTGATTAAACAAAGGAAGAGAAAAGAAAAGAAGAATGCCTCATAAAAGAGGGAATGGAGATATGAAGGGGAACAATAAAAGAGGCAATAACATGAAAGAAAGAAGGAGAATGAGAAAGCGAAAGAGAGGTGATGGCAGGATCCATATGGGGCCTCTTGGTTTTTGGGCAGCAAGGAGAGACATGCCAGGTAATGGCTTCCAGACTCACTCAGTCTCTCTCACACACACACACACACACACTAATTCGATTTAGAAATCTGACAGGACAAGGAGACTGAGTGTATGTGGATGTGTTTGTATATACCAGGGGCCTTTTCTTTTGCGTACTCAAGAGGTTTGACTTCCTCTGCCCATTGGGAGTGGGGCCGGCTAGTCTCACTGTGTGTGTGTGTGTGTGTATTACAAGCACTGGGGGTTAATGTGTGCTTTCAATCACAGCTCTAGTGGGGAGAAATCAGATCCCTGCAGCGCTGATGTGGATTCCAAGAGCCACACACACACACACACAAACACACACACACTAAGAAAACATACTCACAGATATCAGGCTAGAGTGCAGCAAATGCATTTATCTACGGTTTAAGCATTGTACTGATTTTCATTAAGGGACCAGTTTGACATTTTGGAGGACAGCCTACATGATTTGCTTTCTTGGCTTTCTTCTAAGCTAACTGGCTGCTGGACGTTGCTTCATATTAAATGGTCACATATGAGAGTTTTCTCCTACTTCTGATCCAAGTCTCAGCAAGAAAGTGAAGAGCCCAACTATTCCTTTAAACTTGACTGAAACATTTGGAGTGACTCACCTGTTTTCTTCTCTCTCTATAAAACACTTTCAGAGGTGCTCACAGAAAACGCTGGGCGGTTTTCAGTGTTGTGTTGGGTTGACTGAACACACCTGGCTCTTTCCTGCTTTTGTCTGCAACATTAGAAAGTTGTGCTTAAATGTTATGAAGAGGTCAAGGGGAGAAGCTACAGCGTGAAATGAAGTGAAGGGATGAAGGCAAAGAAGTGGAAGGAGACAAAGAAAGGAAAACGCAAAACATGCATGTGAGGAGAAAAGGGAATGAAAGAGAAATGGAGGGAGGTCGAGATGAAAAGAGAAGCAAAGAGGAAGACAGGAAGAGCTAATTAAACAGAGGAAGGATAGATGTGGAGGAGTGGGCGGGGAGAGAAAGGGCAAGATGACTTAACTGGGATACACCGCCTGCTCAAGATTACTCCACCCTCACACACACACACTCAGCAGTTTCCCAGTGAGGTAAATCCCCAGTATTCCCCCTCCTATGCACTGTCACAGCCCTCCCACTCCTGCAACTGGTGTGTGTGTGTGTTTGTGTGTGCGTGTGTCACCACTTTTCTCTGACATTCCTGTGCAGAGCAGAGAGAGACGGTGAGCTCGGCTGCAGGGAGACAGGACTACGAATCCAACTCGGAAGGATTTTCTCAAAAGAAGAAGAAGAAGAAGAAAAACCGATCCCCGCAGCTTGTTGTGATCGCTGATTTGGGAATTTCAATTTTGGGAAAATCTGCCTGCAAGTCAGTGGAAAAGTCTTCCATTCTCAACAAGGGGTTTTCTAGAAAAGCATCCTCACAGTTTCCTCCTCTTTCTTTTCCATCTCCATCTCTTCCCTGGAGGCAGATTCCAAACTTCGGACTGCTGACTTCCAGGGTTTGGGAATACATTTGCAGAGGCAAAAAAGGACAAGGGCATAGTGTTGCAACAGCATACAGAGGTGAGTTAACATTAAATTGTTGATGACATGTAGCTCTTGTTCCTATGGAAGTTGATTGCACTTTTTAAAAGCTATTTTGAACGAAGTTTTTCAACTATAAATTTGCATGTTTGTAGTGTGTAGTGTAGCTTTTGTCTTCCTAGTAAATCTACCAGTAATAGTCACAAAATTCCCCCATATACTTCAAAGTGAGAGAGCCTCATTGTTAATGGTGCATGAAAGTGGAGTGTGTTGCACAATGTGTCTCTAATGTAACATCTCTGGGGGGTTGGAGTTGCTTGTTCTGCTGATCCCCTGCAAGACTCCGCTCGTGCGTCTGAGAGAGGGAGACAAAAGTAGAGAGACTGGAGGGGCGAGGGGGTGTAAACCATCCACTGCACATTGAGAGTTAAGAGATGAGGGGGATGAGAGAGAGAAAGCAGAAAGAGGGAAAGAAAGAGAGAAGTGCAGCATATGTGCAAGAGAGATGAAGCAGAGGAGGGACGTGGAGTTTCATCCTCTCCCTGGTTTTATCATTCAGTGCGAGGACAATGCCAAATTTGATGCGAACATGCACAAGCACACATTATATTCAAAAGTTTGAATAAATGCACACAGCTGTTGTACATGCGTATACACAAAGGAAGGATGTCAAACCAACTTCTGGCCTCTCTCACTTTCTCTCTCTACACACACACATGCACAAGAAAGAGATTTAAACAAACACAGCTTTGTTTGATTGCACTCATCTGTTTAGTTTGCTCCCAGCTTAGATCACAGACTGATCCAGTGCTGCAATCCAATACAGTCATACAGTCACACACACACACACACACACACACACACACACACACACACACACACACACACACACACACACACACACACACACACACACACACACACACACACACACAACATACAGACAACTCACTAATTAGATGATTATATGAATAAAAACAATTGAAATGCACACATTCGTCAGGTATAAATGTGAGAGTATTTTGAATAAGTGCACATTATCATTCATGCTACTGTTAACTGTCTTACTCATCCATATATTGTTTTGTTTGTTTAACCCAGATAAAATGTTGTCTTATGTCATAGTCATATATCAGTAACATACTGTAGCCTACGTGTTATTCGGAGGAGATTCTGATCCATAAAATGAGACCTGAAATCTTGACACTGCAGTCACTCAGTGACCTCTGAGCAGCTGGAGTAGCTGCAAGTTCGAAGTTCAAGTGCGCAGTGACAGTTGCTGTTGTTGGGGTGTGTCTCGTTCACTTCCCCTCCTTGTCTGACAAATGTCTTTGCTGTGTCTAAAGTCGCTCTCTATTTGGTAAATTTATTTTTTTGCCATTGTATTTGAGGTCTGAATTCTCAGTGTAAAATATGAGCCACACACTTTACTCAAGGGACAAAATTACAGTAATTCATTAGTGTCCAAAAGTTGAATTTACTGCTCTCAATAGAATATATTATTGAGTGTTTATGTCAGAGATGGCAATTTAGTGAACAAAGAGAGTGATTTTGGACACACTGGTCACACCCTCTTATCTCTGAGCTATCACTTTTATTTTATTGTACCTCTGTATAATGTGCCATACGAGACTATTGTTATTACATCCATTTACCATTTGCCACTCATTGAAATAAATAACTTAAAACGCCACTCATCAATATTTTATATGTTAACAATGTCTCCCTTACCTGTGTGTAATCTGAAAGAGATCACTCGTAGTGATGAGCTCACATATAATTATCACTGGACTCTGCAGCTCCCCTCAGCCCTGTGGAGCATTTTGACGTCTGTCAGCACATCGTTTTGGTTTATCGGCTGACTTTACTGTTATGGTTCACTCCCATCTACCTAATTTCCTGGCAGCTGTTGTTACCATGAAACCTCTGAACAAACCACGCTAACCAGTGCACTACCTGCCCAGCACCAAACAACAGATAGACAGAGTTAGCAACTAGCTGATAAACATTTAGCACCAAAAGAGTCAGATATTTCCCTCAGGAGTAAGTGGAGACCAAAACAGAGTTTCCTATATTAGTAATTCCATATGCTTCATGTTGTTTCTCTGCAGACCCTGGCTCCTGTAAAGATGGCTGACGTGGTGCAGCCAGACCCAAACAGCCTGCAGATACCGGGTGAGATGCACATACATATTCGCACACTTAATTACTATGGCAACCAGGTCAAAATGACTCACTTCTCCTCCTTTATCTCCTGGAGTGTTAACATTCTGAACTTTCCATGCCCCCCTCCCACTTAAATTACTCACATCAGATTCCAGTGACATTCCAGTCATTCCAGTTCATTACAGATATTCAATCTCACATCTAGAGAGCCTCGGGTCAAGTGTGTTAACGCCCCCTTGCTCATCTCCACAGTGAAAAATAAGGTGTTTTCTGCATGTGTACTTGTATGTTAGTATGAGCATGACATGACAGTCCAGTAACGGTTGTTTCCTTTTGATAAGAGTTTTCCCAAGGCTGCATATCACCTTAAACAACACTGATTCTGGACTGTTCTGTTCGTGGAGTATGTGTGGTGCTTTTACAACGCTGAAACACAATTTATAGTGAGATTCTAATTTTCTCTTCTCTTCTCAGGTGATAATTTATCAGCCCCTTCGTCGCCTGCCACGGCGAGAAATGACTGCAGCATCACACCCCTCACACCCTCGCCCTCGCCAGTAACTTTGGACACACACTCACCACAGACACTCCTACACACCCTTTCCTCTTTCTACTTATTTTTCTTTATATAGAGCTCTTAAACAGGACCTGAAAAGCCACATCCACTTCACAGTGTTATTAGTGGTTTATACGAGTGTGAAGTGTAGATGTGAAACAAGGACCCGGTAAAGGCTACAATCTGTGGTGAAGAAATATATAGGAAAAATTAAGAACTTCCATAAGTACTTGAGGAACTTTAGTTAAGAGAGGAGTGGAAAAACAGCCAACCTCCTAAATCCATGTTGTTTTCACTCATAGAAACTAGTTATTTCTGAAATGTAATGTAATATTTGGTAATTATATGTCCCGTAAAAGACATTGGTTTAAATCCAACCCATGCTTCCTGTCCACACAGAAATAATAGCCCATAATAGCTCATGCACTCTGTTCTGCCTGTAGACAGTCACACAGTATGAAAAGAACATGGGCTTTTTAAAAATTGTTTTCTTTGTTTCTTTTCATAAATCAACAGAAATGTGTTTTATTTTATATGTGAATATTACAGTTTGTATATGGTGCCTGGATTTCTTTCTGGGTGTTTCCTGTTCAGTGTTACATCATATAAACATAAAGAAAGAGATAAATGAGCTCAGGAGAGATTGAGGGGGAGTTTTGTTCTTGTTAGTACAAACCCAAATTTCCCTCTGTCTCTTTCTCCCAGAGGGTGGAGGTCAGACCCAGGATGGCCTGTCCGTTCTCTGTTGTCGTGGCGATAGATTTTGGGACAACGTCCAGCGGCTACGCGTTCAGCTTCACACAGGACTCAGAGGCCATACACATGATGAAGTAAGAGTCTGTCTGCATGGGATTTCCCCCCCCCAATTCTATTCTCTTCTATTTTCTATTCTTGACAGCTTCTTCCTCCAACCCATGCAGGCGCTGGGAAGGCGGCGACCCAGGAGTGGCCAATCAGAAGAGCCCCACGTGTCTGCTGCTGACTCCCGATTTGCGGTTCCACAGCTTTGGTTTCGCGGCACGGGACTTCTACCACGACCTGGACCCGGAGGAGGCCCGGCACTGGCTCTACTTCGATAAATTCAAAATGAAAATCCACAGCACAAGTGTAAGAAAGAGAGCGAGAAAATACGATGAAAAGGGTGAAAATAGAAGGGTAGAAGTGCACATAATATATGTAGACTTTAAAGAGTGACTTAATACCAGGCTGAAAAGCTGAAAGTTTCAAGTCTCTTGTACCTGTAACCACACCCAACAGTGATGTCATGATGTTCTATCACTCAAGAGTACACTTTTACATCACTGCAGCAAGATGAGAAGAAAAAAAAACAATGTAGCTTAAAAAGAAACAAGATTTAACTGCTGTTAAGTTCCTATTTAAGCATCAGGGAAGACGATGTTTCAGAAGCTGTGACTGTGTCTGATGCAGGACCTCACCATGGAGACAGAGCTGGAGGCGGTCAACGGACGGAGGGTCAGGGCCATCGAGGTGTTCGCTCACGCCCTGCACTTCTTCAGGGAACATGCTCTAAAGGTAAACTGTAAAGCTCCACTTAATTATTGCAGTATGGTGTCCCACATGGTCACACATTCAATACAGTATGTGTGTGTGAATCTAGTATGTACAGTATATATGGACACACATTTTGTGCTTTGTAAACCAAGCTGTTGAGACCAAATCTTAACCCAGAACTGTTTTAGCTGATGTATTGTCATATGGTGTTGTACTGTAAGTGTTCTTAGCAAATTCAAAATAATATTTAGTGATATAAAATACAAGATGGAGTAAATCAAGAATCGGCTGGAGATGTTTGGACTTAATTTTGACAGTATTTTTCTGGATTGTGTTCCAGGAAGTGAAGGACCAGTCCTCATCAGTGCTGGAAGGAGAGGAGATCAGATGGGTGATCACTGTTCCCGCTGTGTGGAGGCAACCTGCCAAACAGTTCATGAGAGAGGCCGCATACCTGGTAGCAACGCACGCACGCACGCGTTGACAGATATTTTACATACATTAATACTTAAAGAGTCTAAAACAGTTTGTATTAAAGAGGCTCCATGCAGAGTTTATGCTTAATGTTTAAATAACACATATGCAATGAAAGTTACATCTGCACGTTTAGTGATTTTTAGATTTCCAGATAAACTGAAGGATTAAACGTGGCCTCATGGGTGGAGAAAATGTTCATACACCTCAGGCTAAATTTATTTCTATTAATCTGTATATAGATTTAATGGAGTTGGTTTATGGGTTGATTTATGGTGTAGTTTCCCTGTTTTTTTAATTTATTTTCCTAATTTTTGTATCTCTATCATACTTGTTTTTTTTTAAGATACTGCAAAGTAACACCTGATCCTTTTTCTTGGAGATACATGTTTTTCACTGGATAACAATTGTCCAAAGTGTCGTCATTGTCAGCTTCCAGTATCTGTAACAGTTTCATGTTTTATGACTAAAGAGTTTCAGTGGGTTTAACAGGTTCAACAACCTTGACTGAGTCTTCAAGACACACACACACACGTACATACACACGCAGAGGGTACCAGTAGACTCACAGTGTGTGTGTGCGTGCGTGTGAGGAAGAGGAAGAACAACAGGGAGATGGAAAGAAAGTGTATAAAGCATGAGATAAAGGCAGTCTGATTAATGTTTCCATGGAACATCACTTACACACACACATGCAGACAGAAATAACACTGGTCCTTTGCCTCTCTCCTGGTACATCTTCCCACGAACACACCCACATACACACGGCCCCTCCTTGGTGTACTGTACATGTTAAAATGACTTGTAGGAAGTGTGTACAGTGATGCAGGGGGTCCTATTGCAATACTCATCAATGAGAATGGACCGACCTGTGTGTCTGTGAGTGTGAGTCCAGTTGTGCAGAGCATATGCAACACTCCATGGGAAAGACTGTACATGACCTTCTACTCTTAATGTCATGCTTCCCTTATTTGCCTGCGCTCACGTAGTCATTATCAGCCGTCTGCCATTCACTCACTCTGGGACATACATAAATAGTCTAATGCACACACACTCTCTCATGAACGCTGACATATATGCACACACACACACCCTGTGCTGGCTCCTGGCTTGATGCCGTCAGGGTGTGTGTGCTTCCTGCTGGTGATGTCATCAGCAGCGAACAATGAGGGAGACCGGCGTACAAACACAGGAAGCTGAGTCCAGACCCCCACCCTGCGCACACACACACAGACACACATATCAACTTTACTCCCAATACATCAGGACTAATGCTTATGTACCTCCTCTCCTCTCCTCTCCTCTCCTCTCCTCTCCTCTCCTCCGTCTTTTATCCCAACACAGAAACCTTAGCTCACATCATCTTCTCTCCCTTTATGTTCCTTCATATGTTTATGTTGTACAGCTGTCCTTCAGTTTGTGTGTGTTTTACTCCATGAGTCTTCTTCTGTCATCTTTTTTTCCTCCTCATCTTTTTTTGTTGCCTTCTGAGACTTGTCCTGCACTTCATCCAAATCTCATCCTAAACTAAATAACGCCACTTTGTACGGCATCTTAAAAAAGGTTACTAAATCATGAAATCATTATAAAGAATGATACAGTTTGACCTGGAAAATCTTTGAACAACTACTTTTATTTCGTTTTTAATTTCTCCTTTTTCTATGAAACTTGTAACCATCTTTTTTTTGTTTTCTATTGACAAATTTCTTTCTTTTGTCCATGAGCCATAGTAAAGACAGAATAGAAAGAAGTAGACAAAAGAGAAAACTATAAACATACAAAATACAACAGTGTGCTGCCTTAGTGTGTATAAAGGTCTCAAATTACTGTAAGACATGGGTGACTATTACATCTACCTATTTTCTTGTGCGAGGGAAAAACTTTGCATCTCAAGGAATAAATACTTTCCAGCACATCTTCCATCTTCACTGAACACTCCACCTGTCAATCAAACTCTTTGAGCAGGTCGATTTTCTGTCTGTGTTAAGGTTAAGTATTAGCAGACAGAGCTATTTTCTTTAGTTGTGGTTTTAGTTTTTTCTTTGAGTTTTGTCTCTTCTCATTACAGAGCTGTAGACTGCTGTGAGTCGTGACTTACTTGAGACTTGACTGCAAAACAGAACTTGAACTTGGCAAAAACATTGTCCCATGTTTTGACCTGGTAAAGTCACAACTTGAGACTTTAGCAGGACTTGATCTTGACTTCAGACCTGGAAACAGTTTTAATTGCCGGCAAATTAACCGACTTGTAGCTTGGTCTTGAAGACCTGTGACTTCGACTAAAAGTCTTAAAATCAACTCCAATTATAAAACTAACAACAATGCAATGACAGTGCAACTCAGTGTCTCTATAAAACAGGGAGAAAAAAAAGATACTTAAATTCTGCTTGTAAATGTTTCTCTCTCTGTGTCTTTCTTGTCCTCTCCAGGCTGGTCTGGTGTCTCCTGACTGTCCCGAGCAGCTCCTCATCGCTCTAGAACCAGAGGCTGCGTCCATTTACTGCCGCAAGCTCCGCCTCCACCAGGTGATTGACCTCAGCATGCAGCCAATCACAAACGGCCTCGATCTGGACGGGTCCCGGCCCTTCGACTCCAGCTTCAGACAAGGTAGAGAAGAGAGAGAGAGAAAGAGAGAGAGAGAGTGTGTGTGTGTGTGTGTGTGTGTGTGTGTGTGTGTGTGTGTGTGTGTGTGTGTGTGTGTGTGTGTGTGTGTGTGTGTGTGTGTGTGTGCGTGTGTCTCCTTGTAGACTTTGTCATTAGCATAAGCATGAAACCACACTGTGTTCCTGGAAATATTGTTGTTTGATTTCACTTGGGGATTGTGGTCTTTGCTCACGATAAATCTGTGTGTGTGTTAGTGAGTGAGAGAGAGAGAGAGAGAGAGGGAGAGAGAACTGATACTAATCGTGGTTTTGCCTCAGCTGACCTACAGTTGTGTGTGTGGAGCTGTACACAGACACATATGACTTTGGACAGGCCATATGTGTCATGAGATGGAAACATGACCAGTGGGAGAAAGAGGGGGAGGAGTTCACATGAAGGGAAACATTGTGAGAGTCTTCAGCTTCTGAGGGTCCAATATTTAGCAAAGAAACTCACTTTGACTCCGTCTTCTGATTTAGGTTGCAGAGGTACAATGGAAATGTATTGCTCCTGCAGCACCAGAAAACAACAAACAAACACAACAACATAAAACAGGCTACACTAGAGTTGATTTAGCATTGTGAGGACGCATAAGGAAAGAAAGTGCATTTAAACTATTAATAAATTGTGTGTAGAAACACATCATGCCAATTAACTACGATTTAAAAACATATTTCTTCTGTATTGTGGCATTTGCTACAGCTCTAACTTGCACCTCAATCTGGCTCTTTCTATAGCAACAGTGACTCAGTAGTATTGTAGTGTTTAGAGCTGTCTGTCAAAGCGATGGCAAAATATACAACAATGAATCTTTTTTGGACACAAGAGCAAGCTGTAAAAAGAAACAACGACATATTATCACTGTATAAAGTTGTTGACGTGAATGTGTTAGCAACAGTTTCCTATGTCACATTCAACAGACACAGAAAAACATTAGGATTCATTTGGAACTGAACCACAAAAAAAAAAAAAAAAAGAGCTCTGGTTTGGTCTCCAACAACTACTTGGGGAAATATTGGCTTTGTAGCTGAAAACAACGCTGTTTGTAGCAGTGAGACTGAAGCAAAAGAGTAAAGCTGGGGACCCTAAAACCACAACAATGGCACAAAAGACAATAAAATGCTCCATAGAGCTGAGGGGATCTGCATCTAGCTATAATTCCCTGTGGGTTTGTCATTACAAGTGACTTCTTTCACAATATACATACATATATATACATTTTTTAACTGTGCAGCTTTATATATATATATATATATATATATATATATATAAATCAAATAGAGAATTTGCAGAGAGGAAAAATACTTCCAGCTCCTTTCACTTTGCAGCTCTATAGTTCATGCATCAAAAAGCTTATCTGCCAAAAGTACACCTTTTCACAATAAAAGGATAAAAGTGACAGCTTGCAAAAATTATATTGACTGAGCAGTAGATGTATTGTCATTAGCGTACAGGAACGCTGCATGGAAACAATTCAGCTACAAGCAAGGAACAAAGACCGATTTCAGACTGTGAAAAAGGAGACTGATGCATAATTCAGCAAGCGAACATGCCGTCCAAAATCCCCTGCACAGGCCCACTTATACATATGCAGTCAGTGACACACACACCAAGACATTCACACGCAAAGACACACACTATACACAGGATATTGTAATTGGAACAAGGTGCAGTGAGACCATGATCTCACCCCCTCCTGGCCTGTCATTCTCCCTCTCCTTCACTCACTTTCATTTTTCTTTCTCTCTTTTCCCTCCATCGTTCTAGCATTTGCTCTCACTCTCTTTCTCTCTCTCAAACTTTCTTTTGCCAGGTCGTACTCTTTGCATGGAGTCTGCAAACACACACGCACGCACCCGCACACATATACACTCAGCAGACATGTTTGCATACACACACACACACACACACGCTTGGCATCATGGTCATGGTTTTTACTATCTTTAGCTTTTCTTCCACCTCATTTCTTCTCCAAAGATAGCACTGGGGAGCCATTAAAAAAAAAAAAAAAAAAAAAAAAAAAAAATCACACTCTCTCACACACACACTCACACACTCACTCACACACTCACACACTCACACACTCACACACTCACACACTCACACACTCACACACACACACACACACACACACACACTTTTCTGTTTCATGTAAATGGTTTCCAGACTTGCGTTCCATTCATCACCCCCGTACAAACACACACACACACACGGATGAAATCAAGGCCTTTATGATTGTGGTGTTCTTTGTTCAGCTTCATTTACCATGTACACGTACACACACACATACACACACCCTCCTGCGTCATTCAGGGCTTTAGCACAACAGTAAGAGTACTTTGCTTTCAAGACATTGTAGGACATTGCTGCTCAATAATGTCTAATCTCAACAGCCAATCTTTCTTTCTTTCTTTCTTTCTTTCTCTACTCATGGGGTTAGAGGGAACGTAGTAAAAACCACTTTCACCTAAATTACATAAACACTTCACTCCAGACTGTCAAACCTATGACTTATGACACACACACATTCGTATATCAGGACCACAGCTTCTCCTTACAGCACTTCCAGAGAACCTGTTTTTTATGCCAGCTTCCTCCTCTCACTTCTTTGAGCTGAAATTATTTCTCATCTTCAAGCCATTACGTCTCATCTAATGTGTTCACCCGCATGTATGGAGGTGTATTTTTGCATCAGCTCTGTCAAACAGGCTGTCAGGTATATTCCGTGTTTCTGTCAGATGTGTTTGAGTGTGCTCTGCTTTTGCTGGCCCCCATCCATCCCCTTAACCCACCAGTCGAGAATGAATACAGCTGAAAAGTGAGAGTGTTCTTCATTTCCAACAAATTACTCTTGTCATGCAAAAACATTATGACTCTCATTTTGGTATGTTTTTCTTGTTTTACTTGGATTGAAAGACTTTTTTGTATTATACTCTTGTATAACTTGTTTAAACCTTATTATATGTAGTATAAATGAAAAACATTCATCTTCATTAAGATGAAAGTGGGGATGTTTCTGTTTTTGTTTAAGCTAGTGTGCATTGAATATTAAACAAGCTAAAGCGTCTGACCCTACAATGTTAACAGAAAAAGACCAAAAAATGTTTGCATGCAGGCAAAGCAGTGCGAGGTGGTGAAAGCTGGTGATGTCTCTGAGGGCCCGCAGCTGGAGAGAATCCATGAAATTATTTCATTTAGAAAAGAGGGGCCCATTGCAATATTACAGGGGGCTTGAATTTCCTTCTTGTGCCCCAGGGGCCCAGAAATCCCCACTATGCCCCAAAGCTCTCTGTAAAAGATGGCAAAATTAAAAAGATAGACACAATGTCACTTAAGGCTCACTTGATTTGAAATGCTTCAGTTTGAGTAGAATTGTCACAGTAAAGCCAATGAGGTCACTTTCTTTCTAGAAAATATAACTCTCATGTAGAGCTGACCGATTTAACTTATTTCCATCGTCATCGCGATATGAACATGTGCAATAAACACATTGTAAAGGACTGACGATAATTCTAATGATCGTCGATCACTGATACCATCGTCCATCGGCACAACCCTGGTGTGAATGCTCCCAAGACGAGACGCATTGAGGACACATTTGAGATCTGAGCACTAAGTCCACAGTCGGAGGTGGTCTGGGCTACATGTGTCCACATTCTTTTAGCAGTGTGAACGCACATGCGTACTGGGCCACATTGAAGGACCGCCTACTCTACTGACGTCCTCCGACACAGTCTGATTAGTCCCGCCACAGTTTCATAGGCCCTGTTCAGCCCTGGTGTTAGCATCCGTCACGGCTGATCCGATCACTTAGTGAACAGCTCTCTGTTCGTCAGTTCACACCTGGCTTTAAAATGCATCTCCACATGCGTCTTGATTAACCACTTGTGATCGGATCTCCGTTCCCCGCTTTATATGCAAATAAAGAGGTATGCGTTGTTGTTTTTAGCAAATCAACAAACGGGGCCGTTGTTAATGTGCTTGTGTGTGTGTGTGTGTCAAGCAGCAACCGAGAAGGGGGGGTGGTATGACCAACTACTAAATCGTTTAAATTTTATTAAAAGGCATAACGTTCTGCAGAATTGAGGGTGTGCCGCTTTGAGTGACAGACGGGTCTCGGCTCAACACGCGCCCATCCTCTTTGCCCATTTATGGATTATCCGGGAGTTCTGCGGAGTCAGGTACTGGCAAGATGGCGATGTCGGAACAGCCCACTCTGAGCTTCAAAACCACTCTTAAGAAACCTATGGGTGACGTCACGGAGGCTAAACCTAATCTTGATTTACAGTCTGTGGTGTGTGTGAGAGCGAGCGAGTGAGAGCGAGTGGGGTATGGAGGCGCTATATGAAGTGAGAAGTGAGATCCGATCACAAGTGGTCAACCAAGACGCATGTGGAGATGCATTTTAAAGTCAGGTGTGAACTGACGATTTGAGAGCCGTCCACTTGTGATCGGATCAGTGCGATATGAACACATCGTAAAGGACTGACTGAAACGATGAATTAGAAACAATAATTTTATTTACTCACGCTATGCAGTCATAGGGTTTTCAAGCAGCGCCTGAGCCAAATGAGCAGGAAAAAAAACCACCATGTTTTGGTGTCGGGCTGCAGCTTCTCACTCAGGCATAGTAGACAGCTCAGAGGCGGCAGTGGAAACCTGCAACATTACCTGCAGCGGAGGGACGAGGATGGAGGAGATGACTGATAGTGACCTTTGTCTGTGTTCTTTATTCAGCTTCGCTCAGCAAAACTGTATATGCACACTTCAATATTTGTTTATTTATGACGAGTAATATCATCAGTGCAAAATTGAACAGTCTCATTGCACATCGCAAATGTTCCTCATATCTTGAAGGCCTAATCTCATGTTTGAACTGCTAGGGGGCAGCACAAACAAGCTGCAAACACACTGACATATTAGCAACTTTTAGGTTGATATTAGTGAACTTGTTAACAATTACTTGCCTTTTTACACATGAAGCATACGCTTTAGCATCCATTTGAAGTTCTGTTTCTGGACTCGCTTGACTCATGAGAGAAATATCTGTGATCCATCCTCAATATAAAATACTGATTATAGCCACTTTAAGTACAAGGCTGAAACAGGTAGGTGCTTATGTTACCGGCACCAGACCTAGGGGAAATCTGGACAGGCAGCAAGCAGCACACAGGCGGGAGAGCACTGTGTAGCCAATATAAAGAAAAGGACTGTAGATTGAAAGAGAGAGGACCAAAGTTAGCGTCTTGAACAGACCAGAGCTTGTTTATTTCTGAGCACTATTTCATCCACTTGCTACTTAACAATCTCCACATTCTCACTAGGTACAAAGAATATTAAAACTAACATATTCCATAAATAAAACAAATAACGGTACAACCAAAACAACAATAAGTGACACAAAACATTCTGACAAAAAAAAGAAGTGCACATAAATTCAGAATTGTTCAAAACTGTTATACCCTTTTCTTCCTGTGCCAGACACATTAGCATAATATAATCCTGTTTACATTCATTCAACACTATCAAAAGTCATCCACAGACCACAACATTCACAAACACACACACTCCCTCACACTTGCACACCGTGGCGGCAGCGAACAGCATGGCGGCGAAGGTGACACTAGTCGAAATGTGGGATTTCTCCTTTCCCAATTTACTCGCTACTGGCTGGCTAACATCCTAACAACATTTACAACACTGATTACTAGCGTCAAGTACTTACACTAATAAAACAACGGTGCCTACTGACGTTCCTGTGACATTACCGTCAGCATGGCAACGCACGCTGAGACATTCTAGTACAAAAACAAACTCGCTGCAAATCTTACACACCTCAAAACTCTCTGAACACACTTCAGACAAGTACTACCAGTGCTACATGAGTTTTAGAGCCTGTAAAAGAAAATAAAAGTGAGTTTTACAGTACCTGTGGATTGGTAGAGAGGACCACGGTTTGCGTCTCGCACAGGCCAGAGCTCGTTTATTTCTGAGCTGCGCATGTGCAGAGCCTGTCACTATAATCCCTCTAGCAAATCCACAACAGCACCTTCTACTGACTGAAATGTGCATTACCTCAATATAAAGAGTACATGAAAATGTTTCAATAAAACTGAACATGTAGCCTCTTTCCAAACCACTACACTTAGTTTAGCCCAGTTTAGCATTAAGACTAGCGGGAACAGCAAGCCTGGCTCACTACATAGTGGCTAAAGTTGTGTAACAGTTCCATTGTCCATTTTCCCAGTACTTTTAAACAGCATCTCCAGCTTTGGCCCTGGTAACCTCACTGGCTACAAGAGTCCAGTTATTGCAGTCATTTGTTGTCGTTGTTGTTCTGCTTCCAGTCTTTATGCTAAACTACAATAATCGACTCCCAGCTCCAGCTCCATACCTAAAGTGTAAAACTGAGACCGATATCAATCTTCTCATCTCTCACTTGAAAAAAAAAAAGTAAAGAGAAAATAAGAGTTTCCCTAAATGTTGTATCTACAGGACGGAAAATGTATTTTCATTAAAAAAGTTATGTAAAACCAACAATATGAATCTAAGAAAATACATAATACATGAATGAACAAGAATGAAGTAAATCTGAAATGATTACTTAGATCATAATATCTGGTTTAAATGCTTATCCTGCTTATATTGTATGTTGTTGTGGCAGCTACACTGCTTAAAGTAAAATTTCACCTTGCCTCCTGTCTGAACATAGTGTACAAAACTTCTGCCTCACTGTGACTTTTTGAACTGATTTAATAACATAAATGATTTTGTATGTATATATGTGTGTGTGTGTAACAAAGATCATATCCAAAACCGAAGTATGTTGTGCACCTGTGTGTATTTAGCTTTTTGTGTGTGTGTATCGTAGCGAGGGAGCAGTTGAGGCGATCCAGACACAGCAGGACCTTCCTGGTGGAGAGTGGAACTGGAGAGCTGTGGTCAGAGCTGCAGACTGGTAAGGCCCTGTGTGTGTGTGTGTGTGTGTGTGTGTGTGTGTGTGTGTGTGTGTGTGTGTGTGTGTGTGTGTGTGTAAGAGAGACCGAAGGACCCCACATGTCGGAGATATTGATGATTTTGACCTTTAACCCCAGCAGGCTGTCTGTGAGAAGCAGCCACACCTACTTTCACATTTCTACTAACCCTCAGATTTTCCTTCCTAAGTATCACCTCCTCTTTCTCCTCCATTCACTGGGTTTTCATTACGTTCAGGATGGTCACTGTGACTCCTTATCTACAATATCTGCACTGGTTGTTTGTATTCAAAAACCAAACCACATTTTTGTTAAATAGCCAGTTGCTATTTGCCTTTTGGCTTAACCACATCATAACCAACCTGCCACACTTTACTATAATGAAAATGTCATAGAGAGTACCAGCATGGAGTCTGCAGTGTGCCACAAAAATATTATACAGTTTAACAGTTCTAAAATGAAAGTATCAGACATTTTATTCAATTTTTAAATTACATATAAAGTCAATTATGATGATTTAATAATCAAACGTTTAAATGCCATTGCCTATAGAAACACTAATAAGGCTAAAGCAACTCAAGGTCCACTTACAAGCTTTTCCCAAACTTTCTCAAACTCCATGACAACTGAGCAAATGGAATACAGTGAACTTTGGTTGAAAGCTCTGGAAAAGAAAAAAAAATGTAAATCAAAATACAGTTCCTGGCGCTCTTACTGTGTGGTACACTCGAGGTTCCATACAGAGCCAATTTTGAGAATGAAGTCGTAATGTTCTGAGAAAAAGATAAAAAGTATATAATACAATAAAGTATTATTTTTCAAGAAAGGACTTTTACTCAGCCAGTTTCTACAGAACCAAACACGACTATTTCACAACCATAAAACTTGCTCCCAGAGATGATAAATTCCAAACTAGGGACAATCAAACTCATCTATTTTGCTGGTTTTGCACACAGACTTTTCTCTCTCTTTTGAACCATGACAAAAATCTGAGGAGCCACGTGTCCCTGCTGACCCTTTCTGCTCCCTTTCCTGTCCACACACACACACACACACACACACACACACCCACACATGCACACACAGGAAGGACCCAGCCCATGGGACTCTCTGCCTCTGCACTGCAAGTAAACCAAAGGAGTAGAACCCCTGTTTTACTCTCCTTCTCCTCCATTTTCTTCTCTCATCCCTTCTTGTATTTTTCATTTTTGTTCATCTATTCCTTCCATTCTTTCTCTTTCTCACCCGCTCATATACGACCTTATATGCTCTTGAGTTTAGGGCGTGGTCAGCCGTACCAGGGTAAAAGCAGCCTGTACTGCTGATCGTATCATACACAAACACACTCACAGAGGGAGTGCAGCGATCACAGATGCCTGAAGGTTGTTTATGAGAGAGTCCGCTGGTTGAAGAGTTTCAGGGGAAACACACACGCACACACACTGGAAACATTCCACAAAAATTAAGACACATTATCCTTCACAATGGGTTCAAACTGATGAGCTTTATCAAGAACAACAGATTTAATGAACTAAATTTGTGTGTGTGCTCTCTGTGCGCAGGGGACAGGTATATTGTTGCAGACTGCGGAGGAGGGACTGTTGACCTGACTGTCCATCAGATCGAGCAGCCACAGGGAACACTGAAGGAGCTCTACAAGGCTTCAGGTGCAGTTTCTTTGCAATCTTGCAAACACAAAAATTTCCAGCAGTTTCCAACGCTCTACTTTCTCTCCCAGGCGGCCCGTACGGGGCTGTCGGTGTAGACCTGGCCTTCGAAGCCATGCTGTGCCAGATCTTCGGCGAGGACTTCATCCAGAGCTTCAAAGCCAAACGTCCGGCGGCCTGGGTGGACCTCACCATTGCATTCGAGGCAAGGAAGCGGACGGCGGCGCCGGGCAGGGCCAACGCCCTCAATATCTCCCTGCCCTTCTCTTTCATTGATTACTACAAGAGACACAGAGGGCAGAGTGTGGAGGCCGCCCTGAGGAGGAGCAAGTGAGTGTGGGCTGGAGGAATGTGGTGTGTGTTTGTGTGTTTGTGTGTGTGTGTGTGTGTGTGTGTGTGTGTGTGTGTGTGTGTGTGTGTGCATGACAGAGATGATAGATGAGTGGGTGAGCAAACAGTTTTAACAATGGAGTGATTTTGTGCAGCATCTGTCACAGTAAAGATTCAAACTCTCTCCTGTGTGTGTGTGTGTGTGTGTGTGTGTGTGTGTGTGTGTGTGTGTGTGTGTGTGTGTGTGTGTGTGTGTGTGTGTCAGCATGAACATAGTGAAGTGGTCGTCCCAGGGGATGCTGCGACTGACACAGGAAGCCATGACCGAGCTCTTCCAGCCCACCATTGTCAACATTGTCAAACACATTGGTGAGAAACACACAAGAAGACACAGCCCCAAAATGCAAAGTTTATATGGGTAGAGGGAGATGCCAACCTTTTGGTGAAATTAACCTGTGAAGACAAGTTCATCATACTTAAACCTCCACTAATCACTAGATAGCTGCTCATTAGTACAGCTGTAAGTTACAGAGATGGGAACTGGGTCTGTCTTGACTGTCTCTGTCCAATGTCACAGGGAGTTGCCAGAACTGTCAAAAATACAACACATAGTGCAGTTTTCATCTACAGCTCAGACAAACAAAACAGAATTTAGTCATAATGGCTTTGTTGGTATCTTGTTCTAGATGACAGTGACCTCATTTTTTACAGCCTTGTCAAGACACAAGACAGAAATACTGAGAGTGTCTGTTTTAAATCACTCACATTCCAGTGGTGCATTTAAAACCAAGGGCCGGTTTTCCAGCATTTAGCATTGCTGGTCTTCACTGACTAAACATAAGACAAAGAGTGAAAGGCGAAAAAAATGAGTTTTACACATTTTAAGTTGAAAAAATACCAAGTTTAGCTGATAGAAAGGAAGTAATGATGGCTCACCTGGTATCACACAGGCTTAGTCCTAACCGCAATGGCCATGGGTCGGTTTGAGACCGACCCATGGCCCTTCGCTGCAGGTCATCCTCTCTCCCTGACTTTCCTGTCTATCTCTCACTGTCCTATCAGAATAAAGGCAAAAATGCCACCAAAAAATAACTTTAAAGAAATCAGTATTCCCCCATGAAACATCCAGACTCATGATACACTTACTGTACCACTACTCCCCATCTTTTCCTTTCACATGAACGTAAACACTTTGCTCACACAAAAAAAAGTGAACTTCTTTTAAAGATCTCCCTCCCACCCTCTCCCCCTGACAGAGGAGCTGATGGTGAAGCCAGAGGTGTGCGGTGTGCGCTTCCTCTTCCTGGTTGGAGGCTTTGCAGAGTCGCCCATGCTGCAGAAAGCAGTCCAGAAGGCCCTGGGGCGGACGTGCCGCATTATCATCCCCCATGATGTTGGCCTGACCATACTGAAGGGTGCCGTGCTCTTCGGGCTGGATCCCACCGTGGTGAGGGCTCTGGAGTAAGCTACCTTAGTTAATGCAGGAGTATGTCTTTAACACATGATCTAACAATCTCTTTCTAACAGGTCCGAGTGCGCCGATGCCCCTTGACCTACGGTGTTGGCGTGTTAAACCGGTTTGTGGAGGGGCGCCACCCTCGAGATAAACTCCTTATCAAAGATGGCCGCGAGTGGTGCACCGACATCCTCGACCGCTTTGTCTCTGTCGACCAGTCGGTGGCTCTGGGCGAGGTCGTAAGGCGCAGCTACACCCCTGCTCGTCTGGGCCAACGGAAAATCATCATCAACATCTACTGCAGCATCACAGACGATGTTACATACATCTCTGACCCCGGTGTCAGGAAATGTGGGACGATAACGTTAGACCTACCAGAACCTTTACCACTACCGGGAGCAGTGGGAGGAGCAGGAGGAGGAGGAGGAGGAGGAGGCCCAGAGAGGAGGGAGATCAGAGCGACCATGCAGTTTGGAGACACAGAGATCAAAGTCACGGCTGTTGACGTCATGTCTAACCGCTGCGTCCGGGCTTCCATAGACTTCCTGTCTAATTGAGGAGGAGCAGGAAGTGGAGACGAGGATCTGAAAACAGAAATAACTGATTCCAAGAATGATAATCTTAGAAAAAGCGGTACTTTGGGAGTGGGGCTCAAATATTTTTGGAAGGACGGGGGCGTTGCATTAATAGAAGAAACTCACACCTCATAATTCAGACATTTAGGATTTACATTTAATCATTAGAGCATAAAAAAAATCATGAAAGTCCTAAAAAGAATTTATATTCGATTGAACTGTAGGGTGCCCTCTCTGCATGGGAAAGAAGAAATGAATTTGTCTGGCTTCAGTGGCGAGTTTGTCATGTCACGCCATATAAATGCTGTCACAGGCATTTCCTGCCCAGAAAATATTCTGAGTACCACATGTGTGAAACCAAATGCAAGCAGAGGGCTGAATACAAATCTGTAGTGCAGTGAGACAAACAGGTACCATCAAATGATTCAACCTGTCTGAGGAGTATTTCAATAACACTTACCTGGAGAGACTCTACCTGAAGCAGCAAACTACCTAGAGTGAGACTCACTCGTGTATGTTCAGTGCTAAATATTAGGAATGTTGCCTTTTCCCTCACATAATTAATGATACCTCATTTAAATCCTATTTCAACCTTCATATATGATGTATATGATGTTCATATATTGATGCTACGACCTGGACTGCAGCTTTGTTTCTCCTATGTCGATGATTGTGCACCGCCTAGTGGTGAAAAGACTGAACTACTAGCTGAGAAAGCACCTTGGAATATAAACACTCCAGGGATAAAAATCAAAACACATTAAAGAGGCATATATTGGGAAGGACCGTGGCATTATTACATACTTTGAACTTACGAAGTTTTAGAAAGTCATGTTTCACCCACATCCACGTCTAAAAGAAGTTTCAGCATTTGTGTTACCCTACACGGGAACATGTTTGGGATTATCTGATTTCTTTTGTCCATATCAGGATGAGACTGTACAACAGTTGTTTTATTTCAAATGTTTCAAAATCTACTGCAACATTAAAGCTGTATTATTAGATTTTTTTTTGGCCACATAGGGGCAATGGATCAAGCTGTAAATGCAACATTGATATACCCTTATCAAGTTGTTGGCATTCCTGGGGAACTATAGAGTTGGTTGAGCAGTGAGTGACATCTTTGTCATTACAATTAGTGACTTGATCCATAATATAAAATATTGATTAGTGCAGCTTTAAAGTGAGTTTCTGTAGGAAGAAAGGTGGATGGGTGAAAGTGTTGGTTATCAATTGTACCACCTAGTCATCACCCTGTCATGTTTAAGTCAGGAAATGATGTTTTTATGTGTATACTGTATTAAACTGTATCCATGTTTATGTATAAAGTAATATCATAAAACATATGACCTATGAGTGTATTGATACACTATCAGTCAACACAGTGTGATTTAAGCTGCGAATTTATTGATAAGAATGGTCCGATAAATAGTTTCACACAGCATAACCAATGACAAACGGTTCAGAACTGCTCAACATCCTATCAGTGCTTTACTCTCCATGTTACATAGTTTGTCACGTAACAGAAAAAAACCAGATTAGAAATGACGGCTCCTTCAGGTCAGAGAGGAAGAGCTGACCCTGAGGGGACAGGAGTGTGTTTAATTCAAAACCAAGGGGGATTGATCTCATTCTTCTTGTATTTCAGAATCATTTCTCAGTAAAACGATCACAGGTGGAACGATAACAGCGCGTGAAATTTTAAACAGACGTTAGCAAGTCAAAGCTTCAGTAAGAAAAAAAACAAGGACAACACAAGAAATGTCAGCCATCTTTGACAAAGTCCAAAGAATCTGTCTTGAAATTACTAGACGAACTTCTCTTTTCCCCCGTTTTGTTTGTTTCACTACACCTGCCATTTGTAATGTGTCTATGACTGGTTAGAAAACCTCATTTTATCTAGAATTCAAATCCAAATTCAGGTCAAACATGTCAAGATACATTCAACGCAATCTTTGTTTAAATGTAACCTGATCTACATTTAGATTTTAAGTCCAGTTTAAAATGGGGTTTTGTTCCTGCTTCCTCTTAGTGAGCATGGGGTCTCCCACGGCCTCTGCCCCTGCCGCCACCTGGAGGTCCGTCCATAGAGCTGCGGGGGTTTTTGATCGTCTCATCGACCGACAGGATGAGGCAGGCTGCCTCTGAAGCTGCTGTCAGAGCGTTGATGCGCACGATGGACGGCTCCCAGACACAGGAAGCAAAGTTGTCTGCAATGTCCTCACTGTTGATGTCCACGCCGTACCACATACCGCCCTGCAGTGAGATAAGAGAGATGAAGCTACACCTTTCAAACTGAAGGCCATAAAAGCGCCCTTATGCCAACGCTCACCTCCCCCAAGTGTTTTAGGATTAGGTATGCGTGTTTTCATGTCCTACCTGTGCGTGTTTGGCGCGCAGTTTGTTCAGGATGTTGGTGGCGTCAAAGCCGGCGTTGTCGCACAGCTGTCTGGGGATGATCTCCAGGGCCTTGGCGTACGCTCCAATCAACAGCTGCTGTTTTCCAGGGATGGTCCTGGAATAATCCCGCAGGTACTTTGACAGCTCCATCTCTATGGCTCCTCCACCCGCTACAATGGAATCATTCTGGAAACAGTGGTTAAATACAGTCAGCTTACTGCCCTCGGTGAATTAAAGTTCTAGATCCAATACATATTGTAAAGATCGACCAAACAATGAGGCTTATCCAAATAAAAAAAAAGTGATTTAGAAGTCAGGCATACTGCTATGTTGATTTAAACCACGTCTGAGCCAAATCTGTCATTTTCATCAAAAATTAAACAGATTTGGGGAAAATTCTAAGTAAGTGATCTCTGTGTGATGCACCCCTCTCCTGACTGGTTCTTGAATCACATTCCTAATTATCCACTTCTACCCAATAATGCCAGAGTCCACCATGTGCAACACACACTGAATTCTTAACATTATGGCAAATATCTAGCATTAGCATAAAATCTGATGTTAATAAATGACACCAGCCGGAAATGGCAATGAACTTTAACAACTTATGTTACTAACTAAACTTTGCCTGGTCACAGGCAATGGCTCAAACAATAAGTTGCTTGATTCTCAACAACTGTGCCCATGTTGCAGTATCGCAAATGTTGAATTATGTGGCCAACGAACCAAGATTCACATAATCAAATGATCTTTATTGGCCATTTTCTTTTTTTAATTTAGCTCAGCCAATTACAACTCACACTACACGAAATGTACAGTGTAAAACAAAATCATAGTGTAACAAATCTTGATCGAACCTGAATCTCCCTGCTTTGTTTTAAATATACTACACGTTCCCATAAATTTAGCATCAAGGATGGAAGAATTATCAGGTGGAGAATAAAATAAACAAAACCCAAACTAAAAAACCTGCAGATCACTTTTGTACCGTCACAAGACTTACATTTCACACAAATATATCTTAATAAACACAACATGGTGTATAGGTGGAATGAGCAGTAACACAGTTCTGATAATTAATAAACAGCATTGTGTTCTCATATAATGAGCCTTCTTGCAAAGCTGCTCACATACGCTGCACATGTCAACTGACCTTGATGGCTCTGCGTACGATCATGATGGCATCATGCAGCGATCGCTCCGTCTCCTCTGTGAACTGCTCGGCGCCGCCCCTCAGGATGATGGTGCACGTCTTCGCCTTCGGGCAGCCTTTAAAGAAGTTATACCTGCAGACACAGACATGATGGGTGTGAGCTGTGGGACTGAAATGATTCACAGTTTCCTTTGTTAAAACCTAACTAGCGCCTCTTTACCTTTCTCCTCCGACCTGGACCTCCTCAAAGAGTTCACACTGTCCCAGGACGTCGTCTGTCATAGCTCCTACTGAGGTCTGAATGGAGCCACCGCAGGCCTGGAGGTCACATTACACACAGTCAATCACTAATTTTTCAAGCTTCTTTCAACATCAACATCAAAATGTGCAACAGAAGGCCTATACTGTATGTCTGTGTGAGACTTACCACCATGGTCCTCCGCAGGTCCTCCTCCTGCACTCTGCCGGCACAGAACAGGTCTCTGTCAGCGAAGTACTGGGTGGCCACATCACCGATCGGCAACTTTGACAAAACCACCTTGGCTCCAGACTTATAGATCTTCTCCAGTTTGTCGTACAGGATGTTCCACTCTGCGTCCACGATGGCCTGGTAGTCCTGCAGAAACGGAGACAAAAGAGGAAACAATAAAAACTCATACACCACATACAGACTTTCAGGTAGATGTTTGATGCTGTGTTGCAGTCTTCATACCTCAACAGATTTCACGCGGACCTCAGCGTTATCCTTCTCAGCCTTCAGCTCCAGCTCCACATTGAGCAAAGCGATCTTTGGATTCTCGTAGCGCTTAGGCTGCATCTCAAACCCAGCGTAGGAGAAGGTCTTCTTGAACGCAACCCCAGAGATCAATTCGGAATCCTGTACAGATGGAATATAGAAAATTTGAGGAGGAAGAATTTGAAATAGCAAAATTAACAAGGAGCAAACGGGGAGGGAAGAGGAGATTATCCTTACTTTTTTGCTGCTTCTTTAAATATTTAACCACATTTTAAAATGTTCTCATCAAGAATCATATCTCTAAGTGCTGAACTCAAGGTACAAACCTCAAGGCCTCCTCCCTGGACCTTCTTGATGCCAATCATCTTCAGAGGCAGCAGCTCGTCCAGAGACATGACAGCATCCACCACCATCTTGGAGAAGAACTCCTTCTGACCAGCAATTAGCTTGGAGTTCAGGGCTGTGGCTGCACACTTCTCCAACAACTGCATCTGCTCTCTGAGAGGAAAAACGAAAATGTATAACTAGACCAGTTTCTAAAGCTCAATTTAACTGCAACTTAAGGATACCATATTAGTACAGATCAAACTTCAAACACTACATGGCTGCCACGCAAATAAGTTGTCACAGTGAAACTGAGCACTCACTGTTTATCATCTTTCTTCACAGAGACGGCAATCTCCTTGATCTTGCTAACAGCGAGGTGGGTGGCGGTGCGGAAAGCTCTGATGATGGTCTGAGGGTGGAGACCCTCCTCCACATACGGCTTCAACTGCTTCAGGAACTCAGCAGCCAGGAGAGTGACAGAGGTGGTGCCGTCCCCAACCTGAGGATGGTGCCAAGGAAACAAAGATGTTGTCATTTCTAGTTTGTGTCAGATTGCAGATGTCCACGCCCCATGATTGACTCAGAACCTTAAACACACACACACACACACACACACACACACACACACACACACACACACACACACACACACACACACTTCTCACCTCAGCATCCTGGGAGCGAGCGATGTCAACCAGGGTCTTGGCTGCGGGGTGAACCACATCCAGCAGTTTCAGGATGGTGGCTCCATCGTTGGAGATTGTGGCCTTACCTGGAAAACATAACATTCACACATTTGTGATAAAGGAGTTGTAGACCAACGAGTCCTGAAATCCATTCATTGTTCAACCGTCTCTCCTCACCTCTGCCATCCACCATCAGTTTGTCCATCCCTCTGGGCCCCAGGGTGGTCCTGACAGCCTCAGCAATTACCTGGGAGGAAAAAAGCAGGCACACTTAAAAAGATATAATGACAGAGTTAAATGATGCCACAAACAGGAATTAATAAATATACAAACAATCAATGAGAGAAGGGCTAGTTTTCTGACCTGGCAGGCATTGATGTTACTGATGAGCTGGGGAATGCCCTGAGACGTGTCTGTCCCCTCCTTCAGCAGGATAACCGGTGTGGGCTGGAAGGGAGAGGTGGATAAATGAAGTGAGAGGAAATAGATAGTTCACAGAAAAAAAAGTAAACGATCCAACAGTTTAATCCAAATTTATTAAAAAAACTCAATATTACTTGCACACCTATGCAGCCACAGTTAGCTTCCTCATGAACATCACAAAACACAGAATAGCAGAGGTATCAGTGAAAAGTTTGACTATGAAAGTTTAGTTGAAGTACAAATATAGATAGAGTAAAGGGTATAATATTACAGTCCAGCATTGAGTCAATATTACTGTTCATCATCCTTCAATGAAATCCTAATCTAATCATTGAATTGTAAATAGCAAATGAATACAAAGCAAACACTTCATTGAATAATAGATAAATATTGCCATATTGTGAGATACATTACAATGTCTAAAAAAATCAGTCTTATTTTGTAATTATATTTTATTCAGGCATTTCACTGTGCTTCAGCACAAACATTTGACCTAAAATGGTAAAAGCCACACATGCTGAGGCTGCTGCTGTAGCTGTAAGGTGTGATGCTTTTGTTACCCACTGTCAAACGCAAGCTGTCTGTTTACAGTTTATATTACACTGCTAATTTTGGCAGACTATATGTCTCAGCTCCTTCTTAAAGCCTTACATTACACATCACTATTTTCAGAAAACTGGCTGGTAGATCTCTGCTAATGAGAGCTACACAGTTTATTAACTTCTGTATTGTTAAGGCCTTTGTCTATGACTCTGCATCATCCAGAATCAATCATAAGATGCTCAATCACGAGCCAAACACTGAAACAACCATAGCAACAAATTAAAGACAGTGGTCTATTTAGGACAGCTCTTTGCTCTTCAGCAGTAAAACAGAAATGTCTCCAATGCAGCCATTCATACAAAGAGACTTACTATACTACAGCTAACTCACCCACAAGCTAACACCGCTGCAATGACAGACGCTATTCAGATTTACGACATAAAAATACAATCAACTGTTCTTAAAATACAAGTTCAAACTGTAACCAACTGAGAATAGTTTCTTTAATATACAGTAATTGCTGATATGTTAGCTAGCATCACCGTTAGCATCGTATACGCCCATTGATACCGGGTATTCCTACGATGCTAACACAGTCTGGACAACAATCAAGTCTTTCAATATATAATTTTCACAAAATAACTGCTTCCCCAGTCTGCCAACAGATAGTCAACTAAACTGAGAGTGGTACAGATTCAAATGCTGGCAGACGAACTGCACGATGGACGTGGATTGTAAGTTTGAGTTTGGAGCATGTATGCTAACTCACTCACCATCATCTTTGCAGTTTGTTCGAGAAGCTTTCCACCGGCAACTCAACCCACAATGCTTTTCGAAAGCGATAGCCGCTGGGGGTGCGTTCAAGATCAGGGCTGCAATATTTAGTGAACGATTTGAAATTTTCTGAAATAAAACACAGACATATTGTCAAACAAGTTTCAATTGTGCTATCAAATGCTGTTTTAAAAAAAAATCACGAGCATTGAGTCTCAAGGTGCTCATTATTAAATAAACATTATGGAACAAATAATCATGTGTTTGAAATACATAAATGAACCGATACATTTTAAAATAATAATAGCTCATTATTATTAAATGTTATTTCTTGATTCTTAATTTATTGAAAAATTTCTTTCAACATAAATGTCTTTTTCATCGTGTCACTTTCCATTTATTTATTGTTGCAATTATCAATTTTCCATAATTTATGTATAGTAATATTTGTCATTTAATACTGAGCATTTCAGGGTTTCCATACACTGGTATACACACAGTTTGTTTAATTGCATTCTTAATAAAGGTCTGGATGATACAGTATATTGTCATGTATTGACATCATGGTATTGTGACTAGATATCCTCTGAGATTTTGGTCATTGTAATATCAGGATGTTGCTTAAATATTATTTTTGCTGGTCATCAATGATGGGATTTTCTCATTAAAATAAATTAAATGGACAATAAATTAGTCAATTTGCTTACTGATTGGTTCTTACAATGTTACTGTATGTAGATATCTTTTGAAAGCTCCAATTAATGTCCCTAAAGTACTGACATTTAATCAGCATTAAGGTTTGTGTTTGTTTTTGTCAAATAGAATCCTATGTTAGTATATTTAATTCCTTGTGGGTTATAAAATGATTCTTTTTTAAAGCAATGTGACATAACATTGTAGGTTGTGTCATACTGCTTAAGTAACGCAATAATGTATAGAGAGTTCAGCACACACATATGCACAGAGATGCTCATATGGCATAGTTTTCATATACATTAACATGACATATTGAATACGCAGTCTGTCTTTGCATACTGTGCTGGGGAAAAAAAAACATTGCAGAGAAAATTTGCATTTCTTTGAGGTACAATGATCCTGTTGTATAGTGCATTAGTAGAGGATGAGATAACAAGTATTATCCAACTGTATAATTATTCCACTGTGGCGTTTTCGCTTCTGCATGTTGTTATATAGTGTATTGTTTTCCCTGTGTATTGAAGCGCAGATCAGGAAGCTGGATTCACATTACCACGTCTCAATAATGTTTATATCACATAATTGCAGTCAAGTCCAGTTGGAATTAGACTTAAAATGCATGTTTGAATTTGAATTTTGAAATTTAGCCAAATTCATAAAACCAAAAATAATGTGTCTTTACTTTTGCTTTACTCCGGATTGTTGCTGCAAAAAACATTGCAGCATTTCCACCTTTACAACTTTTGGGCCTCATAGGGTCACAGTTATTGTCTCTTATAAAGCAGACAATAATAATAATAATAATAATAATAATAACAATAACAATAACAATAACAATAACAATAACAATATAAAGCAGAAATAAATGATATAAAACCCCAGGCAATCCTACCACAAAAAAAAAAAAACAGTAATAAATTTAGTGACAGACTTTATTTTGGATCATGCGTTTCAATGAAATCAGTTCAGCCCAAATGTTTATTATCATTCCTTTGACAGCATCGTCTCAACATGGATCACTGTACTGCAATCTTCTGAAAATAACAAAGAGCATATAGTGTTATGACATTTTACTACTTGCTGCTAAAGCCATTAAATAAATGAAAATGTGCATTCAGGAAACCCTTTTATTAAAGTTACAATGTTGGAACCTTTGAGTAACACATCATAATTTGTGTTTAATTTATGTACTATATTCGCCCCTTTAACATTTTTCAGTTAGAATTAGGAAAGCATCAAAATAAGGGTTAGGTATTTACCAAATTATAATCACATTTTCCCACAAACCCCTTCAATTTTTCCATCTGCGTTTCACTCCTTCAACCGCTGAACAAAATATTGAAGAAATGTGTTTAAAGCATTTATCCTGCAGTCAGAAAATGACTGGGCTAATAAGTATCTCAAGTGTTTTGTGAGGTCATAAATGGCAGCCTGCCCAGTCTGTGCAGGTAGAGCAGAGGCTGCAGAGAACTACAGCTGGCTGCAGCAGCTAAAGCCATGGCCATATACTGACACTTGAGGGCACGAGCTGAAACCAGTTCACCCAGAGGCAGGCAGATGATGAAGGGGAGGTAGTTGAGTGTGAGGACAGCCTGGATGATGACAATGGTGATGAAGGCTTTCCTCTTTGTGGAATTCATCTCTCCTTTTCCTCTCAGCTCACTTCTCCCAACTTCCTTCACCTTTTCTTCCCTCTGGCTGCTCTGTTGTTTTTCCCTCTCCTCACTCACTACTTGTCTCCCGGTTTTGTGAGTCTTTCTTCTCTCTTCAGGTTTCCTGTCCTTCTCTGTCATCTTTCTGTCCCCTGGTGGAGGTTTCTTAAGCGTTTTGAGAACAGACAGGCTGCAGAAGGTGTCTATGACTAGAACAGGGAGGAACACCACACACACTGTGATGGAAGAGCGCTGAACAAGAGAAGCTGACGTTATCAGGATATTAATGCACCACAAGACACCCAAACAGCCCCATCTGTACTGAGGTGCATTGTACCTGAAAGGGAAGGGAAAAAGGACAGATCAGGCAACACAAACAACCACATCAAATCTCTAATCAAGTCAAAAGTCTTCCTGAGCAAATTGCAAGTGAAAATGCAAATCTGATTGTAACATGCACTCACAACCCAAAGCATATTCATTTTTAAGTCTATTTTCTACCATTTTTAACTACAATAAATGTGCACTGGATTCTGAGCACTGCCAAATCATGGGTGACCACGAGAGAACAAAGAGCATCAATGATCACAGCATCACATACCCTTTCAAATCAGATGGTAAATCAGAGGCTATGAGTTTGTAACACAGGCTCCACCGTCGCCATCTTGGCAGCCTCTGACTCCACCTAACTCCTGGCTTTTCCGAAAATGCATGCACAAACCTTCCATTTGTATGTGTGTGGTTTTCAAGGCTGTGTTGTTATTGTAAAGCACTTTGGGCTGCATTGTTTGCATGAAAGGTGCTATATAAATAAAGCTCATTCATTTATTAAAAATGGGCAAAGAGGTAGGGCATGTGTGGAGAAGAGATTTCAGTGCATTCCAGTTATAACTGTTATAAAAACCAAATTTCTACATGTGTACGGACATGTACTTTGTATGTAGTTTTTACCTTTGGTAGTGGAAGGGTCGTACCACAGCCATGTACCTCTGCACGGACACCAGACAGAGGAGCAGCGGCTTCATAATAAGCACCATGGAAGTCAGGAAGGTCACCACAGCCAGCACAAAGTTACTCTGCCACAGGAAGTGATTGATAAAGAGCACAGGCATGACCAGGTAGAAGGAGAGCTGGGTGAGGGCCAGGTGGAGAGGGAAGAAGTCTGCAGGCAGGACACCAGAAATCTTTGACCTTTAAATTGAACAAATCATAAATAAAGCTGTAAGCATCAGAATGACTCATTCAAATCATAAAAATGTCTGCCCTCTCTTTCTATTCTTTATCTATCAGATCATTCAATTGAAGCTGCATTATGGGACAAAGTTGCTGTACATGTTGCATCACAACGTTACGTTACATTTTCCTGAGGATGTGACTGATGAGCCAAAGGTTTGACGGGGTGCCAACAAGGAATTCGAAGGAGTAGGTGGTGAAGAGGATGAGGAGGCCTGCCGAAGCTCCTACTAATTTACCATCATTTTGGTTGCACTCTGTCCAGAAATACCCTGAAGCTGAGGATGAAGATTCATTCATACTGCAGGCGAAAAACAATGGCTGGAGAGAGAGATAAGAAATCAAAGAATGGAAAGTAAATCATCAAATCTGCTCAGATTACTAGATTATCTCTAACCTGCACAGTTTCCCCCAGAAATTATTCTCCTCAGTATAAAGAAAAACTGAAAAAACCTGGAGCCACCACATTTCTTAATGATAGTATTATATGTTCATATTTGTTCATAATTTATCTACAAATTATGAATATGTTATGAAGTAGCTGTAACAAACCTTTCAATTTGGAGGTCGAGTAGTCCACTGAGGGCAGCTGAGTTTGCTGCTTAGGTTGAGGGTATGTTTGGAAATGAGACTACCTTCACAAATATTTAGCATGACAGACGTTGTGTAGATTTGCATGAAAATGGCGTAACCCAGCTATGTATATGTCGTGGTCTGACTGCACACATATGATATATGTACTGTATCTATGTATAAGTTTGTCTTTACTGTACATAAGTGTTTTTTTCCCCTTCAAACAGTAGCCAGTGAAAAGCAATTGGTTTCAGATAATTTCTTGGTAATGCAGATATATAGTAGAGGATAAAACAGGCTGCAGTCCCAAGAAACTATCCGAAACCAGCCCCATTTCAATGATACATTTGATTGCGTGATAGTATGGCTTTTGTTCTACACACTCTTGCAAATGTATTTCTAAAGTTCTCACTCACAGGTTAGGCAAGTTACTTCGTATGGCACCCTTGCACAACAAGGGGAAGTGCTTTACATAAGATGACGCATACAATAAACACCGTGAAATACAAAAAGGAACATATGAATAGATTTTTAAAATCAAACCAAATCAAAATGAGTTAAAATCGAATAAGATATAATAAATTAATAAAAAATAGCAGTGGATTTACAGAACAATGAATTTATAGGCCCGAATAAAAGTGGTGACAGGTGTTCTTGAACGCAGCTTCTCATACGTCTCGCAGGGGCTGCTGACTGCAGGCCTCTGATTGGCTTATAGTTTGTGAGTCACCAACTACAGTGTACTCGATGTATGTATAAGGGTATGCCGTACGGGCGCAGCTCTCGTTTGTTGGCAATGTATTCGACAGCACAGACTCCGCCTGTGAATATACCCTAAACAGCAAATCATGCGCACACAATCTGTGACCCAGAAGTCGCGCGGAGTTTAGAAACTGTATACATAGCGGTGGCGGGAGATGTTGAACAGAGAAATACAGAAGAAACGTCGTTGTTTTGATATTTAAAGAAGCGACAGAATAAAGTAGCATAGCAGAATCAGTTTTGACAGAAAACGCCTTTGTTGGAGGGAAACGCAAAGATGGACGATTTCGGAGTTTATGCGATTTTCGGAGTGAACGGTCCGCCTCAAAGGCTGCTAAGGTAAGACAACCGTTGAAGGCTTTAACCTTAGCTAGTTGCTCACATTGAAACGTAATATCTGCAATCCGTCGTGTATCTGAACCGCAGCTCAAGTTTTGTTAATTAACGTTACGATGTTTATATGCGCTAGCCACGCCACATGCCATAAACTTTATCTGTTGCTCCGGCATTGGCGCCTCTTTAAATTAGCCGTGTTTACAGCGGAGGGTACGTCGGTTAGCTTCTCTGTTATAGTGAAACACATGCCAAGAAGTAGTTTTCCGTATCTAGCCTAGTTATTGTGGTTAGCAACAAACCATTATTTCATTATTCCTTTTTCCCGTGTCAGTGCCGATGGGTCGTGCAGGGTGTGTGTTGCAGTTCCCTCGACTGTCCGCCAGGTGGTGCTGTTCAGCAGCGGGCCGTGGGGGGAGAGGATCTGTGTCAACGCGGAGCTCAACGATGCTGACCGGATCCCCATCACTATCGGCAAACTGACTCCTTACAATAGGTAGGTCGAGTCTGTCTCAGAGACGAGAGAGTTGAAAATGCTGTTTATCCCCTGAGTCAGACCCTGAGACCGTTTTTGTGTAAAAAAAAAAAATTAATGTGCAATGGTTTTTCTAGGTGCTGCCCACTGCAACTTTCAGAATAGTTGGTAACCTTTCACTGAATACTGTACCTGATGTCCTCCAGGTGTCTGTCATGGGAGCAGTGGGAGGAGGAGACTTGGACAGACAACGTAACACTCAATATCACTCTGGAGGGAGGAAGCCTGGTAAATATCAAACAAATCTCCCTGCTTCAGGACTAAAGGAGAATGCTGGAAAGAGGCAAACAAACTGATTCCAGTTAATAGCCAAGCCTTTGACAGTTTATATATATAAGTATTACACCGTGCATTTGGGGCTGTAACTGAATATATCCCTTGTCACCTTCAATGGAAGCAACATTGGGAGGAAATGACAATAGTTTGATATGTTACGTATATACGTTGTCTTTGTTATCATATTTAAAAAAGTAAATACTAAAAGTCTGATTCCATTCAAGCCTTTTTTATATTGTACATTTCTTTCTCAGACAAAAGCAGATTGGTCAGAACCAGAACTCATCCTGGCTGTGAAGGAATACACACCAAAGGTAATCTGATACAGATGTACTGTTACTAAATATATCAGAAACTGTTTAGTCACAACATTCAGATTCATTAGATGTATTTTATAAATACTTGTCAGTGCAATATAATATATGTTGACCTTTTGAATTGGTGATATTATGTGTGTTGACTTGTGTACTTCAGTGTTTTCCTTCATTTCCCACAATACCTCACACAACATCAACATGTTTTCAAGCATTTTGTTAAATGATTACTGCGCTGTCCCAGGACACCACGGCTCCCCTCGCAGCCCGAGAGCTCAACAGCAAGAGGAAAAGAGGACGAGTGGCAGAGGAAGACAGTGACGAGAATAAGGCGACGAAAAGAGAGGAAGAAGAGAACGTGTGTCCCAATGGTACCTTGGAGAAGACCACACCTGTGCGAAAAGCCAGAGGGCAAACCAAAGCGGGGCAGAAGCTGTTCGGTAGTGGAGGAGATGCAACAAAGATGAAGGGAACAGGTTAGAGACACTGTCTGTTGGTGCTGTGTCTTGTAAAACCCTTGACTTTTCAATAACTGTGTACCAAATCAGAAAGAATAGTTTTTACGTGAGGTCAAAGGGTTATATGGATGGAATTTGACCCAAAAGACGTCTTAATTCCTGTGTGTTTATTTCCTTGTGAACAGTTTTTCTGCCTGTGCGAGTGTAAAAGCCAGAATAGTGTTGCTAGTGATAATTAGTACTGAAGACACTCCTGTGGCTCAGTGTGGAGGAGTAAATAATTTTCTATGTGCACGGTTTCCTTCTATCAAATCTCTTCTCTACAGCTAATGGAGCGGGAGAGGCGCAGGGGATTGTGGGAAGAACGCCTCCTCAGAGCGCAGCCAGGACGAAGAGTAGGCAGGCCAAGACTCCCACACAGACCGGTGAGTTTGTGAATACACATTACATACCATCTTATCTTTACTTTCTGTCATATTTATTCACTTTCTGGTCCCTCGGCTGCTCCGTTGATGCACATCGCCCACCTGAGGTCACAGAATGATGTTTTCTGCTCGTCTTTTTCTGCTCATGAGAAGCTTTCAGTGCAGGAACGTAACATAAATTTGACTCAGACACACTCCATGGCCCATCCAGGTATATGTAGGTTTCAGCTAAATGGGTAGCATTAAAGGGATAGGTTTAATACTTTTGAAAATATGGTTATTTGCCTTCTTGGTGACAGTTAGACGAAAAGCCTAATACCTCTCTCTGGTCAACCATGTCAGTATTACAGTTTGAGGAGGTAAAGTCACGTTTAAGTTCAAGTCAGCAGCATTTCCGACATCAGTCACTCGTCTACTTTATGGAACAGATGCATTTCCTTCTTCACTAATGTATTAATCCATGCCAACTCAAAGACACGGGTGCCAGGATGCAACCACCCATGTTTTTTCCTCTCTGATGGAGAGCAAAAGCAGTTGAAACCACATCCCTGCCTCTATACCCTAATGAAATCTTTTCTGTATGCCACGTCCGGTCTCTGTCATGGCTGTCGATTGATGATGAGACACTGCTTGATTCGACTGGTGTGTGTTGCACATAAGTGTTTTTTTCCCCTCTTGCACGCTAGGTGAAATGTGATTGTCATGTATCTGTAGTGATCGATCCCCTCGGTTTCACTGTGGGCATAAAAAGCTTCAGTGAGCAGAATCAATGAGTTTTGAAACTTGATTTGATTTTGTTGTCTGTGTCGACATTCACATAGTTATACTGAGGGGTGTATGTGAGACGATTAACACATGAAATGTCAAATCTGTGGTTCTCCTGCAGCCCCGCTGATCAGCCCGTCAGGTCGCTGGGGTCAGACTCTGTGTCCCATCGATGCTCAGACAGCAATTCTGATTGGAGGACAGGGAGCCAGGATGCAGTTCTGCAAGGATCCCATGTGGAAGCTGTGCACAGGTCAGTCATACAACACAACCGCAAAATCAATTCGTTTTTTTCCTGTGGGTCCGTGTCACAGTCGGTGTTCTCTGTCCCACAGAGGACATGTCCTGGGTGGCTGCGGAGACTCTGGCAGAGGGTCCGACCCCTGAGGCCCGGATTGGCCACACAGCCGTCTACGACCCCAACTCAAAGCGGATCTTTGTGTTTGGAGGCTCTAAAAACAAGAAATGGTTCAACGACGTTCACATCCTGGACACACAGAGCTGGAAGTGGACCATGGTGGAGGTGTGTGTGTGTGTGTGTGTGTGTGTGTGTGTGTGTGTGTGTGTGTGTGTGTGTGTGTGTGTGTGTGTGTGTGTGTGTACCTTGATTTAACTACAAGTCCACACCCTGTGAGGACATTTTTTTTTTTTTTTTTTTTACTCCTCCTTCTCTCTATCCATGTCCTCGTCCTCTTCTCTCCGTCAGGCTCAAGGTAAGGTTCCTCCTCTGGCCTACCACAGCTGCAGCATGTTTCGAGGTGAGCTCTTCGTACTGGGAGGGGTGTTCCCTCGTCCAAACCCGGAGCCCGACGGCTGCAGCGACTCGCTGTACATCTTCGATCCCCACCTCTCCATCTGGTACGAACCCATTGTGACAGGAGACAAACCCTCCCCCCGCTCAGGGTAAGATGGCTCGATCTGGCCGGCGGTCTTTTCTCTCTTACACCATCGCACGTTTTAAAGACATCATTTTGTCCAGCTCTTTGACTCCCTCTTTATTTTTTCTTTCAGTCACTCTGCATGTGTGATGCAGGAGAGGAAGATCTACGTATTTGGTGGATGGGACACTCCAGTCTGCTACAATGACATGTACATGTTGGACCTCGGTAAGACACACACACACACACGGTTTCATGCACATATACTATAAGACTGCACATACCCACACACACACACACACACACACACACGGTGCACATATATCTGGAGACCCATAATTAAAATGTAACATGTTTTTGTGTTTCTTAGGTCTGATGGAGTTTTCTTCTGTGAAAACTACTGGGAAAGCCCCCTCTCCTCGAAGGTACACAACTAGAAACACAAATACTGGACATCTAGTTGGAGCTAGGGCACTGGTATTGAACGTCAGTATGTGTTCAATGTCTCCAGTTATCATAAACGGTCAATAACCAATCAGATACTTCTCGAATTGCTTCAAAATAAGGTACTGAATATATTTTTCATATCAGTACTAACACTCAGGTATTAAATATTTCAAGAAATTTTAAACAGTACTAAGTCCTAGATGCAGCACTTATTTGTATATATAATTAACTTAAGTTTGTGTGTGTGTTGCAGCTGGCATGGCAGCGCTGTGCTTTCAGACACTAAGTTTCTGATCCACGGAGGTTACAACGGAAACAACGCACTCAGTGACACTTTCATCTTTGATATAGGTGAGAGGCAGCTCACTGTTACACGCACACGCACACACACACGCGCATCCAAGAAAGATGGTTCGAAGTCCTTTTGTTGCCTGGTTCTCATTACATTACATTTATAGAAAGTAGCTGATTCTCACAATCGGATTATTTGATGTAAACAACGCCAGGGTTAAACGTACAGCCACATTAAACCAAAGAGCTTTTCAGGGTGAAGAGGGGGAATATCCTTAACTGGTTGAGTTTGTCAGCTGATCTGATGATTTTCACTTCCACTATGTGTTAAAAGGACTATATCTCCCACACAGTTCTTTCTGTATTGATTTAAACCTACTGAAATTAAAGCTGAGACTTGGATCTTTAATGTAGTGTCCATTGTTTTATTTTAAATTGATATTTCCATGCTAAGCTAAGCTATCTGACAGCTTCATATTTAAGACAGCTATGAGAGTATAATTGATTGTCTCATCTAACTGTCATCAAAGAAGCAAAAAAAGTGCACGTCCCAACAAACAAACCAGTTATTGTTCTTGTTACATGATGAATTTTTGTGTTTATTTTTCGTCGCTTCAGACTCAAACAGCTGGACAGAGGTGTCGCTCCCTCAGCTCATTGTCCCCAGGGCGGGGCACTCCCTCATCACCATGGAAACAGTCAGTCGCCACCCTTTCTCAGAGGAGGATGAAGACGTGGATATGGACGCAGGCAGAACTCTGCTGGTGTTCGGAGGCGGAGACAACGAGGGCAACTTCTACTCTGACCTGACGACTGTCGCCGTGGAGGAACTTCTCAGTGCTATATAAAGAGAGTGAGTCAGAGGTGAATCCTCACTGCCTGACTGCATGTGAAGCTATTTCCACACCCCCACTTTGCCCTTTATTATTTATATTCTTATCATTTGCCTTTTTTACTTTGGTTGAATGATTCCTGTCTTCTTTCAATTGTGTTTTTAAAGGGTTTTACAGTTTCAGTTTTGGAAAATGTGCATGTAAGTACCAGTGTACTGTATGTACATTTTGGGCATTTTGTTGAATACAGATATTTAAAAATAAATATTGACAAATATTTCCAATCAAGTGCAAAACAGGATTAAGATACTTTTCTCCTTTTTAACATTTTTTTTTTTTCATAATAAGAATAATCGTTGTTTTAAACATAAAACATTGCAGATTAAATCATCAAGGATGTTATATCAGTTTTTATGTACATAGTTTAAAGTCTCAAGTTCTTCCTCAGGTAAAATGTATAGTTTTAATTTGATAGGTTAAATATGCATCTTTTTCTGTTTCTTATGTGTAATGGAGTTTTTCACCAGCCCTGATCATTTGGAATATGTTGCCTCTGAATAACTGCAAATGCATAAACTGTTTTTTTGTTGTGATGAAAGTTATCATCTTCAAACTGATCTAAAAATCTATTCATGCTACTGTGCTGTTCCATTTTGGCTCCTGTCTTTACTTAATAAACATTTGAATATTTAAACTGTCTCTTATGCATAATGTTATTCTGGACATTAATATTCCTATGAAGATGCAGAGAAGGTTAAAGCTACTTAGACTCAGTCTACCACCTTTTCCATTTGCAGAATAATTGACCCATTTAAGATGTGTCAGTGGTTTCAAACTGATTTAAATTAAATGAGGTTTGACACTTAAAACAGACAGACCTGTTAATAACACCCCTGTTGGCCCAGTAACTCAACACTAACATTAGCTAATGTCAGACTAGCAGAGTAACTGATGCTGTCTTCAAAAGAGCCAGAGCTAAATGGAGACGTTTTAATAAAAGATTAGTAGAGTCGAGAGGGATTATCTTTGTTTCCGCCGAATGGCTGATAATAGTGTCATGAATGTGGCCGGTTTTTAACTTTAATATTTTTCATTGGATTATGTCATGCAGAGAGCTCCAGGAGGTTCACACAAGTCAGTAAATTCCCACTTATATAATGTGAGGACACTTACTTTGGAGGTCCTGTGCATCTGTGACACATATAATGTTTCTGTGTTTATATATTGTTCATCCCCAGAACAGAAATCATTCAATAAAAACACCAATATGGGGAGGTTATATTTAGTTACAAATTTACATATGATGCGTTTTTTAGGCTGATTCCAGTATGTTTAGTTATAATAATATTAAATTATTTATTTATAATTATAATTTATAATTTATAATTATTAAACTTATATTTGGTACAATTAAAGCAATAAAATAAATAAATAAAGGATTCAGGTTCAGTGAAATCCGTCATATAAGGATGACAGTGTTCATGATCTTTGCGACAGAAGATCTTGAATGGACAAAACTGTGGCCAGTTATTAACTGTGACCTCCAGACCTTCACCTCAGCAGAAGCAAGGACGTCCAAATCCAGGAAAAGACTTGAAAAATGTGAGTCAAAGAACAACATATTTATTTTCTGCCATTTTTGTATTTTTCTAGAAATCAGACCGACGAGATCAGTTGATACTGTTTTCACCTACTGCGTGGTATTTCCTCTGGTGATGCAAAGGAAGCCTGGTTTCCTCAAAATATTCAGTCAAAAACAAAATCAGTTTCCCTGTTTCCCTTTAAGACTTGAGGATATGTGCGAGTTCTCACTTGATTCTTTCACTGCAAATCATAAAATATGCAATGTTCTTAATGGGCTGTAAAGTAAGTCTTCATTACTTTTGTCATAATTAAAGGTAATGTGGTTGAAACCATTTTTTTTTTTTATATTAGAGTCTTCAGCCCTTTAATTACTAACGTACATCATGTTGCACTTACTCTGATTGTAGCACAGTTGGTACAAGAGCCTATTTTTGGCCTTGTCTCTAATTTCTTCACCAATTTTGCCCACGCTGTGTGTCAGCACCTGCTAAACTGCAGGTAAAGGAAAGATTCTCAGGCCATTAAAAAGGCTCAGCCTTTTTGCCAATTTCTATTACTATTTCTTTGTTTATTTTCCACTTTAACACAAATATCTGGGTTTATTTGTTTTTATCAAATCATCATTTCTGTTTTCAAATCAGCTGAGCTGCTTTGCAGTCGACCCGCACATTCTGGATGGAGGAAGTGAAAGGGCACATCCATTACCCCCCAGTTAATGCAGCAAAGCTGCTTAGTTGCCAGTAGATCAGACTGTAAAAACACATCTTCCTAATGTTTTTTATCCATTAACAATTTCTCAATTCATTTTCCAGAAAATTATATAAATCATTATTGGGATATTAAGTTACATTTTGTCAATTTCCCCTTCCCCAGTATATCTACAAATACTTACAATTCCAGTAGGTTAATCTCCAAAGATGAATTCACTAACAGGGTGAGAATTCAACTTTAAGTTACTTTTATTGATGAATAAATAAAGTAAGAAAACTGACAATGTAGAAAATAAGATGAAGGCAATAAAGTCAAAACTCTTTGTGGATTCCCCAGAAAATCCCAAAATAAGATTTGTGAATTAATGAACAAGATGCCTTTATTATCAGATTCTTAAGATATGTCACCAAATCACATTTTTTTGGGAAAATATGGATAAAAAGTATTTTGGGCTCATTTCTGCTTAACAAAATGTGAATAATTACTTAGACTTGTTTTGATTACTTTCAGACTTTGTTCAATATCTGGCTCACTGAACGTGAAGTCAGCGGCAACAGCTGGGTGGTTCATGTTCCAGTGCACTTAAATCATATGTGTGACAATATCACAGAAGATTAGGATGCTGTCTTAATTCATTAATTCATTGGATGTCACAGTAATCAAGCTCTGCACACGGCCACAGAGTTAGACGTGGAGTCATGTGGAGATGAACTGAAATGCAAAAACCAGAACATAAGGTGTGGTGATGTGTGCAGGATGCCAGACTCTACAGAGGAAATCATTGGCTACATATTAAAAACAACAGTTATTGCAGTCTCAATCTGGCCAGATACATTTGGCAGCCTTAAATAGGAGAGAGGAGATAAAAAGGCTGGTATGTTTTTTTAATGTTCATCCAGTGAAACTGAAAATACCCTCAAATCAGCTGCAATTAACAGTTTGCAGTTCAACCTCCTACTCAGTGTGTCATTTCTTCACCAAAGCAAAATAGGAGTATGGCAGCCAAAAAAAAATCCATCCAAATATTTATGGAACTCACAGGAGGAACTAGTCTGTTACACATGATAGATACTGTAATATATTCTGCATGCTGCAGATGGCGACACTTAAGCACGTTTTGCCCCAGCAACAAACCACACTCACTCAAACAGCTCATAGCAAATCTTGAAAAATGTAGTCAGTGAGTTCACATAATCACGATTTTGTGATCATGATTTTATCAATCATGACTTATCAATCATGACACAACATGACTTGTTGTGGTATTTCATTCATTTTTACACCCACAGTGTGGGTGACATCCACTCTCCTGTTATCCCCCCATCAAACTGGACGTGCTCCAACACACTGAAAAAGTGCAATTGGATTGGTTTAAGTATATAGTGATAGGTAAGGCACAAGAAAGGTCTGGTGCTTCTCTCTGGTACAGTAACTAGATTAGTAATGATGGTGAACACACTGTTATGCACTGAAAACAGAGGTGTTTGTCTCCTGTAACCGTGTGTGGACCCTTGAGTGCACTCCTTCCATCATCAGGGTGTGATTTTCCCCTTGATTCATCGGGAAATCCTGCCAGTTGGATTCTCTCCCAGTCCTTGCTAACGAGCCTCTCATACCCCTTCATTTCCTGATTTCTTTTTTATTTTCTCCATAACATCCTCGCATTGTGTAAATGGTGAATATTTGGTATTGTGACTAGTCTCTGCAGGCCTCCTGACTGACAGAGTTCAGACACCACCACTTCCAACAGCAGCCATATTATCTTTGTCAGTCCATGGCTGTTGCTAAGTAACTTCAAAATGTCTATGCAAGCTGTCAGCACCTTACAGTCACACTTATGGATAGCATGGGTACATATTTACAAAGGACACTTTATTTCTATTATATTTATTTATAATTGACTAAAGCTTCAGTTAAATTATATAAAACAATAGAGATTGTTGGGAAAAAATTATATTATTTCCTCCCAAATTCTCTGTAGTTAACAAAAGAAGGAGAAAATGATGATGTAATGATTAAACTACCCTATGAACTGGAAAGACCCCTCAGTTATGTGTACAAAAATATGTATTTGTTGAGTTGTATTATGGGTGTTACATGTGTTTCTGGAGTGAAAATGTCAATTTTTGTGTTTTATTTCATATTTAAATAAAGTTTCATCAAATACACTGTAAAGCTAAACAACTCATATAAATTGAAAACTGAATTTGTGTAACACTTGATTATATAATCACTATTTTACAGTCAAAAATAGTGAGCCATGCCCTGTTGGCCAACAGTGTATTCTCCATACATTTTGTACTGTGGTGTAACACTGTGGCTTAATGAATGGATCTAAAAAACAATGAAGTTGGTTGTTTCTCTGTTTTTTTCCTGTGTCATGATTTAGGTTGCTTCAAACATTGTGTGAAGAGGACTGAATTCTCTGAGCTTTAAATAAAAAACTCAGTATGTGACAGATGAAAGGAAACAGGGATGTGACTCCATTGTAAAAATATCTGGCAACTCCTGTAGACAGGCTGTCACGTGAACATCACCTGCAGAACAGGAGTTTCCAGAGAGATACAGAGAGAGGAAAAAGAAGATGTGTGTTTGTGCATGTTTGTAAATGAAACAATTCTCAACAGAGATACACTATTTTGCAGGGGTGTTGTTCGAGATCCTGGCATACCTGTAAGAATATAGTTCTTGTGTCCCCTGAGATGTGGGCACTCTCCAGCTGCTGGCGCCTTGAATCATCACCATTTCTCACCCCACCAGCAACAGCAATGCTACACAAGTATTGTTGCTTTTTGGTTATTTACATGTGACATCAGTATGTCAAATTTACTACAGGTTTTTCATTGTTGTCAAACAAGTGAATTTAGAGGTTTTGAATCCCTGGGGGCTTATCTTTAGTAAGCTAGTGTATACTTTACAAAAAAGTCCCTCAGGAGTGTCTCTTAGTTGTGAATGAATTCTGTAGAAATTGTGCAGATACTGTGCAGGACTATGAAATGCAGGAGTTTTCCCTGGCGACACTGCACCTGCCATTTACCAACCTGGAAGAATCGCGGTCAACAGTAAAGGCTCGGGAAAAAACTCGAGTAGAGCCGAACACTGAACGAACCCCCCTCCCTCTCCAATCCTCCTCCTTCAGTCGTGGTGCAAGCAGCCATGTTGCCGCGAGCTTGTTCCGGTATCAGGGCAGGATCGTGCGCATAGACTGCATTCGGGCGCAGCTCCTCGCCTCTCTCCCCCTGTCGCCCGTGGCACGCACCTCCGAACAAGAAAACCCCAGTATACCGATAATGGATTTTACAACTTGATGATTCCTCCTTCAGTCGGCTGGTCACAGGAATAATAGCAGTCGGTGTACCGACAGGACGAACTGGTATATCGCCTCACTGCAGTGCAGCAGTGGTGAACGACCTTATTCCAATCACGCAACAGAAGGAAGAGCGCCGGTGATTTCCGTGGATTTTGAGTTTTGTGGGTTGCTCTGTGGCAGTCACCGCCGCTGCGGCCGCTGGAAGATAAGCTAACTAGCTAGCTCTGCTTCCGAAGAAACCCTGAATTAGCTAGCTACATGGGCTAATATCGGCCAGCCAGTGAGCCAGCACAACAAATTAATTCGTGTTTCTCACCTGCCATGTGACCATTTTACATGGTGTTGCTTTTATTCTTTCGGATACCCTACCGTGGATGTCTCGCTGGGAACATTTTGAATTGTTTTGCGTGAGTTGGGAAGGTCGAGACCTCGCCGGGAATAACTTTGGCCTGAAAGTTTGTAGACCCCGGACCTGGTTTCAAAGCTGAAAGGAAACGTCTCAGACACAAAAAGAGAAAGACAGACGACGCAACTGCGTTATGAAAACGACGCTGGATGTACATTTGTTGTAGATTTCGGCGACAGTCGGGGCTTCCTCAGACGTTAGTTAGCAACCTTACAGGTTAGCATGTTAGCCACCTAATTGAACCTTGTCTCGTTCAGTACAACCATTGCCCAACTTTTCTTCTAGCTAGCCCAAGTAGCTAGCTGACCAAAACGTCACAGCATCAGGTTGTTAGCTCGCTGGCCACCATCGACGCTGATAAATGCTAATTGGGAACTGGATGTTTTCACACCGCGACCGAAGCTGAAGAAGACATTTGCTTTTTCCTGTTTTGCTGCTTGTTGACAAACATGGGACGTACGGTTGGTGCTAGCTAGTTTCTAGCTAGCTGGCTAACTCGGCTAGCCGCTGATGTGGGATTCAACTTGTTGATTCACGGGCTATTTGTCGTACTGCTAGCTGGCTAGCACTGGATGTCTGTTGGAAATTTCCCTCTGCCACCAACTGCCCAAGTTTTAAATGCACAATAGACACTGAAGAATCGTTCTTGTTTCACTGCTCCGTTCCCCTTTTTGGCAACCCCAAGTCTTTCAAAAATGTCAACAAGGACCCCATTGGTGCAAGTCATTGAGAATTCGACTGGACAGGTAAGATGTACTTCTAAGATACCTCTCTCAAATAATGTTATTATATATATATACCTATAAATGTACTTTAGTATTACATTCTCATCTGCCTTAGAGAGAGGCCTTGTTTGGCCTTCCACAGTCTCTGGATGTCTCTTTGCTTTTTCTCTGTCTCTGTTGTCTTTGCCACACAGCAGTGATTCACCAGCTTGCCTACGCACTCACACTGGATTTCCCACTCCTTACAGACAAGGAGAACACATTTAGGTTTCTGTTTAGTCTGTGTGTTGGGGCATGTCCTCCTGCTTGACTTTTCTTCATTGTGACCTGTTGCAATAGAGACAGCCCTGTCAGCCAGTTCCACATTGATTATATATAGGTGACAATACAGAAGCCCAGCAGACACATATTAGTCTGATGCATCATTATCTCACTACAGTACAAAAGTGTGATGTGTTCTTTAAGTACCTTTGGGCATAGGTAATATGGATAATCCTTTGTAAAAATAAAATGTAGTGGTGTTTGAGAAGTTTTCTTTTTCTAAGAGAAAACACGGTTGACTTTTGTTGGCGACTCGATACTTTGTGTGAATTGGTTTTTAAATTATAATATTGATTTGCAACTTCTATAGTAGAAGTGTGGTCTTAAAATCTGCAGTGATGGTCTCTTGTAAGAGAAAGCGTTGCTTTTGAGCTGAACAGTCTTAACATGGGAACCATCACAATACCACAAAGCAACTTATTGCTTTGTGTTTGTTATGAAGAAGCTCTGGTGGCTGTGTGATCATAGAAAATGGACTTTCTCAGTTTTTGGTGTAAGCAACACAATTTATTGTTCAGTGAGTGATAAATAAATTGTGCACAAAGAGGTTTAGAGCACTCCTAGAACTGAGGTAGACTTAAATTCAGATGTGTTGTTCAAATGTTCTCCCAGATGTTCACTTGGAGCTGCCATTTCTGGGTTCAGCAGGCATTGAAGGCACATATAAACAGCACACATCTTTATTAGCCCTAAAACTAATGATATCCACAGACCAGAGGCCTCCTAATCAAACTATAAATACTGATTCATCAATACATGTGTCAAAATTGCAAAGAATTTTTAGAAACAAGCAGATTCAGAGTTTCATGTTTCCATTCAGTTGAATACAGAAATGCTTTTGTAGCATGCTTAAAAGTTTGAAAGCCAAAGAAACCCCTTGGCTGTGCATTGTAAATCATTATCAGAAAGCTGGGACAAAGCCCCTGCTTCCAAGACTACAGTATCTGTCTTAATTCTGTAGACAGTTTTATTTGTAGATTCGCTGTAATTGTGAAGACGCTACACATGTGCACATGCAAACCATTATAGTTTCCTATGCAGACCATGACTTGCATTACTTGGGCAGCTGTTGACAAGCATCATGTGGTATGTCTCCTTAAATGAAAAATCTCCTATACCATTGAATGGAAAAATTTATACGGCTACATCTTGACAGTGCAGCCAGTACATGCTCTCAGTGCGTGTGTGGAGCTTAACCCATTTCTATATTTGTGTTGCTTGAGTGTCTATAGGTATATTAATGTAGCTGTGGTGATACATTGTTTTAGCAGTTGGTCAGTAGCTTTGATGACTGTAGCAGCATAAATAAAGCAATTTTAAACACATGAAAAGCATTTGGCTAAAACCTTTATGAAAAATTAGTTAACATTAGTTTTACAGAGGCTATTAAAGAAATATAAAATAATAAAAGTTAAGTGGGGAGTCTGGTTTTTTTTTGTTTTGTTTTTTTCAACCTGTCACAAGAGCTGCACCACTTTGTCAAAACCAAAACTGTTTTGTACCTGAAACACTGAAATCCTAACCCAGGTGTGTAAACAGCAGCTGTAAAGCCAAGCTGACTGTAGATCTGCTCTCACCAGCCAATAGGAAAACCTCTTGGTGTTGGAGACTCAAAGGTTAAAAGATTTTGTCTGCTATTGCTCCTTGTACAAAATAAAATGCTGACGGAAGTTGTCTGTTTATACCATGATCTCATTGCACGTGTCAGTGCGTGTGTGTGTGATGGTTAGTCTCACACCGTGGATCAATGCTTCCATTAGAGTGTACAGGAAAGCAAATTATCAGGTAGACTGGTACGTAGGTAGGTGGGTGTGGGCAAATAAATCCACACACACAAAGTGACACATGTATATTCTTAAGGCTACACCTTTACCTGGAACAGAGGTCAGAAACAATACTGTTGATTATGTAAGTCTGACTATCTTCCCCACATGTGCGCACACACGGGACATATTGGTATAACACAAGCTTATACAAACATACAGTACTAACCTTCGATATAAGCAGACTTCAATTCAATGAAACCACTGTGTTGGCCTCTGCAGAGCACCTTGGCAAGTAAAAACAGTAGTTTATCAAAAAAAAGTTAGACCTACCTGTAATTTTGCCACAGCACAGTGCAACATAATTCAACAACACATTGTGTTGGCCAATCATATACTTGCATTTGTACACATCTGGTAGAATACCTTGAAGTGTGTAGTGTGCAGCATTGTGCCACAAGCCACATGAAGATGGAAGAGAGATAAACTCCTGCAGTGGTAACCTGTCACAGTTGTACACTCATAAGAGTATAAACCAAAATGCAGTATCTTGGTGATTAATAACCCTCAAACTGAACTTCATAGTATGCCTTGTTTGTGTACCCTTTAGCAACGCGCCTGTACCAACACAGCCCCATGTGTTGTTACACTGTAGTGCTGTTGTTGGTCATGAATGGGCCTTTACTCATCCCACAGCATCTAGGGAGGATTTAGGGGCAGAAGAAAAAAAGTTTGGGGTCATGACAAGTGCTTAACTCGGTTTGTAGGCCAAGGGTCGTGAATGGATATGTCCACACAAACGGGGTCTGTTTTAAAGGCCATGTATAGAAAGCCTTTGGTGTCGGGTCTCAAGATACAGGACAAAATGGCACCGGACATGAGGACAGACTGAGTGTTGACATGACTGCCTCTGTTCCTGTCAGAGAAAGTGTATATTTTGATCTGATTAGTGAACATGCTCTTTGCCAAAAGCAGATATTCTCTCATTCTCAGCTTGTTACTACAGAAAGACTGCTTGACTGGAATGGAGCTATTTATTTTATTATTTTATATCAAGTTAGCTTTATGATGATTTACTTGACTTGGAAAGTTGGAAAGTTGGAAAGCACGGCCTTTTTACACTAGTTGCAAACTAAGCTGTAAATGGCTGTAAAAGTCTGGGAGGTTTGGGAGTGAGTTACTGACCAAGGCAGATCACCATCCTGTCATCATCAACAGTTGCTGGGCACATATCATAAGAGAGCTGTCAAATGTAGAGAAGTGACTTGTGACATCTTTCTGACGGTGTGAAATGGCAGATGTGTTGAGTGGCTTTGAGCTGACATGTTGCCATGTTCCACAAGGTTTGGTAATGGCTGTTAGTTTGAGGAACTTATTTGAATATGACACTCTTTATCAGTGTTACAGCAACCTGAAAACCTAGAACTTGTACATTATCAGGTGAAAGAGAGGGTTAATTAAAAATACAAAGCCGAATATATTTTATGTCTGAAATTCTTTTATATTTGATTATTGCATCAGGTTAGTTCAAAATGGGGCTACTTATTTTGTTAAAATGTTTGCTGCAGTTTGTACTCTTTGTTCACTTCCCCAGACATGATCACTTGATTGTCTGATTTCCTGTTTTACAATGTCTATTTATTTAGCCACGTCTTCTGAAAAGACAGACTAATGCAGCTAGAAATACTGGTCTGCCTCTTCAATTGTTACTTCATCCTCCATTTCATTGTTTGAGTAGTTGCTCACTAACTGAACAGGCTGGATCCTCCCCACATTGAGGTGTGATGGATTTAAACCATGAATTTGTCCAAGTGAAACATTTACTCACTGTAGAAGTAATTTAGGGAAAACTAGAAACTAAAGTACATTTAGGACTTGACTTAAATGTTTACATTGAGTTTATCCCAGGTTTATTTATGCAGGATGCTGCAACCCAAAAGGAAACAAAACAAGGATCAAGGAAATAAAGCAAAAGTCACAAGATGGCCCATATGAAGGCATAAAAGATCTCCTTTATTCACCTGGTGTATTTTAAATGGCACCCTCAACATTAGTCCTTCAGTAAAGGCATGGACCCCCCTGCAAAAAAAAAAAAAAATAAATAAATAAATAATGATAAAACAGAAGGGAGGCCAAATTGTTCCCTTTCTTATTGAAGTTTTTAAACTGAATTAATGAATGCTGTCATTTAATTCAGCCTACGAGTATAAACTTACTTCCACCTACAGAGCACTTTCCTGCTTGAATATTACTTTATCAAGCAGGGATGATGGGGATGAGTTCTGGGGGATTCCTGTGGGATTGGAGGACTATTACATTTTATTCTGCTGCTCCCAATAGCAATTAATCAATACATCAAAATCGAAGCAGGAGAAATCAACAGTATACCTGTAATTTGTGTAATTGTAAATTCAATGAATCCCCAGACTTTGCTGGGCTGTTATCAGGTGGCCTTGATTTTTGATTAGGAAAATTAACTCTAAATTTACAGATTTTAGTCAACAATTTCCCCATTTTTCTCATTTTCTAGAATGTTTAATTTGATTGTAGGCCTGTGGAGATGCAAGGTCTGATATCCATGTAATGACTTAAACATTCATTAAGTCAAAATCATAAAAAAAAAAAAAAATTGTCATTGTCCGCCCATGTTTTTGGTCTGTTTTAGTTTGACCTTTGTAACCTGCACCAGGATTGAGGTGGTGATGGTTGCAGATTCAAAATACCATCAAGCAACACAGCAATAGAAGATTAAGCAAGCACAGTTTTTGAAAGTGTGAGTGTTGCTGAGCACAGTTTGATGTATTTCACCTGACACCTTTGGAGTGTGAAAGCCTGGCAGAGAATCTTCCAGCAAGCTGTTGAGCTGGAAATTCAATACAGACAAGAGAATAGACACTGAATGTGTGAGTGCATTGACACAGGTATGTTGGTCAAGATGTGTTTTTATTATTCTGGTGTTCACCTTTTTGCCTGTCCTTCATTCATGCTCCCCATGAGTGAGTCATCTTGTAAGCAGTCTATAGCACAAACACGCATGCACACGTAAACGTTGCTGTTATGCCCAGGAAACCATAAATTATGCTTCTCTCCTTACCAGACCAGTCACTAGGCAGATGAACAGAAAGACAAAGCTAGCAAGGGCCCTAGCAACAGAGAACCTGACTCAAACACACACACACACACACACACACACACATTACGATGATCATTTACTCCATCATATTTCATATTCACATTTTTTCTTGCACACACAAGCAGTCCCTCATTTTTCCATCACACCGAAACTTGCAGTTAGCTGTTAATTGGATTGGAATTACATTTTGATTTAATGAGTTCTGTTAGTCATTTATACCTGGAGTTCCAGTGGACACATAAATACAGGACAAGCAGGTGCTACCTAGGTGTTGAACCAACAATGTAGTGAAGTTCAGTGCTTTGTGTGTGTGTGTGTTGGATTGTCTGAGGGAGCAGGGTAGAACAGGCCTTTCCAGTTGAGCTGAGTGGTAGGTGTGGCAGCTAACTGTAGACCTGCGTTTTGAAGGGCTTGACGTCATTCAGGTGTGTGGATTTCTCTCACTGCTTCGATGTAATGTGGCCTTTCTGTTAAGTCATCTGATATCAGTCCCCTATCAATACTTGGGTTTCTTTCCATGAATCTAATGTGTTTTGATATCTAGGAAAATGAAAATAGGTACATTTAAAAACTGATAAAAATATTATCAGATCTGGTATTAACATCAGTGTCAGGTGAGCCGATCACAATTGGACAGTTCTAAGTACAGGCGTGAAAACACACAAGATGCATTGAGGGCACATTTGAGATATGATTGCTCAGACCACATTCTGTATTGGTCTTGGACATGTGGCCACACTTTTTTAGCAGTGTAAATGCAAATCCTGTGTCTCTTTGAGGGACCACCTACTTCTCTGACACAGTCTAATTAGTCTTGCTACAGTTTCATAATGAACAGAAAATATTTTTACTATTTCAAATGGCTAAAACCTTATTTTATTGTTAAGATGTGCTCAACACTTTCATTTGCTCAGGCTCCTCTGTGACTGATTAACCAATTAGTGTTTCTGGTGTCAACTAGCGAAGTTAGCAATGTGTAATTGTTGACTAGTAGCGCATATCTCTGTTTTAAGGATTTTTAAAGGATTTGTTGTTCCCCCTTCATCATGAGTACCCTCTGGAAGTTGTTTCATTTACTTTGGAACATTTAAGCCAGTCTGCCATGTTCGTTTACCAAAGTGCTGAGTTATCACACAGTTGTATACACCAAAATTTTTGTAGTGTTAGAAAGAGGCAAGAGACTAACTAAACCGAAAATGCGAATGAAAGATTTGATAAGGAATTCATTGGCTGTGCAGATTAATGAATCCCGGTATTTTACCATTCTGGAACCGGATCCAAAATGGACCCCATCCTTATGTGGTTCATATGCACTGCTCACACGCACACACAGAGTTGCATAGCAGCAGAACAACGGCATGCAAGAAAGCGCTGTGCAGTGTGTCCCAACTGTGACAGTAACAGAGCAAACAGGAGCTTGAATTGATTTGAAACACACACACACACACACACACACACACACACACACAACACCCACACACACACACACACACACACACACATACCTAGGGAGTTAGGGTAATCCAGTTCGAGAGAACACACACACAACACTACATTCACAGCAAACTGAGACCCAGCGTGACACCACCTTGCTAAAGTAAGGGGCCTCTCACAAATTTACTTGTGTGTGTGGTGGATAGCTATTATGCATATGCTAGCTGTGCCGTATATTAGATATCGCCTTACAGAGTTGAAAAGACAAAGAAGGAGCATGCAAGCAAAAAAATTACTAAGTTAATTTAAAAGTTAAAAGCTAAATTACCTTTTGTCTTGCATTGCAGTGACGCTGGAGCCAGTACACATGGAAGCACACAACAACACTAATGTTGTATGTTATAATCTTATAGTTACTGGTGGCAGATAAGCTGTAATGGTTGGTGTTAGACAGGATTGTGATTCATTTTAGCCCATTTTGGGTACATGAAATATTAAATGCATCTATAGTAGGTTACATCTTTTTCATTGATTATGGAAACATAGGTATAATGGAAAAAATGTTGTGCATTGTCACCAAAAGACTTTGACAAACTGTGAGTTACAGACGTCTATTTTTGCTGTTCCTCAAAGCTTTAAACTAACCTAATGAGAGCCTCTGCGTAATCATCAGATGTGACACTTAAGTGCATATATAATAATAGAAAATTACAAACTTGATCTGTCTGTTTTTAGGAAGTTTAGGTTATATAAACAGAGGTGGTTAAAGAAATAAACAAGATCTGCAAATTTAACTTTTTGGATGTGGTGGAAAAAGGCAAAGTAAGACTACATGCCTTTTAAGATTTTTACTTTCATTACATAAAGAACTGGATCACTACTAAACTGAGACAGATTCAGAATTTCTTTCTGTACGTTGTATGTGTGTGACTGTAGTGTAAAAACTGCTGTATCCGTCATCCTGTGCCAAACATATATTAATGCAAAACTGTACACCCTGGTCCTGTATAATTAGCTTTCCATTATGTGTTGAATAGGAAGAACTGTCAAACAGGTGCAGTAGCATATCTACCAGTCATTTGGCAGCTTTTAAACTTGTCTCATTTTAATTTCCCTCTCATTAGAGTGGTTGTTTTACATGAGCCCTCCCAAAGTTATTCCCTTTGGGGGTTTTGCTTGTAATTAGCAAGTAGATCCAGTCAGCAGCTGTTGTTGCAGCCTTACTTGGACTTTTATGTAGGGGTTACTATATGGCAATCAAAATATGGCAATTTAAAACATAACTTAAAAGCTACAACTGTGTTAATTTGGACCATCTTCAGATTTGGCATGGTATGGTAATAATAGGATGCTGCATGCTCCTGTTTAAAGACAACAAACTCTGTCTCTCAGTCTCATTTTTATTTTCTGGAAACCCATGTTGACATTAAAGAAGAGTATAAATAGTAACATAAACATATGAAAAGCAGGGTAGGAAGAAAGAATGAAGGGAAAGAGGGAAGGAGGGAGGGAGAAAGAGAGAAGGAAGGATGAAAGAGATACAAACCAACACTGAGATAGAGGGCAGGATTCGGCAAGCGACAAATCTCCATGGCAACACAGCCATCACGACCTAGAGTCGGGAGGTGTGTGTGTGTGTGTGTGTGTGTGTGTGTGTGTGTGTGTGTGTGTGTGTGTGTGTGTGTGTGTGTGTGTGTGTGTGTGTCCTCCCACCCACAAATTTCAGTATAATGCAGCAGCTTTTGTATGTGGTTGTGTTATGTATCCGATAAAGACCCCGTTTGTTCTGAGCTTGTTTGTTCTATAGCTTTGGTTAGTGAGTAGAAATGGATCAGAAATATATTCTTTATATATAATTAATAGATAAATGGATATCTTTTTGATGTTAACTATATGTGGATCTTGATCTTACAGTTGATTGGATATACAGGCCTCTAATTAGGACTACATGTCAGTGTAAATGGTTTCTTATCCATCAGGTTAGTCAAAACCTTCTCAGTTCTGTCATCCCATATGCCTTAAAAGACAAGGTGTTTATCTTGAAGCAACTTAATTATCGGAGGACGAATCACACAGGTTTTTGGAGCTTTAATTAATTTTGTTAGAACTATGTCAAAATTACCCAGCCTTCTGTAGAGAAATATATGCATAATCAGTTTTAAATGATGTATATTGTCATTAATGACCATCTTTATTTCGAACGGGTTATGATAATTATTATTAATTATTATTAATGTGCCTTCATTACAGCTTTATGAATAATTAACTTGTTATTCAGCAGCCCTCAACCCAGACCACCCCTCCATCCCCACAGAAGACGTGCACACCTTGTGGGGAAAACACTGCAATGCAATAATAAATGGGGTAAAATGGTCGTTGTCAGTTGAAAGTGTGCAAAACTTTGAGTGTAACATTTTAAATTTGTTTTCAGCTCTTACCTGTTAAATTGAATTTAGTTTTATATGGTTTTCCCCCTGAGGTTATAATTGCCTGTTGCCAGCCACTACTTCACTTTTCAGTCTGAAATGCATAGAGTCAGTGTAGTGCGTCAGTATCTGCTCTTTCTAATGTTCTGTTGAGCCCTTCCTCTGAGTCTACACTTACAAAGTCAAGTTGTCCTTGGACAGGAAGGGACAGAGTAGTTAATTTGTGGTTAATTATTTCAAATGAGCGGGAACAGTGTGATTACATTTAAATGTTAACAGCAGGTTGTGATGTGGTATTTTAAAAAAGCGATACGCAAAATCAGCTTATAATAATAGCTACCAGTTTGTTGGTTGGCAGAAAAGTTGTCATATTTTTATTTTGTATAGATGGAGTAATAATGGGTTTGAGTGATTATACCCCATATTTTAAAAGCACATACAAAAATGGTTTGACATATTTTACACAACACTGATTTATTTTTTGGGTCGCTCTTTTTTCCTCTGTGTTCCCCACTAAAATCAATTGGCTCAGCTTTTCTGATAAGGCCCAGAAACAGAAAAAATGATAGACAAATGTGATTTTTAACAGACTGCAGAATAAGGTATTGTAAGGTCAGCTAATGTGTTTAGCGGGTAAAACAAGCAGAATAAAAGAACTCTGGAAGAATTGTAGTTGATTTCCAAACAGTGTGTTTTTTAAGCTCACCTCTCCTTTTATTACCCGCACTTTGCCTCTGTGCTATTGGTGACGTTTTTGCCTATGTTTGCCTATCTCGCATTAGGGTTCAGCTGTCTCTTGATAGTATTGTGTAGCACTCACTTCGTGTGCGACCCTTCTTTAGGGTTACTTTGTGAACCGTACTGTGTAAAATTCCATCTGGTTGTATCTGAGTGGCTTCCTCCTAGAACTCAGATTAGTAAAGGTCAGTGATAATGAGGCCTGAGTCAAAACACAACCAGCACTGCCTTGGATTAACATGACTGCTTTGTGTGTTTTGGTCATGTGCACATGCTTGTGTTGGCAGTGTGGCAGTAAATGGCTCTCAGCTGCAAACATCTTGTCAGTAAGTTTTCTGTGTGTGTGTGCGTGTGCGTGTGTGTGTGCGTGTGTGTGTGCGTGTGTGTGTGCGTGTTTGTGTGCGTGTTTGTGTGCGCGTTTGTGTGCGCGTGTGTGTGCGTTTGTGTGCGCGTGTGTGTGCGTGTGCGTGTGTGCGTGTGCGTGTGTGTGTGTGTTGGGAGGGGGTCTGAATTGTTGGGCCGGATATAAACACTATACTAATGGTCTCTCCACACGGTAGGCAAAGGACAAAAAAGGTCTGCCCCCATGCAACAGGCTTGACACGCGGTAGCCGATGAACTCGGGTTCAGAGAAAATTGCGCTTTGCTCTTTTGCACTTTGTGAATTATGGTTGTTGTCGAAAGTGGCCACAAATTGGGCCTAGAAATCGTAAATAGCTTGGTGGCAAAAATGTAATTTAGACGGCTGCCAAGTTGAAAATGTATTTAAACAGTCATTAAATGAAACGGTAGGACTGTCGTATGTTTTAGAATATTAGTGTTTTTACATAGAAATTATCACTTTGCTTTGATTTCTACACAGTAGGGTACACAGAATGGCCCTTTTTTGCTTGGTCTTGCTTACTGCCCTCAATTGGGTCACCTTACATGGTCAACAATGTCATGTGATTGATTACAATCATGTGTCTTTGTCCCTTCATCAGGTGTGAATGTCATTAACCAACCCAGAGTTTCAGAGTGTATATTCAACTCAGTATTCAGGTGCAGTCCTCCAGCTGTTGTGAATATGTCTGGTGTGATTTCTTTAGGAGCACAACAGAAAGCTACCTTAGTAAAGTTTTTGGTAAACTGCGAATTCTAGCATTTCCAAGTTAGCATTCATGAGTCACACGTAGCATCAGAGTAATGTAAAAACAAAACAATGATGTCACTTATTGTCCTCCAACACGTCTATAATTATAACTGAGGGGAGAGGTGGGTATGTGTATGTGTGTTTATATCTATGTGTGTGTGGCGGGGGGGAGGGTGTTCTGCTTAGCCTGCAGCTGCCCAAAAATGAAGGAAGAATCAGAAGACAAAAATAGTCAGACATGAAAGAGGATAGGAGAGAAGGAAGACTGAAGAGATGAGGACCGTGGACGAGTCAAAGAACTCAGAGGAGACACGCTTGAATTTTAAGTTGCTGCTTTGTGCAGTGTTTCCAAAATAATGTCAGTAGACTACTACTTAAGTAGTCTACTGACATTATTGAAAAGTTGGGCCTACTGACTCCTGGGTGGATCCATTAAAGCAGTAATTAACCAAAGAATGAAAAGCTTAACTCTGTCCACTGACCTTTATGTCAGTCGTCGTATAGTTATACCAAGGTTGTATTATACAGCCTTGGTTGGCTGGTTAAATTTTGTTTCCACCCTCTCTGGAACAACTGGAATGTCTAAATTAGATTTACAAAACTCAAGAAATTAAAACTCTGGAGAAAATCTAGACGATTGTACTGTAAATATTGGACAACACTCATAAAAGCTAAAACAGGTTAATGGAGGAGTCTCGCTTCCTCAAAGTAAACTCAATCCAAACTCTATACGCTATATTAAATTCTGAAATACAATGCATACTTGCTTTTTAGAGAGAAATGGCAAACTGTCTAAAAGTTACCTCCCAGACATTAATCAGTGTGAATGTCTCATGCCGCCATCTTGGATAGAACATAAATGTTGACATTCCTGTTAATATTTAACACTTTATTGAAGCAGTCATAATTAGAAACTTTCCAGGAAGCCAGCATCTGCTTTGCTACTGTATTGACTTGTTGATTCTTGAATATCTATTGCAAATAGCTCAGCAACGTCACCTATGGGATGCCACATCCTTAAAGCTATAACTCTGGTGTTTTGTTGCACTTTGTGTTTTAGTTATGGGTGTACAGTATGTTTTCAGCCTATTCTTTGTATTTTTTAAATTTTTCTGTTGTGATTGGTTTTTATTTTGTTTGCTGTTGTATGCTGTTGTGGAAAGCCCCAGTTGGTTTTTGGTTAGTCCATTCATTACACTGGTTTGGTCTGACGGTAGTGATTTGTATAGTTGTTAGGGCTGGGTATTGCCAATAATCTCCCGATTCAATGCAGTTTTTGATTTGATTCAATATTGATTAAATTGGAGATATTTCAGTTACAATACCAATTTTGCTTAGATTTGAATGAGATTGTCTGAGACCTAATGCTGTAAATTGTACCTCTAACCTGGTGCATTATTAAAAGTATTAATGTTTACAAAGCAGTTACAGGAATGCACTTTTAATTAAAATGACCAACAGTTTAGACACACTTCTCGAGAAATAACAGGTAGATAAGTAATGTGCGTTGCTAATGTATCCTGGTGCTCTGACTACAGTGTTACCAACAGGTACACACGGCTTCTTCTTCTATTGGCTTCTTCTTGCACATCTTTCAGATTGCTTTGCTTTTGTCCATCTCTTTGCTGCATTCATAGTTTTAAGTCCGAAATGCTATACATCTGCTTTTAGACTTAACACTGCTTTCAATGGAGCCTTGTCTGCCATGTTTTTGTCTCTCTTGTTTTTTTGAAAATCGATATTTCACAACCCAGCCCTAATAGTTGTCTTCGAACATTGTCAGTTTATCTCTCTGATTCAAAGGGCATGTACACATCTCAAATCTTAGATCTGTCTGTCTTAGATCAGTCCACGGCATTGCAGACTGATCTTCGCTTGCCAATATTGGCAGCTTCCCAAATCACGGAATGTTTTACATTTTAAAAACTTAACATCAGTGTTGTTTTAAGTCCAATTCATATTTTCCGTGTCTGTGAGGCTCCATGTGATGTAAATTTTGTCATCTTCCCAAGTCCACGAGACCCTTTCATAGCACGAAATTAAAGACTGTGCGAAATGTCGATATAGTAACCACACTGACTGCGCATGCATCAAAATAGTAAAGTTGATGTTCATGTTGTCAGCATATGTGTGTCATGATGTTTATATTGTATTCCATATACTTGGCCCTATTTTTTTTCATGCTGTCATGTACACTGTTTTTTTTAGTTAGTGTTTTCATTGCCAGCTCTTCCAGTCAGTCAGCATGTTGCATGCTCACTAGAAACCAGGTTACTCAACAATTTATCATCTCTCAGACACCTTTTAAACAACATCAAAACAGAACAAATAAGATGCTGTTTAACTTTCTAGAAGACCTTGAGAGACAAATGTTTTGTTGAGGGCAAAAGTTGACCTGCATGTGCTATTTTGGACAGCAGTACTCTGGTGAGCTCAATGCAAAGCTCAGTGAGTGACAGAGGGTGTTAGATCACACAGACCTCTGTGAGGACAGCACAGCTGATCGAGAAATCAGCTTTGTGCGGTCAGATTGGGTCCCATTGTCTCAAATTGTATCCACATATGACATATTGTCTGTCTCCCTCTCCCCCTCTCCCACATGATCCAAAAATAAAAATCATTTGCTTCCCCCTCACACAAGGCCGTATAAAGCTCTTCCCTTGTCCTCTGGGTTTAATGTAACTGTCATTTGTTTTTAATCCCAGTTCTCCACTTGTGTTCAAGCTTAATCTGGCCTATTACGCTTCATGCAGGTCTGCAGTGTCAGCATGAGGTTGTGGGGGGTGGGGGGGCGGGTTGGGATACAGACATTAGATCATACCATCTGGAGCAAGAAACACACAAACACAATGAAGTAATCATGGTTTTCCGTGTTTCCCATGACGGAAGATATGGGAGGGTGATGTTGATAAAAATGTGGTCTGTGGGTAATTTGTGAGACAGAGTGAGCTTCTAATTTGTTCAAGCAAAGGGGAGATAATTAGGTGAATAAAATGACTAGTCTGTGTTGGAGGGACAGAACAAGAGAAGGAGATGATTTGTGTGAAGCTCTGCGCTCCACACCAACAGTGTGAATTTCACTGGACCGTCTCTGTCTCATTGGTGTCAAATCTCTGAGAGGTGTGTGTGTGTGTGTGATTTGTGCTGCCCGCGTGCGTGACTGTGTACTTTTGTGTGCCTGAGTGTGTATTCTTGTGTCTTTGCACTGCTGTTTGTGCCACAGCCTGTGTGTGTTTGCGTCTCGTCACCCTGGAGCCAGTCGTCCTCTCCTCTGACCCTGATCCCCATCACCTGTCCGCTCAGATCACACATACACACACACACACTCGTGGACATAGACACACACACACAATTGCTGTGACCCTTTCCTGGAGTTGAAACCCAATCGCAGTTGCCAACCATGCAAAACTTGCCAGCACAGCAAGGTTTTGTTTTCTTTTCTTGGGTGTGTGTATAACTCGAAAGACCTACTGTGTGTTAAAAGACGAAGTGAAGCAAAGAGGCTATTAAAAATAACTTTATACATTAGCGGCCTTGGCTGGAGATCCAGTCACAAAAGCAGGGGTTAGTAATATTGTGTGTGGGCCATAACTGGCTACAGTGTGAAATATTAACCTACAGTAAAACAGTGACAAAAGGAAATCAAGACTGTCACAGCACCATTACTTTGACAGAACAAAAGAGAACCAGGTTTATCAAACAATTTACAGTAGCTCTTACTGAAATGTCTGCATATCAAAGTAGTAAGATTTTAAAATGTTAAAGCAAACACTACAAGGAGAACTATAAATTTTAATGTTGCTAAAATCAAATTTAAAAATCGAACTCACACCTATTTCATTTAGCTGTGTAAATCTCTCCAGAGGCCTGGGGGATCCTGATCAGTGTTGGCTGTCTATTCCCAATCTATTCTAATCTTGCCACCAGATTATAATGCAGACTTTTTAACACCCTACTTGGTGTGTGGAGGCACAATTTCCAATCCAAAATGAAAACTGAAGGCCATTTGGGCCATTATGATATGGAATGCCCCACCTGAAAGCCGAAGACTAGAGGCAATCTTGTCCATAATTTAGCTTGGCTATTTGTACATTTTAAATCTGCATAAACTTTGTTACAATGTGTCTGGAGTTTGTAATGAAGCTCCTTTTCCACTATTTGTAATGTATTAGATATATTTTATATATAGTGTCACTTTTCACTGTTATGGCTAGCACTGACCTGACTGCTTTGAAGATTCATTGCCACAGTATTTGATGTTAAAAGAGAATTTGAATGAGATTAGGTTTGCTTCTCAAAAAGCATTGTTGTCTCTATACACTCAGAATCGGCCAACCTAGTTTTCTTTCACATATACATATACATATTGTAAATTTGTTTTTTCTTAACTTGCATCACATAATATGCTTTGTTAAAACCTTATCTGTCTTTATATTATATATCCCATGCATACAAAGTGTTCAGGACAGCTGGAATAATACCTCTTTTGAATGTAAAATTTTTTCCTTCATTTTTGATCAGTCATATTTTCACTGTCCCTTTCTATCACTTTCTTCCTTCAAGTCATCTTGTCCTCTTGTGCTTACATATATTGCCTATTCTCTTTCCAGGAGTCCAAGTCTGGCCGGTCCAGCATGCCGCGATGTCGGAACTCTGTCGCAACGACCACATCAGATGAACAGCCACACATTGGTAACTATAGGTTGCTCAAAACCATCGGCAAAGGCAACTTCGCCAAGGTCAAACTGGCACGACACGTCCTCACCGGAAAAGAGGTAGGCCTGCATGCACACATGTGGTAGATTGGACCGAAATCTTTAATCTTATCCTTTGGTTTCACTTACAGAATCACTCTGACTTTCTGAACTTTAGCCTTTTATTTTTAGCCACTGTAGTCACATTCTGGAAAAATGCTTTACTATTGACTCTTTACTTATCTAAAAGTTGGCTTGTCAGTGTTTCAATAACAAACAGCAAGGTTAAGAAAGGCGTTTTTATGGATGAAGAAATAAAGAAACATTAAGTCTTTCACCCTGTGTGGAAAATGAAGTAAATCTTACACCCAACTGCCTTAACTGTTCTGCTTAAAACAAAGTGACAAACTGCCATGAGAAATTGTTGGCAAGTCTTGTTTAAGTGACAAGAGGACTGCAGTTTTCAGGAAGTGACTGTAATCACCAAAACCTACTTAGAAAGAAAAGCCTCAGATGTTTTTAACCAGCCAAGGTGGTAAAAGGTAGAAAAACAATATAAACGTTTAGCTAATGTCTAAATGTTAATCTTCCTTCCTGGTTTCTGTGGATAGGGGAGGGTTCACGCTGTGATACACAGTAGGTCTGGTCTGATCTGAGGCTCGCATGGCTTTGGAGACGGTACATCTGCTGCAGGAGATTAGATCACCATTGTCAGCTTGAATAGAGAAGCCTAAATGTCTCCGGCTTACTGTGAATTCCAGATGTGATGTAACGTGGTGGTCTGTCCCTTTAAGAGAGAAGCTGTGTCTGCAGTGAGCCCATGCTGGGCTCTGTCTGAGGCCCAGTCAAGCCAACTCTTAGCCTGTGTGTGAGAGCCAGGGGTAGGCGGGCTCTGTCAATGTGTGACAGCCCTGTGCCTGACACCCTGATAACACTCCATGTGACTGGCTCACACACTCTCTCTCTCTCTCTCTCTCTCTCTCTCTCTCTCTCTCTCTCTCTCACACAAAGAAAACAAGGGAGAATCAGGGGGCATGAAAGAGTCACAGACTACCAAAAAGAGGAGTGGAAGAAAGGAGTTAATTGACAGTGAAAGACAGAAAGGGGAGAGTGTAGTAGACCTCCCTTTTCCTGTGTCCTTGTTGAGAGATAATTCTTTGTTTCTTTGCCTTCTCTCTCTATGTCTTGTTTTCTCTTCTTCTCTTCTCTTTCCTCAGCTTCTCTTTTATCTCTCTCTCTCTTTTCCTTTCTGTGTTTTTATCTCTCTCTGTTCCCCATGTTGGTGTCCACTGTTGGATTATGAACTATAGACCTCATTATAACCATGTTCAGCTCTGTGTGTGTCTTTGTATTCTGCCCTATTATGCAACTGTCGCCCGCTGTGATTGTGTGTTTTTATCACTTAATGCTGCAAGATTGTATCGTTCTGTCTGTTTGTGTGTGTGTGTGATGCTTCCAAAAAGATAGCACTGTGTGTTTTTGCTGTGCTCACAGGCCTGTAGCTGTGCAGGTTTGTGTAAGCAAGATGTGTCACTGCAGCAAGTGTAATTAATGAATAAAAGTGTATTAATAAATGAACACGTTCTTGTTTTGCTTTTAGGTGGCTGTAAAGATCATTGATAAGACACAGCTCAACTCCTCCAGTTTGCAGAAGGTGGGTCTCTTCTTTCTTTCTTTCTCTCTGTCTCTCTCTCTCTCTCTCTCTCTCAGTCACACACACTCAGACACGGGCAAGAAATTCAAACCTCAGTCCTTCTTATCCCTTTTTTTCAGAAGTCATTTTGAAGTCACTCTTCCTGCCCCACATGTCTTTCTCTTTAGCTCTCTCTCTCTCTCTCTCTCTCTCTCTCTCTCTCTCTCTTCCTCTCTTTTGCACTCTCTGTCAGTTTCTCTCTGCCTCTGTCTCTCTTTCTGAAGTGGTCTAGTTTTTAGAGAGAGTTTTAATTACAGGAAACAAGCTGCAATTACTTCCTTTGATCGTGGCAGGGTGGGGTCTGTCCACTTACACGCACACTCTCTAACCATGTGTCCTTGTCAACTGAACACACACACACACACCAAACACAAGACATAGAATACACACTTGTGTGCAAAGTCAGACATGAGAAGCACATGACGAGGAAAATGTTAAGACACTGACAGGGCCAACACATAAATCCAGTGGTAAATTCGAAACACTCACCCACCCTTACATCAAATGTCAGGAAGCATGCAAATGCAAATCCATGTGCACTAAAACCCGAATTGGAACTTGTTGGGGACTATTTTCTCCCGCGGATTAACACACATTTCACGCTCTAGTGAGTATTTACAGCAGCAGGATGGCGTATGTGGTTTTGGCTCAAAATGTGTGTGTGTGTTGATGGTAATGAGGGAGCATGTCAGCAGTGTGGTTGATCAATGAGTTATTAATAGCTTTTGGACAACAAAGGAGCTCTTTGGTACAGAGGTATTAGATATATCAAGTTTAGCTAAACAGGCAATCAATACAGGTCAATAGATAAATGTAAGTAAGAATATTACCAGTCTTATCTTTTAAGACAGACTTGTAGTTGTGCATTAAGGAGCCTGTACATAACGATGCCATAGCTGCACCATTGGCAATGCTATAGTTGCCAAATGTACGTTGTTGAAGTTATGTATGAAAAAGTGGATTGCATTACCTTCAAAGACACCAGATGTTTTGGAATGGAGCAAATACTTGTAACAGAGTGAATATTGCAGTGTTGCCTTTTGAATTGTGTGTCACATTAATAGCTCCAGGCTCACAGGTTTCTCTCTGTCTGTAGCCCCGAAATCATCCAGTAAGCACAGTTTGACCTTATCTGCTGACTCAGAGGAAATAAATTCATAATGAGTGAATGACGCCTCCTCATGCCTTTAACACAGGAATAGACCGGATGGCATTGAGGTAGACTTTGGTTTGTACGCCGTACTTTGAGTTGTCTTTTCAGAGTTTACAAGCAGCTGAAGGCAAAGCAAACTTTCTATGTTTGTTTAACTCTGAGATCCTAAATTGTGACAGACCTGGGATTTAAACCTGTATTGCCTGAATCTCTAGCGTTATGTCATCACTAACAACGTTTGTTTTTGCTTTCCTTCAAGTTATTCGACTCACATGTTCATAAACAGGAAGTGAATGTTTGTGTTTTCAGTGTCATTTTTCCCTTGCAATGACACAAATAGGATATTGCAATACTGAAGTGAAGTTTTTTTTCTATTTCAAAATAAATTTTCTGTCCTGTCCACCAAATATTGCGAGTATACATGTAGAGTATAAATGTAACTCACAACACCACCCCACATCTGATGGTGTATTTGACACAGCACTCTGTGTGGCTTGTATCTCACAGCTCTTCCGGGAGGTGAGGATCATGAAGATGTTGAATCACCCCAACATAGGTGAGTCACAATGAAACGTGAGTTTCCACTCTGTCGTCACTCACTGAGAACAGGGCGTAAATGGTCTTTCAAGGTTATGTATTCAAGCCAAATGATAACAATCCTTCTGCTTTTATCTCTTTATTTTTGCTTTCACTCTTTCTGCCCTTTTCTTGCTCAACTCTCGTATTTCCACTGCTCCTCCCTTTCCTCTCTCAATTTATCTGTCTTTTGCCCCATCTCTTTACTTTCCCCTCCCTCTCCAATTCTCTGCTTTTGCCTTTCTCTCTCCACCTCCAGTCAAGCTCTTTGAGGTGATAGAGACAGAGAAGACTTTGTACCTGGTAATGGAGTACGCTAGTGGAGGTAAGTGCGTGTCACTGTGAAATCATTCCCCCCTGAGGCTCGGTACTCTCTTAGAATCAAATGGTTCCCAACAAACAAAAAATGCTTTTTCCCCCTAATGTACAGCCTCTACAGTCAGTTTTCCAGAGAGATGTTATCAGAAATCTCCTGTTTTTTTCTCTTATTTACCATCTCTATTTTCTTTGCACAGAACATTGTTGACATTATAAATTTAAAAAAAGAAGCTTGATGGCCACTCTTGTATGAACCTTCTCTTGTATTCTTGTACTCAGCACCCCTGGTATAGACACATGAAAGGGAAATTATGTATGACGGTAGTCTGTTACACTGTTACTAGTTAAACAGTGCAGTAATCATTTACCCAGAAAACATGAAAATGAGGAAAATAATAGATTGTCAGTTTTTCTGTTTCATTTAAGTCTGTAGAAAGTAGTAAATAATGACCACTTTAGGTTGATGTCACCATACTTTGTTTTTAAAGAACAATACTCAAGGAGTATTAGGTCAATGTCCCTTTGACCCAATACTCTGGCTTTAAGGAGACAAGTATCAGGTTCTAACTCTAGATCTGCTCTCCTCTTCTTTCTCTCGTCTCCCAGGAGAGGTCTTTGATTACTTGGTCGCCCATGGCAGGATGAAGGAGAAAGAAGCCCGTGCCAAATTCAGACAGGTGTGTGTGCTGGGGAAAAAATGTCTATTTGTGTGTGTAATTCTGTATAGATAATTTATGCTAATGCATGTATATTTTTTGTGTACATTTAAGTTGGGCCGAGATTAAAAGTGCATAACCAGCGTACAATTGTCTGAATTTGTTGAATAATGGCAGGTGGGACGGGAGCAGAAGGAATCATTTTTACATTGTTTAATTTATGATTAAAAAAATTAACCTACATTAGTTACCACTAACTAATTAATGTCAATTATATAAATAAACACATTTGTTGTTTAATTTAGCATTCCTAGTACTTCAGCATGATTGTTTCCTGATGAAATCCTAATGAAGAGCTCTGTGTCTTTTTATTTAATTGTCTAACCAATTCAACCTCTTTCATCTTGTCATCCTCTTTCCCTGTCTCTTTCTGTCCCCTCCCCCTGTCTCTCTTTTTCTCTCCCTCACTCACTTTCTCACTCTCCAGATTGTGTCAGCGGTGCAGTATTGCCATCAGAAGTGTATAGTACACAGAGACCTCAAGGTGAGAACACACCCACTGATGAACTACACTGAGTCTCTCTCGCTCTCTCTCTCTTCATGAACAGCCGAGCTAGAGGTTAATCACAAAGATGATATAATGTCTCTCTTCGAGTACTAGGGCTTAAGCGCACACACACTCTATCTATATTTCCTTACAGTCTTCGATTCACATTATTTTTTGCCAAAAATGAAATACAACACACACTCACAGATTTAATTCTTCCAGGTCATTTTGGTTCATAGTATTATGCAGAGTTGTAAATCCTCTTATTGTGCCAGCAGGCAGACCTGTAGCAAATACATTATCATGATTACTGTTACAGTAACCATACAGGAGCCTCATCTCAAAGTTGATTTCCCACTCAGGGGTATTTTCGGCTTTTTAATAAACATTTTTTGCTTTGACCAAGGTCATGAAACATTTTCTACACTTTAAGCAGATAATGATGGTTGTCATTTACAAAAAGGGCTGCATGGGAAATAAGGGGTCTCTGGAGGACAGACAGTTTTCATTATTGTAATGCGTAGCATCCTGCACATTACCCTAATCACTCTTGATCTGGGGGTTGCGATGTAAAATCTGGCACAGGCTTAACTCAAGTGGGTCCTACGCTGCAAGAGCAAATTTTGATGAGCCTGCGTTTCACAGCAAATCTAAATTTACACTCCGTGTGTCCCAAGATGAAAACAGCAGTGTGGCTGCGATCACACTCTGCATAAGGTTTATACTGCTGTATCTACTACAGTGGTTGCTCCTTTTTCTTGAACATCAAAGAGTAAAATTTTGTTGTTTGGCCAACTTAAAATGTTAATGTTAATTAGTTGTAGATGATTAAATCCGCAGACAAAAACTAAGAGGGCAGTGTTCATGTATTTCTTAGGTCAGAGCTTAAACATTATGTCAGTGTTGTATTTAATGTACACACACTCACACACACTCAAACAGACAGAAGCTGCAGAGTATTCAGAGCAAGTGAAAAGGAGAGCGCACCTGTTGCTAGGCAACCCCCGCCTCCTTGCTCACTGGCTCACTTTAGGAGACACACCCACACACACACACACACACACACACACACACACACACACACACACACACACACACACACACACAGAAGAATAAACTGTGGTAGCTCACTTTGCCCATTGTGTGCTTCTTGTAGGCCCCAGGCCATTACTCTGAAAACCCCCTCACCCACCCCAGTTTTTTCCCAGAGAAAGGTGTATTTCAGACAGTCTGTCTGTAACGAGGTGGAATGTCTTGTCTTCAAACTGATTTGCATGTCAGAGAAAATCGTTGTTACACTGACACTGGATGTCAGGGTGGCCTATTTGTTAAACTCGGTTCTTCTGCTATAAAGTTTGTGTAAATCTGACCAAGTGTAAAAAGAGTTTCCATATGGGAAAGTAAGATATCACAGTACCGGATCACACAAAGCAAATCTAGTCAAGTATTTGTGTTTCATTTCTTGGCACATGCAATACTCAAGAAAGGATAAATCCCAGCACATTAATAATCCTGTATCTCTTTCTCCCAGTTTTACTCCACATCCTCCTGCTCTCTACATCATAATTATGTCTTTATTTCTGTCTCTTTCCTCTCTCTCCCACACTGTCTGTCTGCAGGCGGAGAACCTGCTGCTGGATGCAGATATGAACATCAAGATAGCAGACTTTGGCTTCAGTAATGAGTTTACTCTGGGGAACAAGCTGGACACGTTCTGTGGCTCCCCGCCCTACGCAGCCCCAGAGCTCTTCCAGGGCAAGAAGTATGACGGGCCTGAGGTGGACGTCTGGAGCCTGGGGGTCATCCTCTACACACTGGTCAGCGGCTCGCTGCCTTTCGATGGACAGAACCTCAAGGTCAGGAAGAGGAGAGAGTGTTTTTGTGTGTGTTCAAGTGCATTACATAAGAAGATGTCTGTATTCTGTGGGTGGTTGTAGTATTTGTCATGCTGGTTTCTGTTCCCTTTGCCCTACCGAAAGCAGAAACTGAACTCAACAAAGAGTGAATGTGTAAAGTGATCAAATGCCAACCCAAGCACTTTGTTTTTAAATTGGTTTTTGTGGTGTGATACACTGAAACCTGGAACTTTTTTCAGTTAAGCCTTTAATTCTGTGAACTATACTTATTCACACCACCTGTCGCACTATGCATTCAGTCCGGACCCACATGACTCACTCTGGAAGTGCAGACACATTTTGGGTGGGCGATATGACATTGAATGTGGTAATATTGATATCAACATGCCAGTGAAACACCATCTAGGCTTATCAAATATGCCTTTGCACTACCTCCTGCTGTGTGGAGTTTTGTTTAACACCTACATTACTGGTTTTACTATTTATTTAACAGAGAGCTTCACTGTCTTCTAACTTCCCTTGTGCTGTGCTGGGGTTGTAGCTGTAATAAAATGTAGTCCTTTTTTATATGTGTGATACTGGTGCACAGACAAAATTGTTTTACATCAGTGTTTCAGCTTAATCTAACATTTTGATTTATTTATTTATTTGTTTGTTTGTTTATTTGATAGAGACAAGGCATATTAACAAAAATCTGTACAAAATACATGATGTAAACATGCCGGATTGTAGCAAAAATGCTCATTTACATCCATAGAACCTAGGCAGGTAACATAAAACAAAAAACATTACAAGTCACAATACACTACTACAAATATAAAGCACACAAATAAAAATACAAATACATTTTGTTGTATACTGAGTTAAAAATGCTCACAGATCTGGTTTGACTCGGTTTTGCTATTTGATAGATTTCTACGCACAATCAATGTCTCATTGTGTAGTTTTACAACAGTTAAAAGTTGTCACTGCACTTATCCTTATGTTTCTGAATAAATAATAATTAACGAGAAACCTTCAGGGGGATCAATAAAGGCCACTGAAGTAGATTACAAACACTGTACTGTGATGTTGATTATTTGTGCCTGGTGACTCACAGTGCTTTTGTTAACAACTGCATTATCATGAATTAATCACACATTTTATGGATTGTATGGAAGCCAGAAAGTGTGTGGATATAATTGTTTCCTAATATCACCCACATACTATACTACCAGTGTGTTTCAATTGTAGCTTCTTGAAATACTAACCAGCTTTTGGTTAGATGAATGTGGGACTTGTTTAACAAAACTATTAATCATTTGGGGGTGTAACCGCAGCTAATTCAAGCCTTATCTTATTGAACTAGATGAAGAGAGACTTTACGAGCTGCATACAGATGAGACAGATTTCTTTTTGAAACGCACCCAAAAATGTCGAGTATTTCTTCAAACACACAACTGAGAAAAGATCAAGATGACTAATCAAATTCTGAAAAGTCAAGGCCTACCTTTTACAACACCTAAAGCTGTGAGACCAGGAATGTGTGTGTGTTCAGAGCTAGATATTTGGAGACTGCTTTTGACTACCCTGTGGCTTTTTCCCCATCTCCAGGAACTGAGAGAGCGTGTGCTGCGTGGTAAATACAGGATCCCCTTCTACATGTCTACCGACTGTGAGAACCTGCTCAAGAAGTTCCTCATCCTGAACCCCTCTAAAAGAGGCAGCCTCGAGGTACACACATGCATTGACACACATACACAAAGCTCAAGATACTGACAGGAAACCCAAATAACTCATTAATAAGACTAGTTAGAGATCAAGCACTGAAGGATGTTGCATATAGTGTAATAGTGGTGTTGGGTAGTTTTAGAAATGCTTCTCAAATTGTGTTTTTTGGGGGGGGTTTTTGATTTTATTCTCATATTGAACAAGAGTTAAACTCTTTATATTTATGACATGTAGACTGAAAAAAGCCCTATATCTTATAATAGTAAGACCTGATTTTGTAAATAATTAGTCTGTTCACCACTGTAAAAGTGTGTCACACCTGGACTTGTTTCACCAGCTATATGTGAGTTTGTTGCTCAGGTGTAAGGTGCTTTTTAAAGGTATAGTAAATACTTGTCAGTTTGGTATTCATGAGTTACTAAATTTGGTTGCGTTAAAGGTGGATGAATGGTGACTGTTTTAAATGGAAGATATTAGTTAGACAGCAGGACAACAATAAATAATGTTTTCTGCTTGCACTGCCTTGCCATGTTATATTTAACATTTAATAACATGCAGTGATTTTTGCTTGATCCTGTCTTTGTTTGACCTGCCAGATGTTAAAACAGCGCTGTGAAAATACTGTAAAGAAAACTCAAGCTTTAGTGTCAGAATTCAATCCTGTGACTGTTTCATTTGCACCTGCTTTAGAGTTTGTCTGTGTAGATCGGGAGTGTGCATTTTGCTGACCGAGGTTGATTGAATTTCCATCTGAATAAACAATCAGTTTAATCATCATCCATGTTTATGTTTATGAGTACACATTTTAAAACAAAATAGCTTATGTTAAGGAGTTTATCCTTAAATTTTGACAGATTAATCAGTGTAGCCATGTCTAAAAATATAATGGTTCAGTTGGTAAGGAAGATTTATAAGCTTTATTTGCATATTAACAATAAATACATGAGGGTTCATCCATGAGAGAAACCCTGCTGAAGGAAAATAAATAATAGAGTATTAGTGGACTCTCCTCTTGTTTTTCTTCCCCTATTTCCTTAACCTCTACCCCCTCCTCTGCTTTCTGCTCCTTTATCCTCTTTGACATCTCATGTCTCCCTGTATCTGTCTGTTTGGCTTGCTCCCAGCAGCAGATAATGAGGGACCGGTGGATGAATGTGGGCTACGAGGAGGAAGAACTCAAACCCTACATTGAACCCCAGCCAGACTATAAGGACCCCAGGAGGACAGGTCGGCACAGGAACACACTGAAAAACAAAGAAAAATGTATTTCTTTCTTTACTCACATTCAGGCACACTTGAGTACAGATGTTTCTTTTTTCCACTCACATGAAGATAATTTATGTTTTTGAGCATTATGGCATCACAGTTAGCTCACCAGTCTAATTATTAACTGTTTTGCTGTGTGTGTGCAGACATCATGCTGCAGATGGGATTCTCTCAGGAGGAGATCCAGGACTCGCTGGTGAACCAGAAGTACAATGATGTAATGGCTACATACCTGCTACTGGACTATAGGAACTCTGAGGTACACCGTTTCTCTCTCTCTCTCACATTCACACATAACACCCACATGCTGTCCTTTTAACTGACGGTGATAAATGGACAGACCTGGCATCTATTTAGCCTACGTTTTAGTAAATAATACCAAAGTATATTGAAAGCACCACTATAATACCATAGCAGTTATTAGCTGTTGGTTGAGGCTCTTTTATGGAATCATAGTGATGAAATACAATAAACTGTCAAACTAAACAGCTCTTGTGAGTTCATCATTATATATTATTCTATGCAGAAGGGTGACAAATTAAAGGAAAAATGTGTCTTAGTAAGGTGTTGGGCCACCACAAGCCTCCAGAACAGCTTTAATACTTCTTGGCATTGATTCTACAAGTCTGTGAATTCTAATGGAGGGGTGGATGATGGTGGTGGAGAGTGCTGTCTAACACGTCGATCCAAAATCTCCCACAATTTGGTGAGATCTGGTGACTGAGAAAGCTGTAGCATATGATTCACATTATTTTAATACACATCAAAGCATTCAGTGACCCGTCGTGTCCTATGAATGGGGGCGTTGTCATCCTGAATGTGGCCACTCCCATCAAGACAGAAATGTTTCATCGTAACAGAAAGGTGATCACTCAGAACAAATTTGTATTGATTTGCAGTGACTCTTCCCTCTAACGGGACAAGTGGAGTCAAACCATGCCAGAAAAATTTCCCCTACAGCAGAACAGAGCCAGTAGAACCTGCCACTGTTGCGGCTCGAGCATTCAGGCCTGTACCGTTCTCCTGGTGTACACTACTCGTGCACTCCCCCACTTGTGGAGAATATGGTGAACGATGACTCGTCTGACCATATCACTTCTCTTGAGACCAATGTCTGTGGTTTTCACACCACTGAATTTAAAGTGTACATTCATCTTTGTAATGAGGGGTTTATGCACTGCAACCCTACTATAACGTCCCTATGTAACTGTCAACAAACCGTTCTTACTGACAGTCTGACTCCTCTCGTGGTGTCTCAGTCACCAGGAGAAGAATCAGACTCATTTGGAGACTGCATCTAATGCACTAAAGCACAAGCATCACGGTCACCAAATGCTATTGACCCTTTTTACTGACATCTTTCCCATATGTGTAAATGCAGATGTCACTTAAGTCATTGTTCCCATTGAAACCAGTCAGTTGAGCAGTCTATAGATATTTTCCCCTTGTGATCTTGATACAAAGTCAGAATCAGCTGGGCCTGTTCAGCATTTTTATACTTGCCATAGAGCATGACTGGATGTTAACTGCGTAATTGTACCATACAGTGCACCTGTGTAAAAGGATTTGCATTCATTGTTTCTCCACTCATTTATTCAAGATTTTCCTTTAATTTGTCAGCTGTCTGTATATTTTTCACTCAAGGTCTCAGAAAATACAAGTTGCTGTCAACTCTGAATTTCACCAAATATATTTATACTCAAAATACTTGCTTATTCTCACAACAGTACGATGTATAAAAGCACTATTTTTAGTCCTTTGTGTTTGTTGTACACACGCCAAAGTCTCTCTGTATCTGCTCCCGATGCACATGTAATCAGAGCTGTGTTGTTTTTTTCTTCTTCAGCTGGATGAAGGTTGCATCAAGCCTCGACCAGGAAGTGATGTAAGCAACATAAACGCCCCCTCCCCGCCTCATAAGGTACAATGAGAACACATAATATCTTCTGCTAACAGATAATGAGGTCTCCCAACTCCAGCCAGTGACAAGTTCACTAATGTGACCACATATTTTTTTTATTATTTTTTTATTCGATTTTTGATTGTAGACCAACATACACGTGATCCACAGAAACCAATACCTTCCTAGACGCTTGAATCCAGCAGTGTTTTTGGTTTAATGTGTGACCGGCCCTATGGACTAGAGAGGAGTGGCTGCAAACATAGCTCTCGGTTTGCATACTTACATCCCAATGTATGTAAACACCCTCTGACATAAATAATGCCATATTGACATGTGTCTCCATCTTGCCTCTCTAAGGTACAGCGCAGTGTCTCGTCCAACCAGAAGCCTCAGAACCGCAGAACTACCGACCAGGGTGAGATTGGTGTGTGTTGGAAGGGAAGGGGAGAAGCTGGTGCGTGTTGGGAGAAGGAAGAATGGATCGAGATTGGGATCAGATTCAGTTTTTGAAAATAAGCCTCACACATTTATTTTGAAGACACTAGTAGCCATGTTGGGAGGAGGGAGAGTGGACAGAAAGGAAGAGTAAAACGGATGGACCGGAGTGGGCTGGATATATGTCGAATAAAGGTTGAGGTAAGAGAGGTGTGGTGATGATGTAGAAAGAATAGGGAAGATGAGATGGATTTAAGTGGAGGCCTGGCAGAGAAGATTGAATCAAAGAAAACCACAAAAGAGGGTGAGACTGATGTCTAATAGAGTGATGACAGGAAAGTGACAAGTGAGTGGAAGAGCAGAAGATGATCCAGATTGGAGGAAATGGGAAAATGTCAAAGGCTTGAGCACAACAAGTGACAGCCTTTCTGATGCACTCTGTTTTGTTTTTTTTTCTCTAGGCTCCTCGTACTCTAAGAGGGGGGGTCAAGCAGACAACCGGACTGCAGGGGAGGATTCTGGGAGGAAGGGTTCGTCAGGCAGCTCCACTACTAAGGTGCCGGCCAGCCCTCTTGTCTCCTCTGACCGTAAGAAGAGCGCCACGCCCTCCACCGTAAGACCAAACTCCCACGCCGCTTACACAACATTTTATTAATATCAACAAATACAAACACAGATCTGTAAAAAGACAAACTAAATACACACTGTGGTTATAGTGAATAAACAGCTTTCTCCGTGTGAGGGGTAGAAAAACACATCTGCTGGAAAATTTTAGAGGAATCCAGAAGCTGACTTGTACTTTGAAGAGTAACAATGACTTTCCGTGCAAGTTAGCACCAGTCATATTTTATCTTAAGCTGTGGACCAAAGGTTAAATCAAATGCTAGTTACTAATTAAACATGTTAAAATACATGGCTATATAACTATGAAGGTCTTCTTCCATGTAATAAGAAAGTGGAAGTGTAAATCCTGAGGGTTATGCCTGCGTTTGTTTTTGGTCATCTTCCATGTCGTCTTTTTCTATTGTTACAACTGCATTATAGTTAAGTGATTCAATTTCTGAGCTTATTAGAATTGTCTAGTTTGTGCATTAGATATACACACCCGAAATAATAGTTAACATGTTTTTATCCTGGTCTTGACGCAAAGTGTAGGCCTGTCTCACAGCATTCTCACTTTTCATAGTAGGGAAACCACAGGTGTTTTTACTAATTGAATAATGAATGACTCTATTCTGTCATCCACTCAGTTGGCACCATTTGAGAATAATAAGGTTGTATTATAACTAATTCAACAAGTGTCAGCAGTTTCAGCCAGCATAGTAATGTGGAATAGACTTGTTGTACCGATCTTAATTTTGTCAGATCTTTCAAATTTTGAAAATGTGTTACAATATAAAACGTTTAATCTCCTTCATTATTGAAATTGTCCCATAGAGTTTGCTTAGACTGTAATATGTGCAATTAAAAATCCCATCACACCTGTGTTGACCTACACAGGTGTTTTCACTGAAGTTTTCCTATTACACCTTTCCCCAGGGCTGTGTAGGAATGTTATGCTCTATTGACATTTCTCTCATTCTCTCTTACTTTGGTTGCACCTGTTAGGGCAGGGCAACTTTTACAATTTTTTTCTTAGTATGTGGACTTCTGCTCCGCCCAACCTCAACTTGATCGCAGCTTATCTGTCAGGGTAATTGAAACACACGTGCAGGTGTGCATAGACTTTAAATGAAAAATGAATTTGTTACAGCGAATACTCTTGAGGCATAATTTGGTGAAGATTTCAGGTAATTAGTCAGTCGTTCTCGCTGATTGGAAAGCTTCCTCAAGGCTGTTTCTAGGAATAATTGGTCACCTGTGTACCTTAATGTCACTTGTCCATCCTCCCTCTGCTGCACTGATCTCTAACCATCTATAACTGTGCCCTCAATCTTAATCATTTCTATATTGCTAACATTTTTCTCATTTTCTTCCTCTCTCCCTTCAGAATAGCATCCTGTCCACCGGTACTGGTCGCAGTCGGAACTCTCCTCTGACCGAGAGAGCCACGCTGAGCCAGGGCATCCAGAACGGCAAGGACAGGTACATGCACAAATGCGCAGTTACAAAAGAGGGATGTTTTTAAAAGAGGAGGACAAGCACACCCACATGCAGTTGTTCCTACACACACCCTTTTTCTCTCGTCATCGACAACCCAACTAGTTGCTGTAAGGCAGCACTGCGTCCTCACTAAAACACACTTAATACAGACACACTCACTATGGTTTGTGAATGAAGCAGTCCCACAGCTGTCTCAGGGACTGAATCCCAGACCTTGGCTGGTACTCTCCAGAGCTCTGCCAGCTGGCTCAGGGAGGCCCACAGCCTTCCCCCAGGGTGGGGTGAGCCCTCCTGGACAAGGAAATCAGGCTCTCTTGGGTATTTAGGCCAAACCTCCAGTAGATTACAGATTACCCGAGATGGTCTGATGGAAGCCTGCCAGTCAGAGCACAGCGTGGACACGCACGCCCGCATTCTCTCTCTTTATACTCTAACGTTTCTTTCTTTTCTCTTCTGTTAATAAAGATTTCTTCTTCCCCTTATGATAAAAATGAATGTTGACCGCCAGCAATATTGCAGTCTATTAAACGGGAAGTTTTTGTCCAAAATCAAACCATTGATAGGAGGTTAAGGGTTTGCAGGTGTTAAACTACAGCTAAAATCCTGAACTGTTAATAATCCTATATTAGTAAATAAAAAAGCAGGATTTCTGTTTTTTTTTGATGATATAAGGTGTACCATTGGGTTTAGCCATAAGTCAAACTCCATTCTTTTCCTCTATTTCCTTGAATTGAAATTTCAGAGTGTGATATTCCCTTCCTTTTACCCTTTCTCATTTGTCCTTCATAAACGTGATTCATCCTTCCAACTCTCCTTTCTTCCTGAACCACATTAAACAACTTCACTCTGGACAAAAAGGTCTTTTGGCCACATTGGAGTTGCTTGATTGTGGACTTCCTGTCTTCCATCTAAAGCCGTAAAAACACAACCAATGTTGTCGATTTAAGACGTCTGTGCCGCTGTATTAGTCGACCGGGAGTGCAAACACCTCATGCGCGTCCACACACTCAACTACCCGAACACCACTCATGCTTTAACCAGCCATATGCTTTGTGTGCTTTTTCAAAAGCATTCAACATTAAGCCAAACCATAATCCCTACTATGATGGAGTGGTCATTGTCATTACTGCTTTATTACTTGTTCATGTATCAGTCTCAAATGACCCCCTTGTCCCCACAATGATATTCTGCCTAAAACATGATAAAAATAATTTAATTGAATCCATGTCTAGTCCGTAAAATCTGATGTGTTTTGAGAAGATTCTGTTGTTTATTCCTAAACACTGGTGACGAAGGGGTCATTTGAGACAGCATTGCTTTTTTAGTACTGTGGGCCTGTTAACCATGATAGGCTCTGCTAACCTAGTGGTTGTCATCTGCTTTGATTTTAAAGTTACTTTATTTGATCATCATAATGCTTTGAAGTTTGGGCTTTTGTACTTGCTAGACCCTCTCCCCTCCCCAATTGTTTCTGTCCTTTTTCCCCTAATTTTCTTCGTTTGGTCTCCTCTTATCTGTGTCTGAGCTCTTGTCCCTCTGAATCTTAAGTCACTCACATTTTCTTGGCATCTCCTTTCTTTTCTTTTTTCTTTCCAGCTTCTTGTCTTTATATTAATCTTTCTTCTTTTTCCTCTCTCTCTCTCTCTCTCTCTCTCTCTCTCTAAGGAGATTAGGAAGACTTGTGATGGAATATTAACTCTTAGTAACACTATATGGTCCCTGTACTTGCTTCATAATAGGCTTACACATACACAGAAATATCTACACACACACACACGCACTGAGGCTCTACACATACAAACTCATTGACACACACAAGCTTAAACATACATGTCACACATGCTCAAACGGTTGCCACACATTGGGCTATCCAATGAATGTGGTTATTTTTCCATCACTAGCCGGGCTAATCCCTGTCAGAGAGTATGTGTGTTTTTCTCTCTGCTATGTGTTTGTTTTCTTTGTAATTAGCAGCTGTTTGGTTGACCTCTGTAAATGTCCCTCTCTCTCTCATTGCTCATTCCTCTGCTCTCTTCAGCTATCTGTCCGTCTCTCTGTGGTACCACTCTGCCCTATCTCTTACTGTTTGTTTCTATGTGTGGAAAAAGTCAAGTTAGAGCTGTCAGTAATGTGCAGAGCTTTGTAGCCCGTAGCAACCTGATTAAGAGAGGGTTCAGGAAATAGCCAGTGCCATTTTGCTCAAGTAAAACAAGTAATCCTTGTTCCTGATACAGTTTAGATTGTGTGCAGTTTAAAAGGACAGGAAGACTTGAAAAGGAGAAGTCAAGCACTTGACAGACAGAAGTCGCAAGACAGGTCAAACCTATAAAACTACAAGCTTGTGGGTCAGAGTGATCATCTCATAACAAGACAGTGAAACAGCTTTATGTCCTGCCCTACGTCTACTTGTCTACATAGAAACTTGGCACCTTACCTGCACATTCTTCTGAAAAAGAGAGCAAGTTAATTGATCTTAATGTGGAATTAAATTACAACTAACAGTTATTAAGGGCTGCACCTAACATTTATTTTAACTATTCATTAATCTGCAGATTATTTTCTTGATTAATGAATTACACATTTAGTTTATAAAATGTCCCAATACCCAAAGTAACCTCTTCACATCACTCATTTTGTCAAACCAACAATCCAGGACCCATAAACACTCAGTTTACCATCATAGAAGACGAAGAAAACCAAGAAACAGTCTCATTTGTGGAGATGGAATCTGTGAATTTTTGGTATTTGTTCTTAAAAAAAATGACAATTATCAGATCTGTGGCAGATAATTTTTTTGTGTATCAATCAAGTGATTATTTTAGCTCTAGTATCTTCTTCTACAAGCCACAAATCCTTCTTTTTTTAATCCAGAAACCCAACTGTTTTTGATTAGGCATGTTTCTAGCCTCCTTCTCAAGAGGTCAGACAGATGAAATGGCAGCATTACAAATGATCAAGAACCATGAAATTGTTTTTCAGGCACTGTCATAATAAAAAAGTGAAAATAATAATACCTACGAATTATGTAGCACGATTATTCCAAAACAGTGAGGTAGTGTGCTTCACAAAAGATTAAATCCAGGCAAAAATACATACAAAAATGGGGCCATTTAAAAAGCAGAAAGGTTTTTTTTTTTTTTTTTTTTAAGGCAACAAAAAAAGATTTTAAGAAAAGTGGTGGTTGAGGTCAAGTTTAATTAGTAGCTAAACACTATAAACTGTTGGTAGTATTTTTCCAATATGGAGGCCTGTAACAGAGGCAGATTAAGTCATCAGTAAAATATTAGAGGGTCCTCAGTCTTTATGTTCTGTCTTTATCCTCATAAATTATCTTAAGTGTGTTTTCAATCTGTCTCAGCTAACAGAACAGTGTTTGTTAAAGTTGGTCTTTTGTGCTCTGCCTTTTGTGTCAGGTAGATTTTACATGAAAAGATGAAGGCACAGCAACACAGTCATACACTGAGTTTGGCTTGTGATTTCTTTTTGTTAAACCACAAAGCAGCGACTTCAACAGCAAAAAAAGACCAACTTTTCTTCTTTGTTCACATCCTCTTGCTCTACGTGTTTTCTCTGTCTTTTTGTGTCTACTTCCTTCTGCTCTCTCTCCTACCCGCCCCACCCTTAGTGTGTTCGATAAGTGCTGCTTCTAACCATGCTCCACCTCACCTCTCCGCCCACCCACACACAAACCCCGCCCGCTGTGTTTGCCTGTGTGTGTTTGTGTTGTGCTGGTGTGTATGTTTGATTGGCGTGTTTTTCCTGTGTTGCTCACGTTTGTTGGTGTGTTTGCATATACGTGTGTGTGTGTGTGTGTGTGTGTGTGTGTGTGTTTCGGGCGGGGCACTCCTCCTCCTCCTCCTCCTCCCCCCTCCTCCCTCCCAGCCTAAACACTCCGGGCTCCCGCGCCTCTACTGCCTCGGCCGCTGCCGTCCTCTCCTCCTCCTCCTCGCGTCCCCGCCACCACAAGTCCCTGTCCTCCTCCAATCATCCATGCCCCTCTGACCTGCACGCACCACGGCCCAGGCAAGTCTCTCACTCTCTCTCTCACACACACACACACACACACATATATATACACACACACATATATATACACACACACACACACCCACACACCCACACAGATTCCTCAGCCCCCTCAGCATGTACCACTTCACTCAGCACAGATCATCATCCTGCCCGCAATGGACAAAGAGAAAAAAGGTGAAGAAGAAGTGATTTGTTGGCTCTGAAACCTTCCACCGCTGCTACATTAAAGGGAAAGCACCAACTTTTTTGGGGGGGAAAACAAAACAACTCTTTGATGATTACCTTTGAATCACACAGTGACAAATCCTGGCACACAGCTGTGTGTTGTGTGCCAATATTTTTACCCCAAAATTGTGAAAGCGATCAAAGAGGTACATTTTCCTCCCTAAAGAGTTGGTGTTTTATTCAACATAAACTGCTCTGCTTGCCAACAGCAGCCACACACACACCTACACCTTCAAATTAGCAAAGTTTGCCTAACTTATACAATATCTGTATTTTATATACTCTCCAATATCTTAATGCCTTTATATTGTCTCTATATTGTTATTGTCTTTAAGTCAACTAAAATCGTTAGCTACAGTACACAAAAAAATATAAAATGAAGTGACAAAGTAATAGAGACTTGTATTTGTCAACACATTGAAGAGGTTAAGAAGTTTCTGAAATGGAAAATTGCTGAACCAATGAGAAGTTCAGAGGTCTGACCTTTGAAAATGTGTTACTTGTTTTAATTTTTTTGTTATGATGGCTAGAATGTGTACGGTTTTAGAAACACGTGTAGTTTTTGAATCTTCTCTTATCAGAGAAATTTAAAAAATGAACAAGAATCAGGAAGCTATGTTATGTAAAGTAGATGGTGGAGCTGTAGAAAACTGTACAAGTTAAACCTGATGACATAGCTTGTCCTTGGCCAATCAGTGCCTCTGAAACCTCACATTTACCCAGCGGACCATAGCTGAACAGCGGGAGCTTGAGAACAAGAAGAGCAGGTTTTTCACGATACCGTACCTCTTACAGACCAGATGTGTTTTTGGTTTTTTTTTTTTACTAGTTTTGTTTCCTGGCAAGAAAACATAAAAAAAAAAAAAAACTCAAACAAATTTATAGAAGAGATGTTTATGGACCAGCAAGGATTAGGTTTCCATGCACAGAGGTCCCAGTAGCTTATAAACTGTGTGCAGGCTAACCCTTTATATAAGCTTGGTTATTGGCTGGCTTGATAATTAGATGTGCTGTGTATCTAACTTCTAGGTCAAAGAAATAAATCAGTAATACAAGTTGAACGAGCTGCTGTTTCCTGGAAACCCTCTGTTGACATGACAGGATAAAAGTGTGATATGCTGTCATCGTAGGCATTATGGAACAACTGAAAGCTTTAACGCATCACAAATCTCAGCCCTAATTAATTTACTGTTCATATTATTTTATTATTGAAAGGAAAAAGAAGGAACAAAAAGTCTTTGGTGATATATGCAGAAAAGCCTCCTTAGCTTCTTAGCTACTCGGCCGTCAGTGCACAATATAAGCAGACTCTGGTAACTGCAGCATACAAGAGACAGTAATGATAGTGGTATTGAAGGAAATAACCACTTAATCTAAGAATCTAAAACGACTATCGCTGACATCTGCAGGTAAGTTTTCAGGCTGTTCAGAATACTACAGCTAACCAGCTAAGCAGCTGTCTAGCCTACAAAATGGCATATGTGAGAGCCAATGTCGTATGCTGCTGTCTGGATGTTGGTCATTGGCACTGTCATGTTAATTTAAAAATATGCAGGTTATTACTTTATGCAAATTTGATTCTTGAAATGAATGTTTTAAATGACTGTTTGCAGAGACGTTTTCCATCTATTTAGATCTATAGGCAATAGCACAGATATTGGTAAATGCATTGATGGGTGGTGCCTTCATGAGACTGAGACTGGGTGCTTTTTAATGTTGTAAAATGTTGTTTTTTGACATCACAACAAAGAAAGATCACAACATAACATTCTGTGTCATAATCATAAACCACAATCAAAATATTATTGCATAACTGTAAAAAGACTTGTCAAAAAAGTGATATTGAAGGAAAAGAACCATATTCAGCATCTAAAAAGGTCATATTTTTTGCTGGTTGCGCACACTATATTTCAAATATCTAATAAACACAGTTTTATATAGCGCCTACTGTTTTCAACACTACATTTTTAAAGAACAAATAAAGAGGGTGAATCATCTCTTTAATAAGTACGTTGATTCATGAACTTTCCTCCCTGAATCCTGCAGGCCTGGATAGTCTGCCTGGAGACTGTATGTGGGACAGTGCTTTATAATGTTCTGTTAGTTAGGGTTATTATAAAAAAAAAAGATAAATAAATATAAAAGTGCAAATGCTCAGAATGTAGAATCTGTCGCATGCCCTGTGTGGATGATTGTCCTCCATCTGGTTTTCTTACATGTTGTACTGACAGTGGGGTTTTCCCTGGCTGGGAGAAGTGGATTTCTGTCCCATGTTAAGGACGTTGAGTCCATTTTAAGGTTCCCACAGTGTCTGTTTTTTGTTCTCAAGGGTTATTAATTGCTCCCTCTACATGCTCTGTAAACTCACCTCAGTTATGAAGTTGCCTGGGAAAACCCCGTCTCTGTTTATTAAGCTTTGACTACACTGTGACAGGTCTGGTTAAATGAATGAAATGGAGTGTGTCTTGTTTTGTGTCTGTGTGTGTGTCTATGTGTGTGTCTTTGTGTGTGCCTGTGTATTTGCTGTCTGTGTGCTTGGTCTGGGTGTGTTGCTTTGTTGGCTAGCTCCCCTGCTTGACCATGTCTGTCTCAAGGGCTGCTTTGATATTTGGAGTTTTAGTCGTCTCCCTTCCCCTGCCAGCCATGTGTCACAATACAGGGTGAAAGGTCTTTCAATATGTTTTTCTTAAATACTGTCTGAGGCTGAACTGATATGCCACTTGTTCAGACAGAGACCCCCACCCCGCTTTGTGACAGTTGTCTTGTCTTCTTGGAAAAAACCCCCACAAATGTCAGGCTAAAATTCCAGCAGAGCAAATGTCAAGGTGGCCCTCTGGCTGTATGTGGTTTTGTCTGCTCTATGTTGAAGTCTTGTTCTGTTGCATGCGTCGTTCAGCAGTGAGCTTGGGCTGTTCAGAACCTGGTTGGGAACGCTGGAGAGAAGGTACCCCTCCAACACATAGACTGTACCCTGAGTGAGGATAAGGCACCTTTTCTCAGAACATAGTCTGTGTCCTTTATTCCCATTTATTCCTGTTTATCCAGCTGTCCCCGAATACCCTTCTGATGAACTTTTTAAATACAGTTCTTACTTTTAACAACCAGAATTCATGTGCTGCAATGAAGCACGCCATGCTGCACACAGGCAGCTCCATTTGTATAAAGAGGTGCAGTCTACTGTAGGCAAATAAAGACTAGCCTAGCCTAACATTAAAATACATATCTGTGCCATATAGACACATCAGCCTGAATCCACTTTGTAACACAGTCTTTAAATGCTCACACTCATCACTACACTTCTCCTTAAATCTGGAAGTGAAAATGAAAAACCTTTCATATGTTGAAACAAATTGTAAAATATTACAGCTCTCTTCATCTCAGCATTATGTAGTGCTTCCTAATAAAACAATCATCTTCATAAATATCAACACGTACAACACTGGTCCCCACTGATCGGCCGGATCCAGCCTTTCTTCCCTTGCATCTGTTTTTATAGATGAGCTGTGTTTGCGTGTGTTTGTGTGTAGGTCACCTGTCATCCACAGCACACAACTTGAGCACAACCACACTGAATTAGAGGATATGCTTAATCTGTTCATCACACAGCTACACCGAATGAAAAGCCTCTTGATGTGTTTTGTTCTTCTGAGTGTTGAGTGTGCTAGAGGTTTGCACGGGACCTTTTTTTTTTTTTTTTTACAACTGCACCTGCCCAATAACAGCAATTTGGATCACTACCATCTCAGCAATTTGGCCACTGCTGCATATAAAAGTTTCTTTTTAATGTAAGGTGTTTTTGCAAATTTCTTTTATACATCAAAAAATGTTAATATAGTTATTGAACTGTTTGATAAGCCGCATTTTATAAGATATGAACTTAAAAAAAGCTTCATTATGCAATATGACTGACAGTAAAAAGGTCCCACTTGAGGCAGGGGTAGCAGATGATAAAATGTTTGGTCCCTGCTTTTGGTAGTTTATGTGGTTTACCAGAAATAAAAACATAAATTATGTAAGAATTAGACTTAAGAGCAGCAGAGATACTGTTGCTGTTATAGATTAGAGGGGATGGCAGATGGTAGTTACTAATGTAAGTGTCAGTGTGACTACTCTAGAATGAGAGATTTGAGTGGGAAAGAGAGAGAAGAAGAATTTCTCTTGGGGAAAATATTTGGTCCCTTTGCAAATCTCTACAGTGAATTTCTTTGTTTATTTGTTTCTTCATTTATTCCGCTCATTCACCTGTCTTGTCTTTTTTCTTTGTGTGCACTTTGCGTTTGTGTTTTTGCCATTTCCGTTTGTTGTGATCTTGTCATCTGGTGCAGGTGTGCTAGTGCCACACGCTGGCATGAAAGATGCACACTCACACATGCTCACAAAGCAAATGCAAGCTTTTAGCTGATTGAATAGTCAGTGTGCGTGCGTGTGCGGGAGAGAGAGGTTTGTAATGTTTTGCCCTTAGGCCGAGGCAAAGAGGATTAACTGCGTATCTGCGAGAGTGTGTGCATGTGTCACTGACCTGATGTGGCCCCAAATATTGAGTTGGTGGACTTTAGGGATTATAAGAAACATCAGGGCGAGCAGACGTTGAACAGACATAGATACTTGTATGACCTTAAACTCAGGTAAGTAGCACTTAAGAGGAAGTGATTTTCTTCTATTGGTGTTTGTCTAACTGTGTGTTCTTCTCCCACACCCCTCCTCTTCACTCCTCTCCCCTCTTTTTATGCCTGTCGTCTTCCTTTCTTTGTGTTTCTCTCCTCCTGCATCACCTCCAACATGTCACTTTGTTAATCTACCTCTTGTTTTCCTTCCCTTTTCATCCCATCCTTCCTCTGTCATGCTTTCTTTATTTCTTGCTTTTTCTCCTGTCCCATCTTCGTCACCCTGAATTCTTCTTCATTTGCACCTCCTCTTCTCTGCCTCTTCCTCTATCACACATTCCAACCCATCATCTCTCCAATCTTTTCTCACCTCTTCCTTCTTCTCTACATCCACCTGTCTGCTCTTCTACACCTTCCTCTTTATCACCTTTTCTTAACCATTCCTCCCTCCCTCCATTTTCCTCCCCTCTCTCTTTCAACTCTCCTCCATAGTGCCCCACCTCAACGGGCGCCCGGTGCCTCCCCATCTGCCCACAACATCAGCAGCGCTGCCGTGTCAGACCGTACCAACTTCTCTAGAGGGGTGGGCATCCGCAGCACGTTCCACGCTGGCCAGCAGCGAGGTGCCCGGGACCAGCAAGGCTCCGCCTATCCTGGCGGGCCTGCTTCCCCATCACTTTCACACGGCAACAGCCAGGCCCGGAGGACACATGGCGCCACAGGGATATTCAGCAAGTTCACATCCAAGTTTGTACGCAGGTGAGTGGTGGAGGAGCATGGGAAAATGGGAAGGGTGAAAAGTTCAGATTATACTTTTGTGGCTACACTGTGAGAGCAGAGAAAGGAAGTAGTGAAACAGAAGAGGATATGGGTCAGAAAAAGAGAGCTTGTATTTTCATGAATGCAAAGCAGTTGAGATAGCAACTGTTCTATTTATTATCCAGCTACTCTGTAGCTTAAATACAGTTTGAAGCTTTTTCTGAGTGTTGAGGTTTCAGCTTGAAGCAGAAAATGACTAGGTTTACATTACAAGTCACTTCATGTGCTCATTTCCTCTCAGGAATGTTATACTGTATGTCCATGTCATCACTGGTTTTCAGAGTATTTCTTTAAAGGGCTGATCTCATCCTCATCCCTATCACTAAACTGGTGCCGATCTGTAAGTCTGCTGAGAGTAGAAAGGGAGAGGAAGGGAACAGCTGTGTCTTCTCTATAATTTTGTTTGGAGCTGTGGTGACTGAGGAGTAATTTTGGTTTTGGTTCTACGTCTGGCCCAGTTTCACTTACTTACTCTTCTAGTGCAGGTTGCAGCAGTTAAACTACTCTTACAGCTTGTAATGAAAACTGAAGTTGTTTATTTATGGGTTTTTTTTTAAATTTTCTCTGGAAGTGAAGTCAGTTTTGTAGCAGTGAAACAACTCCCTGTGTAAATACAGTGAAGTGAAAGAGAACATTGTGGTTATAAAAGTGGAAGGGAAAGCTAGACTGATATTAGCTTATTTTGGCTTTTGACAAATAAATATTGGCGTTAGTTTGAATTGAATTTGATATGTGCTGATGCCAAAATGACCTTGAAGTACACAACAAGATTTGTATTGAGGAAATATGTTGAATAATGCTAGTGAAAATATATTATTTACAGGCGGTAATTTTATTGGAAAATTAGGGTTTCAATGATTAAGCGATGAACTAATGCTATTCTACATTTTCTTCCCATTTCCCATAAAAAAAAAAAAAAAAATCTATAAAAAGACCAAAATCAAATTATCTATTAGTTAGTCTCTCAAGACTTTATGACTTCTCTACTCTGTCTGTGGCATTCAGCCATGTCCATACATACAGGAATTATAAATAAAAAGACCACAATTATATACAGTGGGGTCCAAAAGTCTGAGACCACTTTCACATTCATGGGAATTTGGTCTCAGACTTTTGGACCCCACTGTAATTAGATTTTTAAAAAAGGTCAAATAATAATAATAATAATAATAATATAAATAGCTGGGCTCTGTGGTTTGTAGCAAACATTACTCAAAACCAGATTAATACAGTTAATACATACAGATTAATACATACTTAGTGCTTTAGTGAGTATTTACGGCAGCACGATGATAAGTGTGGGAGTGACTCAAAATAAATTACAGTGCCCATGTTCAATAGTTTTTGGACAACAATGGAGCTCTGTGACACAGAGGAGTGAGATATTTTATAAGATTTTTTTTTGTCTTTTCATGGATTTTTTTTTGGCACCTGACTTGTCCTTTAAATTACATTGCACTAAAATATAACTTTTTACAGATAGATGAGTCAATAGCAGATTAGCAGATTCTTAAAAAGGAAAATGGTGAATTGTATTATGCAACAAGGCTGGAGAAAATAAATTCATAGGCATATACTTAAGATATTGTTTATTTAGTAAATAATTGGCAGTGTTTTACCCAAATCATGTGTGAAGGGTGATGAAGTCTGTACATAGTCAGTATGAGAGAGAAGGACAAGAGTGTAGAAGAGACGAGAAGAGGAGCAGCGGGGTTTATTAATATCAGAGACCACAGTCAGACTGACAGGTGTGCAGGAGAGGAGGTGACAGGAAGTGAGGGTGTAAAGGTGGCAGGAACGATGAGGACTGAAAAAGGGAGGTCCAAGTGAGCAATGACAGGATGAGAAGCAGAGTGAGCAGGTAAGGTCGAGATTTTCGTCGTTGCACCTGTGTCGCCAACCAGCCGTGGAGGTTCATTTTGAATACAGCTGTTGAAATGTGGGCGAGAAAGTGAGAGTGCGGTTGTATTTTTGGTGATTTAGTCAGATTAAACAAGGCAGGAATTGAGAATGATCAAGTGTCTTGCCAGCATGTGTGTGTGTGTGTTAGTGTTGTGTGTGTCTGTGTGGAAGAGGCGGAGGTACAGGCACAGGCACTCTCCAGGCCTCCCACTCAGAGATACTGTAGCTCTGTGGCGGCAGTATCCATGGTTACACCGGAGATATCACTTTTCCCTCAACTATAAATACCGCTAGTGGGGACACCTTGACACACATGCATGCGCACACACACTCAACTTGGCTTGCTGGTAGGAAGTAGAGGTGGTGGACACAGAGAGATTGTGTTGCATTTGTACAGTTTGACTGCACACGCGCACACACACACACACACACACACACACACATTCACTAAAGCTGTGTATTTTATTAGCATATCATATAACCTCACCACAGCACTTTTTCGCTTGGTCTGGAGAGTGATGTTTCTCCGTCCTTCAAATACATTGGTGTGTTTGCGAGTTTGTGTGTTGTGTGTGTAGGAGATTTAAGTTTCAGTGTGTTAAAGAGTGTTTTAAGTGTGTTAAAGTTTAAGTTGTTGCTTAACCTGCACTTTCTCATTTGAAATGTGTCTGTCTGTGTATAAGAGGTGGGTTACTATCTATCTTTTTTATTTATTTTTTTAGTTTTTATATTTGAACTATTCACCACACCAAACACTTCTTTTCAGGATCACCCCGGACTGCTCTGTATGTTGAGGAGCACTTAATTTCATGTTGGGAGGGGGGGGGGGGGGGGGGGTGTGNGGGGGGGGGGGGGGGGGGGGGGGGTTGACTGTTCAGACGGGGTCTCCTAATGGGATTTTCCCACAGAGCCCATTAAATCCCCCTAAGGTGGGCTCCTACGCTCCTCCCGGTGTGCGTTTAATAATGTTCACACATTCACACCAGTAATCCCCACATTTAAACACATTGAGACTGAAAGTTGATGGCACTGATTTTCTTTTTGTCTTGTTCATGTTAATGTTGGTCTGTGCTTCCTGCTTCAATTCCAAGTGAACCTGGTTCACTTTTATTTCTGACAGTTTGACGTTTGCTACTCAGAGGGCAGCTTGTCTTTTACAGCAAAGTCATAAATATATACGTTTTATACATTATACGTTTTTTTCTCTTTCTTTCTTTATCCCTCTTTTGTTTTTGTAGAAATCTCTCGTTCAGGTTTCCGAGAAGGTAGGCAACATCCCCAACGTTAAATATAACCCCTTGATATATATACGTATATTCTCTTCTTCATATATATTTCACATATATATAAATATATATATATATTCCTCCCCTTTTGGTGTTTTGTGCGGCTTTTTGTTGAAATCTTCCTTTTGTGCCTTGAGCCTTATCTTTTCTCCTCCTTTTTTTTCTGTGGTTGGCCCCTTTTTTGAGCCTTCTGGTTTTGAGTGCCGTGTTTTGGCCCACTTATATTTTTTCTTTATTTTATTTTTTTTACTAACTTCCCCCTCACCCACTCACGCATTTAACACACTCATTCCATCATCATGCGGCACAATAACACCTCAACCATCTTCCTCTTCGTCCCTCCATCGTCCCACCTCTTCTTCATCCCCCACCCCTTTTTTTTCCCCATTTATTTGCGAGGTAGTGTGTGTGAGCTCGTATCTCAACTGTAGCGTCCCAGATTTAGGTCAAGTTGTAATGGTGCAATAGATCAAACTGCTCCCTTCCTGGTCTTAACCCTTTCCTTGTCTTAGTTTCAGATGCAGGTAATGTGTTTCTGTTCAGCCTAATAGAGAACTCTCTCTCCAAATCTTAAACATTGACGAAGTAATGGTAAAAAATGTCATCCCATCGACCAAACTCCTGCATTCGGTTTTTAATACATATGAAAGATAAACGAAGCACAAGGATGGGAGGTGTCTGTTATGATCAGGTGTTTTCATGTCAGCCCAGTTATGTAACATCACCCAGGATTGTTTAATGTTGCTAACCATCATTCTTGCTAACGCCACCTACCAAACCATCACCCACCTCACCTTCATCAGTTGGGTCACCATAACTAAATTTCCTCAGCCATAGACACTGAAGTTGTTTTTAGTTTTTAGTTTTTTTTTTTTTATTGTGAAAGTTTGTGTAGCTTACACTGGGAAGGTAGTGTGCTGTGTAAGAATAAGTCCCTGGTTGTAGTTGTTAGTTGTGGATGGATGTAGAGAGGATGACAGGACCCAGGAGGGACGGAGCTGCAGTGTTTCTCAGGCTGCACTCTTTTCTGGAGGCTGCACTCTTTTTTCTTCCATCGCTCTGTTCTCACTCTGGCACTGGCTCTAACAGCAGCAGCAACAGAACTGGATGGCTTTGACCTACTCTGGCTGGAAAAGACCTTTTATGCTGTGAACACACACACACACACACACACGGATGACACATCATGCAGATAAATGTACATTTGGACTGACGCACCCAGACATTTGCATAAACACACAGTATTTCCACCATGCTCATGTAGATATTTGCACTATATACAGATGCTAAACACATGTTGATACATATCACATTTATATATGTGAACGCTGATCACACATCTCACGCCCTCATGTGTCACACACACTTGCTTTTTGAGTGTGTTGGCTTCTTCTTACCAGCAGGTAGAGCAATTTTCTTTAATCTGGACCATTGCTCCACCTGGTGGTTGGAAGTTGTAATACTACATTAATTTCACAGTGTTCTGAAACCTTTCAGTTCTTCTATATACGCAACAATACATTTAGGTTATTTAAAGATTCTTGTACATCATTTGATTTGAAATATGAGAGACACAATATTTATTTATAAATGCAGGGTGAATAGGTTGTTATGGAACTGAGTAAAAGAATAGATTCTTTGAAGTGGACTGTGTATGTGAGGTATAACTGAGATCAAATAGTCATCTTATCAGTACTTTGTTTTCCCTTTATGTCACAAAGCCCCTTTCTGGGAGCCATTTTGCATCCCTTCATGTTTAGCTAAGTCACAGCCGGACATGCAAAATGCCACAAATGATTTATTTTACACTGTTCACCAGTTTACCTCTATATTTTATTATTATTTACGAAAGCCTTGTTATAACTTATTCCCACTTCTCCCATTTGTCATCTTCCATGTGCTCATTTTTAACCATGTTTCTGTTGCAGGAGGGATTTTACATGATGTTTTTGGTTATTTTTTTAATGGGGCAAAACAGGAATGATCCCTTTTCCCTCAGCAGAATGAATTTAAGACCATAAACTCCATAAACTGTTGAATTTGTCGTGTGTGTCAATGTCCATCCACCGTCTGCATGTGTTTTGCTGTTGTCTGTCTTTGTGTTTCTATGTTGTTGTTGTTTTTTTTCCCTTCAGTTTGTCTTCGTTTTACATGTCTGCTGATTAGTGTTACACAGGCTGCAGCTAAAGTAATGTTAAAATTGTGTGTGTGTGTGTGTGTGTGTGTGTGTGTGTGTGTGTGCGTGTGTGTGTGTGCGTGCGTGCGTGCGTGCGTGCGTGCGTGCGTGCGTGCGTGCGTGCGTGCGTGCCTGTCTGTGTCTTTGTGTGTGTGTGTGTCTCTGTGTCTGTGTGTTAAACAGCCTGTGTGGAGGTCCAGTGTTACTAATAAAGGTTTTCACAGGACCCACCCTCACCATGCTGACCATTCTGTTCCAAACCATTCCATCCTGGTCCACTTCACATTTTGTTCCCATCATTTCATTTTGTTGGAATACATTCCATTCCATTCCAAGCCATTCCATTCGGTTCCAGCCTGTTGGCCTGTACTTAAATTCCGCTCTAAAATGAACCAGTACATTTTGAGCTCTCTTTCCATTTAATTTTGACCAGCTCATTTTCTAAACTGGTTCCATTTCAATTCAGGCCGTTCTGATCCATCCATCATTTTTTTCTGGTCCATCCTGGAGCTGGCTGCACCAGCTCTTTGTAAGTTCTAAAAATGTCAGACCAAATGAACAATAATGTCAGTTAGGTGTCTCAGTGTAAACCACATGAATACCTCTACCTCTGAAACATGTAGCTTGCGATGCTACAGTGACTTCCTGTTTGATTTGATGGCTCTACAACCTAGCAACCAATTTACACATAGCTGAAGATGTATGTAGCTAAGACTCTCTTTATGTTTTAATGGTGCAAGCCAGTTTAGCAAGTAACTAAATTGGAAATTTGAAAGTAGCAAAACTAGTTAAAACCGGTAGTAACGAAGAGCTTTGGATGGACTTCACACATGAATGTTAGTAATGGATTTACAAACAGCTGGTTCAGCTCGATCCTGTTCTCATCTTTTCAAACCGTTCAGCTCTCATGTTGTCTGCTGAGTGGTGGAGCTGTAAGAAAGTGGCCGCACAGAGTGGATTGGCACTGGAACCTTAAGCAGCTGCCGTAGCAATGCATTGTGGACTGTGACGTCCTCAGGTGGCTCTGGGCTTAAATTCGAGCAGCTGGAGTGGAATTAGATTTTTGGCGTCAGGGCTTTAAGTGGTCGGATTGGAACATTCAGTCAGGCATGGCGAGCAGCGGGACTGTGCTCAGCCAGATGATTTACTATCTGTTTAAGAGTGCAGATGTTGCCCCTAAAAAAAAGACTAAACTTGTGTTGATTTTTCTCGAGGAGTCCGTATGAGGGAGAGGGTCGGGATGAGGGGAGCAGGTGAGATACAGAACAGCCCGAAAAACCGAAAATCCCCCACAAACCCCCAGGCTCTACCAAAACCGCCTGCCAATCAGTAGACTGGAGCCAATCAGTAGATGATCTCTGAGCTTGTTGTGAATGGCTGGGAGAGGGGGGCGGAGCTGGGATGTATAATTGGTTGGTGATGGTGATAGCGGTTTAACCAATCAGGGGACGGGAGATTAGCAGTGAATGGTAGCATCCCAGAGAGTTAGTGATGGTGTGGAGGTTGACCTGCATGGTGGTGTGTGTGTGTGTGTGTGTGTGTGTGTGTGTGTGTGTGTGTGTGTGTGTGAGTGTGTGAGTGTGTGAGAGAGGGAGAGGGGGGAAATCAGAACCCAAGTACCCAAATGTGTGTTTGTGTGCAAGTACACATGAAATGCTCACAAACACACACTCATATAAATTCATACACATCTTTGTGATCTGAGACATGTGAACACACAAACACACACAGGGGTACTTAAAATTATTTTGCTTTTTGTCTTCATTCAATTCCAAAACCTCATCATCTCTCTCTTCCTCTCAATCCTTCCTCTCCTTTCCTCCCCCCTTTTTTTGTCTCTACCTTTTAAAACAATTCTGACACGTTTCCTCTTTTTCTCTCTGCTCATTTCTTCTTCCCTCTTGCCTGTTTACTTCCACCCTCATCCTTCCTTCTCCCCACCTCTCCCTCTCTTTTTTCTCCCCCTACCCTCTTCTCTTATCTCCTCTTTATCCGTCCTTTCTTTCATTCTCTTTCCTCCTTCTCCTCCACCCTCCCGCCCCTTCATTCAGGTCCATGCTGAGCAGTACAGTGGACAAGTCGGAAAAGACATCCGGTGGCGTTCTCTCCTCCTCTTCCAACAACGATGAGAACAACTCCTCACCAGGATCTGGAAACACCGGTAGGTCGTCAGAGTCACGTGCAGTATTTTGTGAACACTCATTTAATATCAACATCCTAGACTTGATTATATTGAAATGTTTCTAATGCTCATCCCCTCTCATGGTTTTGAATTCGATTCCTTCCATCCTTCCTCCGTCCTGCCTCCTTATTGCTCATCCTTCACCCCTTCCTCTCCCGCAGGTGGCACCGGCACCCCTCCGGCCATCGCCAGCCAGAAGGACTCGGCCAAGCCCCGCTCGCTGCGCTTCACCTGGTCCATGAAGACCACGTCGTCCATGGAGCCCATGGAGATGATGCGCGAGATCCGCAAGGTGCTCGACTCCAACAGCTGCGAGTACGAGCTGCGCGAGCGCTACATGCTGCTGTGCGTCTCGGGCAACCCGGCGCGCGACGACTTCGTCCAGTGGGAGATGGAGGTGTGCAAGCTGCCGCGGCTCTCCCTCAACGGCGTGCGCTTCAAGCGGATCTCGGGCACGTCCATCGCCTTCAAGAACATTGCCTCAAAGATTGCCAACGAGCTCAAACTGTGAGTGCGGAGGAGCAGTGAGGAGAGATGAGATTAAAGGGTGGAGGAGGAGGAGGTGGGAGGATGAAGGGGGTGATAGCGAGGATGAAGATGATGCTGTAGGTGGGGTGGGGGCACTGTGGAGGTCAGGAGGTAAGCTAAAGGGTGGGATCACTTTAAAAATAACACGATTGTTATCTGGACAAAGGTCTGACGTAGGGCTATTGGTTCTCTGAGACTAGAAAACGTTCTCCTTTTCTAGAAGTTTTGTTCCTTCAGTTCTTGAGGCCCTGCGAGTAGAAACTCTGAGCTGATTTGCTCAGAGTTGTGAAGTACTTACAGACCGAGGTCTTCTCTCCCTGCTGGGGGTTTTTTTTGTTTTGTTTTTTTGTTTTTTTTTTGTCACGTTCTACTTAGACGTTCCACTCTTCTGCATGTCCGATCTGCTCCCTCTGTTTTTTAGGAGTCACACTTTGATCACTTTGACCACTCCTGTCACTTCTTCCTGCTATTTATTCCGTTTCTCTGCACGGTTCTGCTGCCAGGTCTTTTGGGGTAGGGAGGGGGGGACACCGGGTGAAAATGGGGGTTGGATGGAGGACAAAGAAAGCGGAGGAATGCTGAAAAAAAAAAATGCTCTACTTTCTCTCTGAACGATTGACAGAAAGTTTGGAGCCTTATTTTGCTGGAAAACTCAAAAGAGTTTTGATTGAATTTGTTCTGATTGTTCCTCCAAAACTGAATGGACTCCAACTGAGCCAGGACTTTGGCTGCTGAAGCCCACTATCACACACATTAACACACACACACACACACACACACACACACACACACACACCGACACATGTTTTCTGGATGGACAAACTCTGCTGTCGTTGGTTAAAGGACCCTCTCCACCCTCCACCTGCCCGCCCAAACCTCCCCTCCCGCCCTGAAATGAACTTTTGATCCATCCTTCCACGACCTCCCTCCTCCCCTCACACGCACACACACTCACACTCTTCACCTCCCTCTCTTCCTCTAATTTCAGACTGAATTCAGCACAAACACATCCATCTTTTCACCTCATCACTCCCTTTTTCTTCCTCATTTTTAATTTCTCTCGCGCCATCGAGTCCGAGGAGGCCAGTTAAGACTTGATGTCATCATTGATCATACGGGCTGCAACTTTGAGTCCGTACTTGTTATTTTTTATTTAGTTTCTTCTTATTTTAAGGCTTTTAAAAAAGAGTTGTGCACTGGAAAAGGGGGGCATATTGGAACCTGGGGAGGGAAGGACAGTTCACGGACGGGGCTGTTGATGGATTTCATGTTGCCTTTCTTTGAAGAATTAAATTTGGGGTTTGTTTTTGTTGCATATGTCTGCACATAAATGCTCCAATGATGATGAGTTAATTTGTATTTTTTTGTTTTTGAAATGTTGGTATCACTTTGGTTGGCTTCACGCCTTCATATCCAGAATGTCAACCCTGAACCGACGCATTTCTTTTCTTTCTTTTTTTTTTCTTTTCTTTTTGTTTTTTGTTTCCCTCCCTCATCACGCTCTCTGCTACACATGTTCCCAAAGAGCAAACACACAACAAAAAGGTGTCATTGGAGTATGTAACAAACAGTATGTGTGTGTGTGAATTAATTATAAAAGATCACTGGAAAAAAAAAAAAAAAAAAAAAAAAAAAAAGAAACAAAAAGAATCGACGACGACAACGAATGGTGAATTATTTTCTTCTGCTAGTTTTGATTTGATAATATATTTTTGTGTCGTTGAAATTTTGGGTTTGTACAGATTAGGATTTGTTTTGGGAGGGAGGGAGGGAGGAACAGGGGGGGTGGGGGGTGTGAGGGGTCATGTCGGATCATATCATTGCTGCCTTTTCGGTGTAGTGCACCTTTAACACACACACAAACACACATTTAACATCCAAACACAGCTCGTAGTGTATCGGATCAAACACAAAACCCCCCAAAGTGCAGGAGTTCTCGATGTATTTAATGATGTTGATGATGGTGGTGGTGACGACTACTGCTCCTTCATTTTTTTTTGCCCATTTTTGTTTTTCATATCTTTTTATTTTTTGCTAGATTGTTTTTTTTTTTTTTTTTTTTAGGCCATATCGGTCCAGAATGGCTTGAAGCGGAGACAGAAAGCAGGAAAGACTTCGTTGTCAAAACATTTTTCATATCAGAGCACATGTTCGCGTTCAAAACCACAAACCAGAAGAAGTCGCTTCCTTTTCTCTCTCCCTCTCTCCCAGTGCGTTTTGATCCTCCAGATTGTCGCAACAGAAGAAAAAACACACATGTGCGTGGGGTCAGAGAACGGGGGCACGACTGAGTCCCGTCAGCTGGTTGTACCTAACTTAACACTTTTCTTTCTTTCTTTCACGATGACTCACTGTCGTTATTTTCTTTCAGTTTTTAATACGTCAGATTTTTCTTTAAAAGTTGATCATTGTATTAAGGTGCTGGGTATTGGATTCTAATTATTATTCTGGCTGTTGCTGTTATATTATCTCTTTCAGGGTTGATTTTATTTTACATTATTTCGTTTTACATTGCTGTAATTTACATTGATTTTAAATGTGTTTTGAGCAAACTGTAACTGTAGTGGTGGGTTTTTGGGGTCGGGAGGGGTGATCAACTCCTGAAAAATGTATTATTTGTTTGTTTGTTTTTTTTGTGCAAAGACAAAATGATGAAAAATTACAATGATAGTAATAAAAACAATGATATAATGATAGTGTGACTCTGAAATCCATTATATGAGAAGCAAGATGAAAGTGTGAAGTTACATAACCTGTTCTCCAAGGAAAAATTCTCTCCTTCAAGTCCGTTTAGTAGCTGTTGTAAGGTTCTCAGTCATTTCACTTGATCTTCTGATCCGATGCCAGACCTCTGTTATGCCCATGAGTCAGAATAAACCCGGGTTAACTCACGTCAGTCACTCCTGTTTACATTTTAACACACTGAATACAACTGAAAAAAACGTTTGAAAATTATTATTATTATATTTTTTTTTTGTGATTGCAGATTTTTTGAGCATGCAGTTCAAAGTTCATTGGAAAAAGCAGTTGACTCAACAAACTCACCAAAGATTCATTTTGTACTTCTGGATATTTCAATCATGCCACATGACCTTCATCAGCACATTATCTTAGGTTAGCAGAGAAACTGTTCAGAGCTCCATTATCTTCTTCATCGATGTATAAACCTACACTGGCAGATAGAGATCATGTGATATGACTGAAAGCTCCAGAATAGCAGCTAAATGGCTTCTTTTTTTTTTTTCAACTATTTATACATATCCAATCTGTCTCCCACAGTACTGCTGTCATGTGCGACCATGTATTTCTCACATGCTGAAAGTTGAAATGGACAGTGGTTGTGTTTTAGTTTCAGTATAATGAAGGTGAAACATGCTCAGTTTGCATCTACTGGTGCCTCAGATTTGCACAAGGGGGCGCTGTGAGAGAAAATCAATCATTCCCTGTGCAGGTGTTGAAGTTTGTAAGTGAATGAAAACTACTTCCAGGTGTGTAAAAAGTATTTTTGTGTGAATATTATACATATTACGGTTGTTGTTTTTGTGTGTGTGTTTAACAATATCAGACAATCTCACTCTTCTAACAGGAACTCCGGTGTAGGATCTTTTAAAGGAGATATACAGTCTATACTCAATGTGACTCAGCATCAATCATTCTGAGCAACCACAGCTGCATAAACATATTCCAGGCACCTACTGACCCAGCAGGTAAGAGTTACTACCAACTTCTGGCTCCTCAGAAAGTCTTCGAGACAGAGGGCGTCAGATCTGAAACTACACACTGATCACTTGTCCTTCTTTATAATTTTTTCTTTATTGTGATAATAAATGAATCTTTCAAGTTTTTTTTTTTTTAAGCAAAAATCCCCAAAATATGAATGTTTGTTGCTTTTACTTGCCTCACTGTAGTAAATAAATCATTTAGGGTTAAGGATGACCAGTCATATAATAAGCCATTTGATGTCACCTCTGACCGAACAATTAATCGCTTAATAAAGAAAATAATCTGCAGATTCATCAATAATGAAAATAATAACTTTCGTTTTAGCCCTTACTGCCCCCAGGTGTGTCAGTTAGTTAGTAGTAAATTGATGAACAAACTATTTAAGAATATGCACAACATAAAGTAAAACAATGAATGTATTAAAATCTCAGACAAGTTTGGCTCGTCTACAAGACAGGATGACCCTCAGATGAAATTGGAGTTGACTCGGGGTCGCTGCTTTGCCTGGTTGATAATCTGCCTTTGTGAACAGCCACATTATTTATCTTAATGATCAAATTGTTAAAAACTTGCAGACGTGTCAGACAGGATTCTCTATGGGCTCTATTTCCTGCCAGTTTCCTAAAAAAAAATGTTGATGCAGCCAATGCTGCGGTGTTCCTTCTTTGACCTAATGAGAAGAAACTGTTTCAATAACTGTGTACCATCTCATAAGCACCGGTTTATGTTTAACTTTATGTTTAAGTTTTTGAGCACCTTAAACTTTATAATTTCAACTCCTCTCTGCTCACAGTTTGTTTGTTTGTCGACAGTAAACAGGGCGATTCCCTCGCTGGTGCACAGGTAGTGTCCCCAGCCCCGCTCAGGAATGTGGGAGCTGCAGGTGGTCCAACCTGTTGGGAGTCAACAGATGGTGTTTTGACAAGATTTGGCATTTGGGAACAGATGATGTGCACATGAAGCTCACACAATGCAGTTGCACACTATCCACTCAGAGTAAATTAGGTCGATATTACAGCTCAGATTGAGTAAAAAAAATCAATATTGGATAAACTTTCAAAATGAATGACTGACAAAGTGATATTTGGTCATTTCTTTATTCTAAAAAAAAAAAACATCAGTCAAACACAAACAGTTCAGTTTCCACAATGTAAACAACTTCTCACATACAGTACACACAAGCAGTTTTTGAAACAAAGAAAACAAGTCCAAGCAAAGTCAAAAGGCAAGCCACGTTAAAGCCAAATGTAGTGACGACAGGCTGCTTCCATTCCCTCTGTGCTGCGTTCAAGTCGACACTGGAGGCCTCTTCTAACAAAAGCAGGTGATGTGAGACTGAGTGAAACACAGTTTAAACAAAGGTTCATACATGACTCAGAAGGCAGTGAAAGACAAACAACTGGAATGTGAGGGAGGCTAGATTCAGCATGAGACTAACAGGTTATGTCTAAAAAAAAAAAGAAAAGAAAAATGAAAGTACCATAGAAAATGTTGTTCAGTCATCTACATTTGTTCGTGAAGTTGCCTGATATCAAACCTTAGGAGGCAGAAACCTGACTGTGGTAGGGCTGGGAAGGAAAACGCAGCATTTCCTGACAGTTCACCGTCTGAATTAATCGACGGGTTAATGTTACAGCAGAAACTTCCTCCAGATGCCCTTTGACCTCTCAGGCCTCCTTGCTCTGTGCCTGGACAGGACAGGACTTTTGACTACCACAGAGAAAGCTGCCTTGACTGGACTCACAGGGCGTCACAGAGCTGTCATCACGTCTTTGTAAATTCCTACCATGTGCTGACGAACAGAATACTGAACTGAAATCATCTCAACCAACCACTGACATTTTGTGTCTCCTACAGAAACGTTGACCTATATGAATACTTTGACATTATTCACTGTCTTGCAGAGAGAGAACTTCACTCTGACATGTCCGTATGTTAAGTGATGCTTCCACCAGCACAAAGACTGGAAACACTCCGGCTGCCTCTGTCCAGAGGTAATGAATCCTCCCACCAGCTCCTCTAAAACCCACAAATTCACATGTTGTATTTCATTTGTATAATCCTTAAAGTGTCAAAACCACAACCATTTGTTTTAGGATTTAGCAGGTGCTGGACTATTTCTTGGTCGGGACGAGTTGCCTGGCAACCAGCGAACCAGGTACTCATGGAAAGAAGCAGAAATAGTCCAGCCACAAAAAAAAGTAAACTTGTTTTTGTACAAAGTAAACAAAAGAAATGTGTTGACTGCAGCGTTAGAGGTGTTGTTAGGCAGACTTTGTTACCTTTGGATAGAACCAGGGGAGCTGCTGTTTCCATCGTGCTAAGCTAAGTTAGCCGGCTGCTGGTGGTAGCTTCATAATGACTGTACAGAGTCTTGCCATCTAGTTAACTCTGGACATGAAAGTGATGTCGCACTCTTGTGTCTAACATGTAGCAAGTAGCCAACACTGTAAAACAGCTAACTGGAGACATGGACAAACAGTGTGCTTTTAAAGCAATAACAGACTTTGGCAGAACATTTTTTTCTTTTTCAGTGTACACAAATCTGTAGGAGGTCAGAGAGTCATCCCATCATATCACACACAGGAGCCAATGTGTCGACCAGTGTTTGGGGTTGACGACTGGAAATGTTCCTCAGAAGTAAGCGACATAGCACTGGGCCAGTGAAAATAAACTGTGGCAAAATGTCCTGTTGAAATGTGAGACACAGTCCAACCACACGTGTTAAAAGGCTCCCTTTCTCCTTAGTGCTGAGTCAATAATTATCACCATAATAATAATAAAGTATGCACTATCTAAACTACTTACAGTAACTAACTGTCTATCTAGGGCTCACCTTTAAGTCTAGTCAAAAAAAAGGAAAACATCACTCCAGTAAATACTAGTAATACATGGCTATGAGAGAAGAGAGAGCTGTGATCTCCTGCTCTTCTTTTTCCATTTTTGCCCAAATCTGAACCAACAATTTCAACTATTAAAAGCCAAAGAAAGAAACTCACAGCTTTGATTACAAAGCTCGGTTTCTTTGTACCTTCTCGCTCCTCTTTGAGGGGCCAAGCTTTAAAGCAAAGATCCAACGAAAAGGTGGATTTCTTCACGTTTCCGCCTGTTTTTCTCATTTTCGATTCCGATTTTCTAATCTACACGACCTCTCAGGAGGAGCAGGTTTGGCTCAGATGTGGGCAACTCTCCCTCCATTCTCATCTTTTCTTTCCCTCGTTTAATTCATCATTTGTTTTTCCTGAAGGCTGTTTGGATGACTTGATACCCGCCCGGTCGCACCTACAGTACAGATATATATATATATATATATATATATATATATATGTGTGNTGACTACCACAGAGAAAGCTGCCTTGACTGGACTCACAGGGCGTCACAGAGCTGTCATCACGTCTTTGTAAATTCCTACCATGTGCTGACGAACAGAATACTGAACTGAAATCATCTCAACCAACCACTGACATTTTGTGTCTCCTACAGAAACGTTGACCTATATGAATACTTTGACATTATTCACTGTCTTGCAGAGAGAGAACTTCACTCTGACATGTCCGTATGTTAAGTGATGCTTCCACCAGCACAAAGACTGGAAACACTCCGGCTGCCTCTGTCCAGAGGTAATGAATCCTCCCACCAGCTCCTCTAAAACCCACAAATTCACATGTTGTATTTCATTTGTATAATCCTTAAAGTGTCAAAACCACAACCATTTGTTTTAGGATTTAGCAGGTGCTGGACTATTTCTTGGTCGGGACGAGTTGCCTGGCAACCAGCGAACCAGGTACTCATGGAAAGAAGCAGAAATAGTCCAGCCACAAAAAAAAGTAAACTTGTTTTTGTACAAAGTAAACAAAAGAAATGTGTTGACTGCAGCGTTAGAGGTGTTGTTAGGCAGACTTTGTTACCTTTGGATAGAACCAGGGGAGCTGCTGTTTCCATCGTGCTAAGCTAAGTTAGCCGGCTGCTGGTGGTAGCTTCATAATGACTGTACAGAGTCTTGCCATCTAGTTAACTCTGGACATGAAAGTGATGTCGCACTCTTGTGTCTAACATGTAGCAAGTAGCCAACACTGTAAAACAGCTAACTGGAGACATGGACAAACAGTGTGCTTTTAAAGCAATAACAGACTTTGGCAGAACATTTTTTTCTTTTTCAGTGTACACAAATCTGTAGGAGGTCAGAGAGTCATCCCATCATATCACACACAGGAGCCAATGTGTCGACCAGTGTTTGGGGTTGACGACTGGAAATGTTCCTCAGAAGTAAGCGACATAGCACTGGGCCAGTGAAAATAAACTGTGGCAAAATGTCCTGTTGAAATGTGAGACACAGTCCAACCACACGTGTTAAAAGGCTCCCTTTCTCCTTAGTGCTGAGTCAATAATTATCACCATAATAATAATAAAGTATGCACTATCTAAACTACTTACAGTAACTAACTGTCTATCTAGGGCTCACCTTTAAGTCTAGTCAAAAAAAAGGAAAACATCACTCCAGTAAATACTAGTAATACATGGCTATGAGAGAAGAGAGAGCTGTGATCTCCTGCTCTTCTTTTTCCATTTTTGCCCAAATCTGAACCAACAATTTCAACTATTAAAAGCCAAAGAAAGAAACTCACAGCTTTGATTACAAAGCTCGGTTTCTTTGTACCTTCTCGCTCCTCTTTGAGGGGCCAAGTTTTAAAGCAAAGATCCAACGAAAAGGTGGATTTCTTCACGTTTCCGCCTGTTTTTCTCATTTTCGATTCCGATTTTCTAATCTACACGACCTCTCAGGAGGAGCAGGTTTGGCTCAGATGTGGGCAACTCTCCCTCCATTCTCATCTTTTCTTTCCCTCGTTTAATTCATCATTTGTTTTTCCTGAAGGCTGTTTGGATGACTTGATACCCGCCCGGTCGCACCTACAGTACAGATATATATATATATATATATATATATATATATGTGTGTGTTCAACCACACTCCTCTGCAATCCAGATGTTCAACAGTTGCCATGGAGACAAGCAGGTGGGTTTTCTCTCTGTGGTCATGGCTTTCTTCAACAGCTTGATGATCCAGTGTCTCTTTTTGTTGTGTTCAGGGATTGTATTCCTTTTGTTCCCTGTGTGTGTGTGTGTGTGTGTGTGTGTGTGTGTGTGTGTGTGTGTGTGTGTGTGTGTGTGTGTGTGTGTGTGTGTGTGTCTAGAGAACTATGGTCTGGAGGTAGGTGTTTGTCAGTACAGTAAAGGGGTTCACTGCCTTACAAAGTGGACTTGTTGAGGGGCCCTCACACTCTTCCTGCCACATTTTACGAGCTGTGACGTCACCATAGGGACCTGAGCGTGTTCAATCGATCATGTGGTCATGTGATGCGTAATGGTCTCAGGAGCGAAGGTTAGGAGCGATAGAGTTACAGGGGTGTAGGAATTTTCTCTGAGAAGAGAGAAAGCATTGTGTTTGTCTGAAAGCTCATTTGTGTGTGTTTGTGTGTGTGTGTTTCTACCCCTATTTTCATACATGTGTGTGTCATCAGTGCGAGTTGGACTGCTCCACTTTGAGCCCGACCAGCGACGGAGGCATCTGCCCTGCCGCAGTGGTGGAGGAGGAGCTGGGAGGAGAAGCCCTGAGGCTGGAGCCCCCGGTGGAGGAAGAGGAGGAAGTCACTGCGGGCCGGATGAGCGGAGGTGGCGGGTGGTTGTGTGGCGCGCGGTTCTGGAGCGGGCGTGTCTGGAGAGGAGGAGGCTGACGGAGGAGGCTGGGGGGAGCCGAGGGAGGCGCTGGGCGCAGCAGCGGAGGAGGCTGGGAGAGAGAAGATGGGGTCTGGGTTGAAGAGGGGGGAGAGGAGCTGCCAGCAGCGTCTGAGGGAGAGTCCTCCATTTTGACCTGAGGGGAGGGAGGAGACAGAGGTGAAGGAGGGAGTTAGGAGGGGGGAGGACAATCAGCAGGCAACCAAACAAGATGGAGTGAGATAAGGAGAAAGACAGTTGGATGCAGTTGTGGGAAAAAACAAGAGAGAAGGCGGAGACAGAAACATCAGAGGGAAAAAGTAAAAAGAGATAGATGACGAGGAGACACATGTTCAGCTTTAAACCCCAGCAGACGCCACAGAGGACAACTAAATATTACAACCACCTGCTCCTTCTGTCAAACACTCTCATCACATATGATGGATACATTTCACATTAGTCATATAGAACAGATAAAGCGGTTCAACGAGGATCTGAAGCTCTGAAGAAGCTGAGTCCTGGAAAGTGTTGGTTCTGATAACAACGTGGAGTTTTACCTCCTAACTTTAAAGTTTCTCTTTGACTCAATTTTGAATATATTGTATTGTGTGACAGCTAAGTACAGACTCAAGACACTGAACAGCCATTTTGTGTCTACATCATTCATTGCTAAACTGTGTTATAGTTTTTACAAAATATAATATTTACTAATAAGGGATAAACTTGATCTATATTTTTCTTAGTGATAAATTCCATAAAAAGATCCAAACCAACAATGATCTGATCCTAATTATGACCTGATGCATCTTATCCTTCCATACATCTTAAAACACATCAAAAAACCACTGTTGTAATGGTGACATGTTCATTACACACTGTAGGTTATTTTCAATTAGTCCCACATACACCTTCCTGCTGCCCCAGATACCCTCTAGTTCATCAACTGTGTATTAATCCGCAGCTGAAAATAGTCCCCCAACAAATGCTCAGTTTCCTCCTGTTTGAGTAACATTTCTTAAGAACTACAGTGTCCAGATCAGGCCTCACCTCGTCCTCCTCTGCGCCTCCATCTGTAGCTGCCGCAATCTCCTCGCCGCTCCTCCTGGGGTCTCTCTGGTCTCGGCTGGTGGCCACCTGCTCGGCCGCCCACTCCCTCAGCACCTCATCCAGGTTGAACCTGCGTCGGTAGCTCACGAAGAACGAACTCACCTGAACCGAAGGAGAAAGATGGAGAGTTAGAGAAGAAATGATGGAGGACATAAAGTTGTGCCGCATTCAAGGACATGGACGCTGAGAATGGAGGGCAGAAGACAAATGAAAGGAGGAATAATGGAGATTATAGTTATCCTATAAAGAAAAATGCTTATCTAGACATAGGGATGAAGGAGAAATTGCAAAAGAGATGAAGAGCTGATAGGCAGCTCACTCAGTGTAAACTGCAGGGTGGAGGGTGAGACTGAGGTCACAGCAAGAGATGAGAGAAGTGATCTTCATAAATCTTTCCCCAAGTTCAACACCTGAGAAAGATGATGCTCACCTGAGCTGGTGTCTTCGTCCCTATCACCTCTGCAATGGCTGCAAAGTCTTTACCGTAACGACGGATAGCTGGAGAGGGGACAGAGGAAAAACATCAGGTTAATGTTGCGTCTATGCGTCACTCATTTCATTGCCCTTAAAGAGCTGCAGGAACAGCTGCTTGCTTTGTGTGTTTCAGAGAAATGGTGCAGTGTGTATCAGAGGAAACAGAAGAGTGAATGTAGAGTGAGCTGGCGTGTTGATGCGTGTTTTCTGTTAACCTTCATCTGAGGTCAGCTGACTGAGTGCACCTGCTCTTTTACAGGCCTGACCTGCTTCACACTCACATCATTTCACACATTCATATCTTTCAGCCCGTGCTTTCGTCTACTGTTTGCACTGCACAGCTGCAGTTGTTGGGGATGGCACACTGCCTGCAGCTGCTAAGGGAAAGGAAAGAGGAGAGTTTTCTTATCTAATCTTAATTTCACCTGACTAGTGGATTAGTACTAGAGGTTTAAATCTCTTCTCCTGTAACTTCTACGTTTTCCCACTAAGTTAACTCAATGGTCTCAACTGATCTAATCTTTAATTGTTTATCGGCAATTATTGACCTTCATGTTCCATGAATGAGTTGCTGTTTGTTCTTATGAATAATTTAAACTTTGCTCAAACTGCCAGGGTTTTCAGATACAACAGACACAACACTCTCCTTCTACCTGCTGAACCCAAGAGCAAAATAGACTTCATCATATTTGAGATTTGACTGACACCTTTGCTCAACCACCGTCACCACAGACATCAGAATCAACATCATCAACTCATCAAATGTGTTCATGTAAATCACTGCATTATTTCTAAACAGGGATCAGTGTCATTGAAAATATAGCCATAATGATGATAATAATAATTAGATTCAATGTGTTTTATAACCATAACATCTGGTCATAATTGCAAGTAAATGCAATTATAAAATCAGTCATTCAGATCTTAACACCCATTCATGCTGTTGGGTGCCACGGCAGGCAGAACTGTGTGTCCATAGCAACAAATAATACCCACCCTCATGAGCCATGAATCCTCCTCTGAATGCCCCTCTATACGACAAGTGTGTGTGTTTAACTGACAAAGTGCTGTGGACACTGAGCTGGAACAGAAGCAGCTTTACACCTCCTATAGCTTTAATTCACTCTCGTTACAGATGGAATCTGAACCCCAGTAGCTCCTATGTATTCCAGCTGCATCAGATTATCACAAGCGAAGCACTAAGACCTGACTGAACACAGAAACTACATCCACAAACAACTTGTTTTTATTTCCATTGCATCTTGGAAACCATGAAAATGAGATAAATTAGTCAGGTAATAGATTTAAAAACTAAATGCTATTTTCACAGACCAGGTGATGACACATTTATCTCACATTATTTCAGAGATATTTTAGGAGATATGATGAAGGAATGCAACGGAGACATACTGTCTCCAAAGAAGATGATCTGCTGAGTGTCTCTGTTATTGATTTCTGCTTTAGAACATAAATGCATTGACTCAAAGAGCAAATTAAGTTTTGTTCTTCAGCTCTCGTTCCCAAACTGTTCCTCTTATCTGTCTTTATACCAGTAAAGAACTTCACCATAATAACTTATAGTCTTGTTTTTAACCTAAATAAACATTTTTAGTCCTAATCAATCCTAATATTAATACTATTGGCAAAATGTCATTCACTGATTTCTCCAGTCAAAACACAGCGGAAGTTCCTGGGGTGGAGGCAATGGATGGATGGTGCAATAATTCAGGAGAGATACTGTATGCAATGTATGTATGAATACAATACTAACACATGCAGTACAGACAGTTCCTGTGTGTGGACAATATGAATATGAATGTGTCCAACAATCTGACTTCTGCCTGTGAATGTGAGGCTGAAAGAGGAGAGCTAGTAACATGAGGTGACCTGTAGGAGGGGAAGGAAGATGATGCTGCAGCCTTCACTCACCCTGCACAGCCAGGAGCTGCTCCTCTGTGGTCCAACGAGAGTTCATCTTAGGGGCAGGCTGGGAGAGAGTCGGGAGAGATTAGAGCGTGAGGGGGGTAAAGTGGGTGGTCAGAAAGAAGAGGAGAGAGAGGGGAAAATGACAGCAAGAGAGGAAAGAGCAGATTAAGACTAATCTCAGTCCCACAAGGGGTGAAATAATATCTGGAGGGAGTTGGGGAAGGGCAGAGTGAATAAATGAAAGAGGAGAGGGACAAACTGGAGAGATCAGAGACGGAGAAAAGTGAATACAGGCAGGAAACAAAGATCAAAGCAGGGATAGATGGTGGATGTAAAAGAAGGAAAATGTAGAAAAAAAAAGATTTACCTCTGCAGGTTTGAACCCGTCAACACCTTCATTTAGACTCTGTTTCACACTACTGTTGTTCTGTTTAATAGACTGAACCTGAGAGAAAGAGTGGAGGGACAGAAAGAGAGGGGACAGTGTGGTAAGTTAGTTTTCTGACTGATAGCACTGATGCTGCTATAACAAAAACCTCTAGCTCAAAGTACATAAACATAGTGTGTCACAAGTCTTGCTGTTGCTGATGCAGTTTTAAAATGTGACCAGTAACAGTAGATCTTATAAGTGTATTTTAAGTGCATTTACACTTTACAGTCAATCGGATGACCAAAGAAAAAGGCCAGATTAAAAACATACTTGTCTCTTGAGTGACACCAACTGCGTGTCCAGCTGTCGTACAGTTAGCACCCCAGCATCGTGAGAGGCTGACAGGGACATGATGTCTCCCTGGTCCAGGTGCATGCCTTTGGGTGGCCTGCGGCGGGCTCTGAGCGGGTGGTGGCGGTACTGAGCCCCGATGCTTTCCTTCTTTATCGGCCCAGAGCGACTGGGGGTGGCCTTGTCAGAGCTGGTGCTGCTGGGGTTCTGTTTCACTGCCTTGGTCGACAGAGGAATTACACAAATATTAGAAATGAGCTTCAGGCACATTATTACATTTTTACAACAGCAACATGACGGCAGCGTTACATTTATGCATAATAAATGAAGCAGAAATTGAAGGATATAGCGAGCATTGATTTGGTTGGGCTGATTTCCTCAGGCAAGTCATGACTAAAAAACTAAAGTGTGTTTATATAAGCATTCACACACAGTCTGTCAGTCAAACAACCACTATTAATTTTTCCATTGCTCACCTCTTTCTTGTTGTCAATCTCAAAGTCACTGTCACTGCCAGGGTCTCCTTCCTCCAGCTCATCATTACTGCAAGAAAAAGAAGAAGAAATTAAACTAAACACACCGCATGCTTCGGCTTTGTCCGCATCCAGCTGTCTAAATTAAAACTATGTTTGATATAATCCAAAATTATTCCTGAAATGCTCAAAAATGTCAGCTGAAAATGACAAGAAATAATATCAAAAGCATCTCATTTATATTCATGAGGCTCTTGTTTCCCCAGGATGACATGCTTATCAAGTGTCATTTAACAAAAGCGTTTTGTAAATGTCAGATCTCAGGTGAGTAGTTTCTGGGAGAACTTAAAGTTTCCTTTCTGCTCAGTCCTTCCTCTAATAGTCACTCTTCCCTCAGTCCATCCCTCTACTCATCCCAGCTTTCTCCTCTCCCTTCATTCTCTGTTTCCCCCTGGGGTTATTATTAAAGTTTCATGGTTTCTCATGCCTGTCATCTTTCTCTCTCTTGCTGACCAGCCTCCTGGCCTGTCGGTCCATGACTGAGGTCCTGGTCCTGGTCTTCTTCCAGCTGTAGTAGTACTTTACCAAACTGGAGATCAGCTTGTCTGGAAGCTACACACAAACACAGACAATCAATAAATTTGAGTATTAAATTATCAAAAAATGAAATGAAATGACAGCAATTCCTATACTAAATATACTTGGGTGTGCGTGTTTGTGCGTGTGTGCGTATGTGGTATCTTCCCAGTCTCTCACCATCTGCTGGATGCGATGGAAGCTCTTGCCATGGAAGCTGAAGGCCTGTTCAAACAGCACTTTATCCTCGACCGTCCACTCGTCTGGGAAGGGGGTGAAGTTGGCGAGGTCGGCCAGTGAGCGTTCCACGTCGTGTTTGTGCCACAGCAACATGCCCAGGGCCTGATGGAACGGTGAGGACAGAGGGATGGCGAAGAAATGGGGGAGTGTGTCATAGGAGGGAGCAAAAAAAGACAAACACAGGTAAAAAAAGTTAAGCTGCTGTAAAATGTAGGTGATATTAGGCTAGACCTTTTAAATATACCACTATCTATGTCGTTTAAGTTTTTAAGAAAAATATGGAAAGATGAAACTAACCTGCTCCATGTTGTACCCATGTTTCTCTTTAGCCATCAGGATGTACTCATCCACTAGAAGAAGAGAAAATGGGTTTAAAAGGAAGTAAGAGGGGGTAAAGATCAGTAAGAGAAGGAGAAATGAAGAGAAAAAGAGCAAGAAAAAGAGAGGAAAGGCAGTGGGGTATAGTACGATGCATGTATAGCATGATGGGGAGGGTTACACAGGAAAACCAGGTAGAGAAGGTCAAGATTTAAGGAAAAGAATGTGCATAAATGAAGGAGAGAGAAGAAAGATGGAGGTGAAGAGAAAGTGCACATAAACAGACAGAATGAAGGTTTTAATTACTATATTCCTCTGTCAGCATATAGTCACTAAACTGAAGGTCAAGTTGTTAAGATTGTTCCAGTGAATCTGAGGTAAGGTCTGTGTGTGTGCGTGCGTGCGTGCGTGTGTGTGTAGCTTACACATTGCATCAGACAGCTGACTGTTGGGACACCACACCAACATGCTCCTCTGGTCCTTTTCATTGTAGCGGGTTGGACTGTCTATAATGAAAACAAAAGCAGACAGTTTCAGACACTAGATCGTGACATAGAGCTTACACTTATATTTGAGTCTCTTTCGCTCAGTCGCATCAGTTATTTGTACCTTTTATTAACTTTTACTTTCTTCCTCCCTCTTCTTTGCATGTGTTATCCTGCCTACACTACATCTTCGGCTCCATCTTCATTCGGAAGAAAGGCGAGGAGGAGACAGTGACGTGCCAGAAGACATTAAGAGGGAGGTAGGTCTAACTGCTCCTACCCTCCTCTGGTGCAATGTGATTGTTGTGGGGCAACTTCTTCTTTCTCTCTGGATATTATGGTAGTTGTTTTCCCACTGTTCAGCCATTTTACTTCTACTTCTCATACAAGTCATCAGTGTATCTCACTAAGCACTGCTGCAGAATCTTTAAACCTTTCCTAACTTTACTCTGATCCAACGTGGCTACACTTTTGTGAAATTTAAGAAAAAATAGTTGAGGTTCATTTGTGTTTACCGAAGCAGATATGATAAATAAAATAAAGGGTTTAAATATTGCAGAGCTAACCCTTTAATTTATTAAACAAAGACTTCACACCCACCTCAGAGACCTTGACTGTGCGGTGTTGCAAGCAATTCTAATTATCTAACACATTTTCTAACTTTTAAGACTTCTACTTCATCTTTATTGGATTCATTTAAGGCCTTTAATACACAGATACGTTGAGCATTCATGTAAACCTGTCAATCTGAGCTGTGTGGAGGAAGTATCAGTCCTGTGTTACATGTCACAATATCTGCGGTTCCCATTAGTCAGTAATTATTGTTGCATCACTTAATCCCATTAATTTTGCTAGAATTTCTTTCTAACTTTTGTTGCACTTCCCCACCTTATTCTGTGCTGCCTGAATGACTGAGTAACTGAAAATTATTACCATGAGATGAATTTTATTCCCACATTAAACTGTGTAAACTGTGATCTAACATTTAAGCAGGTAGGGTAAAACATCTGGAAGAAAACAGGGAGACAGAGAGATATCATTTCAGACATTTTGCTAGTTCTACTTCCCCTCTCCATTTTCCTGGATTTCCACAGTAACACTGGTCATTTGACCTTCATTTCTCTCATCATCTGCATTCCCCTCCTTCCTCCGTTTCAATGTCCTATAGTCACCTCTATGTCTCCTTCTCAGCCCTGATTTCCTCCCCCTCTCTCTCTGATGAACTCACTTTTTATTTCTCTGTCATTTCCCTTTCTCCCATTCTTTCCTTTATGCCAGCTTACCTGGTTTGAACTCTGGGATCTGAGCCTGGTAATCTCCTCCCACTCTGATCATACTGTCTGTAGAAGGAGACACAAGATGAACATGACTTTATACAGTATTTCAAAGAGAGATAGATAAAGTGTGGTAAAGGGGATGGGGGACTAGTATTCAAGTAACAAGGCAGAAATTTCACTAGTAGTTGCAGAGCTGGATAGACTGGATCATAAGAAGAAGGATATCAGATCAGACAGGAGGAGAGCCATCTATAGGGCGACAGAATAAACAACAGAGTATGATAAGCATCTTCTATTGTGGATGTGCTAAGCCATCTAATGGACTTCGGTATTGGTTTACCGAATCAAGTCTCTGCCTCTGCAATATCAAAGTCCGTTAGAGAACTACACATGAACTCTGAGAACTGAAGTTTCATCCAATTAATTTCTTCTCAATGACAAAATACTGTATCAGCTAAATAATTTTCTTGTAAGGTGTACAGTGCAGTGTTAACTTAAGCAAATTGTATTGATTTAGTCTTAGTCCTGAAATATTTATTAGTTTTAGTCAAATTTGATTTTTGTTAAGCTTTAGTCTAGTTTTAGTTAGCGCCATCTCATTTTCATCATACACTTATTATTGTTATTTCCTCAGTGCATTTTGAGGCTAAAGCTGATGCCATCTATGAGTCCAGTTACCATAGTTACAGGTGTCTCGCAAGGTCTCCATGTCCCAATCCAGTTAGCATTTCCAAACTCTGTCGGTTTAAACAGATCTCTGTAATCTAAGCTAGTGCTGTTGTTCCTGTTAACATGGTGTTACTGCAGCTACCTGTGCTGTTCACTGCAGAGCAGTGAGTCACTCACAAGCTGGATTCACTCATCTGGTCACTAAAATACTCTTCATTTTATGGTTTTAGTTTGAGAGAAGACATTATATTGTAGCTTAACATCAATACTGTGATCTTTGTTTAGCAAACATCTAAAGGACGATTTAGATGGACCACTGAAATTAAGCCTGGAACTTACTTAGCTGTTTTGTTTCCACTCATTGTCTAATTCTCAGTGGATTGTGGATGAATTTATTCCATAAATCGGTTTCTTCCAAGAACAGGTAACATCAGATAACATTACTGACAGACACATAACTTTGCAAGGTGTTTGTTATTGTTAATAGTGCAACAGATAAAGCAGCCAAATCACCGTCTGAACTGTGGAGGAAACTGTTTTACTAATCAGAAGATGTAGTGTGTGCTCCCATGAGGCCTGCAGGTTGTTGTACTTTGCATTAAAACATGTCAATTTGTCCGTCTTTCTCATTATTGTTTAGTTTTTATTCGTTAACAAACGTAATATATTTCATCATAGTTCTTGTTTTCAAAGGTTACTTTTTATTTAGTTTTAGTCTGTATTTTGTGAAAAACAGGTCATTGTCGAATATTTTTTGTCATAGTTTTCATTAACAAAATTAACACTGGTGCAGTGGAATTCCACAGCTCTCTACAAGGCATGGACATAAAACGCTGCAGGAAACCCTGAGGATATGTAATTAGTTTTAAACAGCGCAAACAATTCTGAAGTCCTCATGTTAAGAAACACACTGCCTGCAAACATTTTCAGGTCAAGGATGGAAAACACATTTGGATGACAACTTCCACAAATAGAGACTTCCTTTAATCAAAAAACTGAAATACAATGGCTCTAATGGTTTTATAAGATCAAGAATTGCTCGCTATACTTAATATATTGTTCTACTTATTTGGGCTTTTGTTTGGTTCTACCATGACAGCAGGAAGCTCTCAGTCACAGCATATAACTTGTCTCTTTACACAAGAGAACAATTAAAATTCAGAAATAGCATATGACGTGAAAGTATCACTACCTGTGATATTTTTATCATGAGAACATCCAAATTAAATAAACCCACACAGGAAGTGTGATAGTGGATGGCAGACATTAAGTAATTAGTGCTGTGGTGAAGCTAGCGAGAATCAGAAGAGATGGACAGAGGGTGGAAAGCAAGGAACGAAGAGAGACTACAAGTGGAGCAAGGAAGCAGACCAGAAGGAGGAAGAGACAGATTACTGTTTCCACAGGGACAGAGGACAGGAAGAGAGGAGAAGGGGGTGATAGAAACTGGAGTAGATGGTAAGAAATGGGTGGGGAGAGGCAGGAAGGGGAACAGAAAAGATGAAAGAAAAATGGGTAGAAAGAAAGACGGAGGCAGGATAGGAGACACTGGCTGAGAGAAAAAATGAGGGAGAAATGAGACCAATTGATGAGGAAGATGAGGAAATGAAATGGAAGACTGAAGATGGATGGAGGAGGTGGAGGTGGGGATAAATGTGGTGGTTGCAATAATATGGGTAGTGACGTGCCTTTAGAACAATCCCTAACTATTCCGGTTGTACTGCTGTGTTTGATCTAAAAATGTGTCCCAGGTCCATGTGCAGGGTGAGATAATAGTTATAAAATGAAAAGATCAACAGCAAGTCAGTGGGTGAAGGAGAGAATGGAGGAAGGAAAGATGTATGTGGGCAGAGGATGACAAGGATGGAAGAGTGTGGGAAGGGGGTGGAGGAGAGAAGGAGGGGACGACAGAGAAGAGCAGTGTGCAGGGACTGAAGAAACACTGCAGCAATGCATTGAATGCAACCGGAACAGCTGCCATGATGTATCTGTACAATGGAAATGTCTGCATGTAAGAACACTTTGTGCACTCTTCATGTTAGATCAGCAAACACAGTAGCTACATGTTAAATCAATTCTCAACTTAGGGAGAGAATTCAACTCAGTATAATATACTTCAGTTTAACGTGTTGAAAATCTCTACCATGAGCATGCTCTTCATCACTGCTCTCCTCCTCAGAGTGTGGTTGGCTGTTGCCATTGGTTACAGTCTTGGCTCTGCTCCTGGACAGGACCCCGGCCCCCGAGCGCTCCATCACTGAGGGCATATCTGCAAAAAACAAACAAACAAAAAAACAAAACACAAACCTTAAATATTAAGTTTCACCACTGGCACCCCTGTTCAATATTCAACATCCTGTAAATCTATCAGTTAACTCTGTTTTTAATGAGTTGGCTCCTATGTGTTTTCACTTGAAACCCTATAAAACTTCATTCACTCTTGTAAAGTACAACAGCACCTTATGCTGCTACCCTGGAAGCATTCCCATTATGTTCCCTTGAGCTGAGTTTATTTTTCCAAACACTGGTGTACATACAGTATACAAGAGAACTCGTTCATCCACTCAACAACTCAGTTATCTCTCCCTGACCCTCATTATCATTCAAAAGCTCTCAGTGTCACTTAATAACTTGGTATCTCTCAAATCAAAAGGACCTTACACTGGCAACAAGTGGGACATTAGGCGATGAAGATGCCACAACATGGCCTTTATTTGTTGTCTGACACACATCTGTTACTAATCTCTAGGTTCCAGCTCAAGTTTAAGATCTCATCTTCTTCTGCCAAGTATTGACCTCAAGAGCACAACCACCCACAGTCCACAGGCATTTCTTCAGTTTGTTGATCACTCATTCACTTTTTCCTTTGTTATTCTGACTAATTAAAAGCACGCTCCTGTCATGGTGGCACCACCAACAAACAGAACAGGGCCAGTGAGCTGGACCATGGTTTAAGACATGTTTTTGGTTTTAAGATGAGAGCTAAAATGACTAATCAATCTACAGAAAATAACCTGCAATCATTTTGATAAACAATTAGGGATGCTCCAATCTGACTTTCTCTTCCCTGATACAACTTCCAGTACTTCAACTCAGGGTTTCTACCTGACACAGAGCACTGATCCCTTACCAATGCTCTCTTTTTCACATATTTCAACTCTCCAAAACCTCACTGCATGGAACTGGAATCATTTTTATGCAAGGTAACATGAGGCAACGTACGGCTGTGGCACTAAAAGCTGAGTTGACAGCTTCCAGTGAATGAATTTAACGGATAGCAGCAACAATGAATTTTATAGACATTGATAGAGAAACTTTAATTTATGTATAACTGACTTGATTAATAATTTTAGTCATTTTTCAATCAAAAATCTCAAATGTTCCCTTGTTTCTGCTTCTTGCTGAAGATTTGTTGCTTTTCTTTGTCTTACGTGATAGTAAACTAAATATCTTCAGGTTTTGAAGAGACATTGCTATTGGCAATTATACACTAATTCTTGACATTTTATAGACCACACCAAACAATATAATTGATTATTTAAGAAAATAAGCCCTAAGAAACACTAACACATCTTATCTGTTCAGAGCAATATTAGTAACAGTGAATCTGACAAATTTTGACAATAAAAAACAAATAGATTTTTCCAGCACTCTAACATTTTCAAAGCTGAAATGATTAGTTGATTAATCGATTATTCAACTGACAGAAAACTATTCTTTTAAGCAAAAATGCTAAAATTTAATCTAAAATCAAAATGGTCTTTAGTTGTAAAATTTTGTGTATGTGAAAAAGACAAAAATAGTGATGTTGCTTTGCCCTGACCTGACCCCATATTGAACAGGTCTATGCATATTCAATTACACTATTAATAAGTCCAAATGTGGTGTCTTATTTTTAGCCTGGCATCATTTCGAGTCTCCAATATGAACATGTATGTATAGCAAAAAATCAAGCTGCAATCCATCATATGCCTCTTTAAACATGTCAAGGAAATCCATACCGGCACAGTGAACCCCTCCAAAAGCCAGGGAAAGCCTTAAAAACTGTCAAACACGCATCTACACACACACACACACACACACACACACACACACACACACACACACAAACACACACACGCACGCACACATACAAACACAACTGCACACTGCAACTGACAAGTGGCAGCATCTGAAAAACAACGTGGAAAAAACGTGCCATGGATAACATGAGAGCCCTCCTTCATGAAGGGGGCTCTCATTTTAAGTGTCATCTACAGTCAGTGCTATATCATTACGTGTCCAAGCCTCGTTTTCTTCCCCTCTCTCTCTCTCTCTCTCTCTCTCTGCATCTCCGACCCAGTGAGTCCTACAGTTGCACAAAAGACTAGACGGTCAGCTCAGGACACAGCTCCACACGGTAAAAAGTATCCCACCAAAGCTGCTTCCTCCTACACAAACAGTGCGGTTACAAACGACAGTTGACCACAAACAAAGACATCGATATCTGTGACAGAACAGGGTATAAACAACAATTACGTCCAACGAATTTGAATTGCAAACACTTGCTTTCTTTCGTCACCACATCAGCAACTTCATCTCCAGTTTACTAACTTGAAATGCAGCCAGAACAAAGCAGGGACGCGCAGCTATGTGACAAACGGGCTCAATCCCTCATATTAAACATGAGCAGTTATGCTGCTGGAGGGGGTAGAGGGCAAACCCGAGAGATTAAATCACATATACCAAACTCAGGGTAGACAATACAACTGTCTGAGGCTCTCTGGGGGTCTTTGTCTGTCGCTCCCGGTGCCCCCCAAAACTACAACAGCTGTCCTCTCTAACTTCACTGGAAAATCACATCTTCCAAACCTAGATCCACCTTTGTCCACTTAAGTCTATCCCGATGTATTAGAGTTTGGTAAATCGCTGAAGCTACAGCTACCAAGGAGAAAGAGCTGTATAATCCCGCCCAGGTTCACTTTCAGGGAGAGTTTGGGGGGCTGTGGTAGCCTCGGACACTGCGACGGTAGCCTCGATGTCCACCAGAATAATCAACTTTTATGAGCTATACGAGCTAACACAAAAATACACAACTGCTAACTCGGCTAGGCAAGATCTATTTGTAGTAATAAGTATTGCTCAACCCCCCACTTGTGCTTACTAGCCTGATTAATTTCCACTACCTCTGACCAGCATAAGGAAAGCTTTTCTAAGTTTCTGTCACTTGACTTCAATATTAGGAAAATCGGATTCTATTGTGCAAAATGGTACGCAAAACGACGAAAACATCAATCATTGTTTATTAAGTGCAAGGTATTACATTTAATTTTTTGCTACAATATACATTTCTAAAAGGGTAGTTTGATACGCGTCTCCTCTTTGATGCCTCATCTTTGACTCATACTGACAAATAACGTTGACAATAATAGTCCTAAGTGACTAATAGTATGCTCATGAGTCTCAGAGATACAGTGGCATTTTTGTATCTGGTAAAGGTAATACTGTAACATTACTATAGGGACTCAGTTTTAAGCACTCCTATGTAATTATAAAATATTGGTTTTCAATAAATAAGTTCATTATAAAACCTCAGAAAAAATATGAGGTGGTGGATTTGCGCAAGGCGTTTTATGTGAGCTATGTTTGCTAACTAAATCAATATTTTCATAGCTTTTCTGAGCAGTTATCTGTGTGCTGTGTGTCAGACTTTGAAGTCCTTTTGTTTTCCCCACGCTTACGTTGCTGTTACTACTACTGACGCTACTGTCTGCTGCTGCTGGCATGGAGTAAAACTCGTTCTCTAGGTTATTATAACTCTACTTGGCGGTCCGTTTCAGGACCTTTAGCTGCAAACTGCCTCACTTTGAACGCCCCGAATAATTTCTGGTGGCTGAACAATAAGAAGCGGGCGACAATTCACTGCTCACCAAAGTGCAATCTGAACTCAAACCCAGTTGGTCGTTGGGATGCTAACGTTAGCCAGTTAGCTTGCGGCTAGTACCCTCGCGTTACATTAGTAACGTTAATAGTTGGAAGTCGAGATAACAGTCACACTGTACCTGTGTTTCGTTTCTCTCCGCTTTCCCGCACTCAAAACTTATCTGCGCCTCTGGTCGCCGTTTATAATCCCCTCGGAAGTGCTAAAAGATAACTACTGAACCTAAAACGGCTTAATTCTTGCCTAATTGATGAACACAGTCAGTACAATGAAGTGAACAGCATGGATAGATGGAAGCAGCCGTGAGTGCGAGTGTGTGCCGGGGAGCCGGACAACACCCGGAGAAAAGTGAGGTGGACGTCCGCTCGGATGCGTTCGCCTCTCCCAACCAGCCGTTTGGATTGACAAAAAGTAGTTCTGCAAAACTATTAAGTGTAGCCTACTCCTGGTTTTGAAATTTTGTTGCTAAACATGTCATTTGACATCTTCCAATTCTTTTTCCAGCTCCCCTTAATAAAAAGCTTTGGTGAAAACAAAATCATCTTTTTAATCTGTATACCTGGTAATTCACACAATGCTTAGTATTTACAGTTAATCTCCTTTAAATAGCAGGAGAAAGAAGACGCGGTTATATTTCATAGAAACGCTCTCTGTTTTAGACTCTTAATCTGCCATCTATCAAAATCCCATAAATTTGGGACTACTTGCCAGTGTGTCGGCGGAGGGATTCGTCAACTGTGCATCTCCGTGCTGAGCCAGGCTGTCCAGACTTGTACTGATGTATGCATGGTGGAGAAAAGGGCAGGAGAGTGGGGTATAATTGAACAGTGTGTATGTGTGAATGTGCATGTGTGAGAGCGTGCACGTGTCTTCAAGAGCGTGCGTGACTTTTCCCATGACCTGACAATGACTCAGATAAATAATAATAATAATGTACTTTGCTTATTTATTTTTTTATTTAAAATGTCGAACAATTCATAGAGTTCTGCCGGTGTCTCTATGTGTGTGTATGTTCATCAGTCTGTGCATATGTGTGTGAGTGCACAGGTAGAACAGTGTGTGTGTGTGTGTGTGTGTGTGTGTGTGTGTGTGTGTGTGTGTGTGTGTGTGTGTGTGTGTGTGTGTGTGTGTGTGTGTGTGTGTGTGTGAGCAGAATAGGGAGTGTTTTTCAGTGATAGCTGAAGCAGAATTTCTCACACCTGATGCTGGCAATAAGCACAATAACCCCCACAATAACACACACACACACACACACACACACACACACACACACTCTCTCACACACACACACACACACACACACGACACACACACACACAGCCTGCTGTTACCTTCACAAGTGCCTGGTGCTGACATGTAACAGTCTGTTACATACTCCTCCAGCTTTTTCTCTCCCTACTTTCTCCTGGCATCACCACCTCCTCATTTTCCCCCACCTCCTCTTTATCATCCCAGTTCTATCCCTCTCCCACCTTATCTCCATCTCCTCTGTGATGTCTCTTGTTTGTCATCCACCTTTTCCTCTCCACACCTCTGCCTCCTGCTCCTCTCTGTACCTCCCCTATTTGCCTACTTATTTTATATCTCCTTCCTTTTGCCTCTGTCTTTCTCCTCTCCAATACTTTCTGCCTCCTCCCTCCTTCCCCTTCTTTCCAGCTCCTGAATATCTGCCCTAATTCTCCTCCTAGTCTCCCCCCTTTCCTCTCTCTTCTCTTTCTGTTCCCTCTGTCTGATTTTTTTTGTTTCTCCTCCTCTTTCCTCCTTTCTCTTCTTCTCCCCTACCTCCCTTCTTTTTGCCCATCCATTTCCTTTGCTTCCTCCGCTTTTCTCCCCTCCTTCATATTTCTCCCCCTCCCTCCCCTGCTCTTCCACACCCCCCCTCACTTCCTCTCTCCAGTGATGACTCCTCTCCTGTGTCTTTCCTGCCTCCCTCCCTCCCTCCCTCCCTCCCTCGTCCTTCCTCCTTCATCTCCTTCCTCACCCCTCCTCCTCCTCCTTCTCCTCTTCCTCCTTCCTGTCTCTCTAATGTCGCTTTCGATTTGAACAGTGTGTGTGTGTGTGTGTGTGTGTGTGTGTGTGTGTGTGTGTGTGCGTGTGTGTGCGTACGTGCAAATTCTTCCCTTCCCCTCCCCCCATTCTCCCCCTACGGTGACACAGTAAAGCAGTTTCGCTTCGTTCACCTCCAGCCCCCCCATCCTCTACTCTTCCTCTTCCTCTCCCACCACTCTCATTTTCACCCCTGCCACCCCCCCCGCCACCATCTCTCACTACCTCTCTTCCTCTCCTCTCCTCTCCTCTCCTCTCCCCTCCTCCCCTCCTCCCCTCCTCTCATTAGTCAGTGTCCATGAAATTCACCATTCCACTGTCTCTCCTCTTGCTCAGTCCTCCAGTCCCTAACACATCCTCACTAATGAACAACTGCTACATCTCTCCCCTCCTCCCCTTCTCCCTTCACCTCTCAGCTCTCTCCTTTCATCCTCCTCCTCTTCCTCTTTCTCTGTCCTCCCCTCTTCTCCTCCTCCTCCTCTGTCCTCCTCTCCATTCGTCACTCCGTCTCTCTCTCTTCCCTTCCCTCCTCTTTGCGCTTGGTTTCTCTTCGATCTTTCAGAACTCAGTGTCCCTCCCACTCTCCCTTTAGCTCACTCTTGTTTTCACTTCTTTCTACACCCCCCACCCCACCGCCCCATCCCCACCATCCCTTCTCTCTCCACCTGTCTCATTCCCTCTTCTTGGCTGTCTGCGCTTCTCACTTGTCTGTCTCCTGTGCTGTCTCCCTCCTTCATTTCCCCATTTTTATCCACATCTCCACATAACTCTCCTTTCTTCCCTTACACCTCACCCTGACTCCCTTCCCTCCTTCCCTCCCTCCTCCGAAGTCTCTGACTTTCTCTGTTATGCATGGTCTAGAATCAGATGTGATAGAATGAACTCCTCCTGCTGCATTCATTAAGTCATAGTTGAAGGACCACCATGCACGTCTAAATGATGAAATACTCACCTTAGGTACAATGAAATTATGTCGTTTGACATTATTTTACATAATTTTCTGATTTTTGCACACTGATCATCACCTTGCAATACAACATATGATTCATTATAGTCATTTTGAACCTAAATGGATAATACTATATATATTATATATATATATTATATATTATAATGGATGTAAGTTAGGTAAGGATCTAAATGTTAATATATCACTGAACTGATTTGTATCTCTCATCTGGTGGAAGTTACAACTTAAACAACTGTGTGTTTGCTATTTTGTGTCTCCTACATAATAGCTTTTTCTCCTTAGTCTCAAGGCCTATAATCTTTAAAGGGAAAATGTATGCACAAAAAAAACAGACAAAAGACAAAAAAAATGAGGAAATAAAAAACAACTATTGAATAATTTGAAAAGTTTAACTGGGAGTGACTTTACAAAATAGCTGTTTGATTGACATGCATTGGTACAGTTGCTGTCAGGTATATAAACAGGTGAAGTATGTGTACCAACTGTAAAAACAGTATACTAACACATTTAGTATGTAGAGCATAATGTATAGAATTAACATGGAAATAGTTAAGAAGGTAGCTGCAGTGTTCAATAGAACCCACATCACAAAAGTGTTGGAGAAAATAAAAAATGCACTGCCAATTTTTTTTATTTCTATTTGAGCCATATTAGCCTCGTAACAGCTGTAAAATAGTGCTAAAGGAGAAGCCACAACAATCATTTGTTTTTGTCCACTTGTCAGTGTGAATGTATCTAGAAAATCCCACGGCAATCTGCCTGTTCGCTTATGAGATATCTTGTGTGCAAATTTGACATTATGCTCTGAGAGTGTTGCTAAGAAAGACTCCTGGGGTGTAAAAAAAATGGAAAGGGCTCATCCTTGGGAGCATGGTTGTGCTCAGCTATGCCATAATGCAATAATCAAGCACTATTTATTTTCAATAGGCTATTTTCTGTGCTATTGGAACATACAAGTCTATGAAAAAGGATGAAAAGGCTAAAACTTTCCACTTAAATCCAGAATAATTCAATTCTTTCTGGGTTTTTAGTGGAATTGATGCAGATTTGGTTCATGCAGAATTCAGATAGGAAAGCTGTAAGGCCCATGTGTTTGATAGGATTCCACTGAGTTTGAATGTAATCAGCCATAAATTATATACAATTATTGCACAGATATAAATGTACAGCTACAGCAGACAGATAACAGACATATCCAGGCCAAATGTATACAACAGCAACATTTCATCACAGCAGAACAGCTGGAGCATGCAGAGAGGATGTCCAGTCTATGTTGTGTATTTCTGTGCTGCAGGGCTCTCTGTGTTGAGAGAGGCCTCATCCTCATCCACCATTCTCCTCTGGTTCTTTCCACACTGCATCTGTTGATTCCCTCTCTCATCCTCCTCCCTGCTCGCCTCTCTCCTCCCTCCTGCTCTCTCACTCGTGTCTCTCCCTCCTTCTAACTCCTTCTCCTCTCTCATCCTCGTTCTTTCCTCTTTATCTACCCCCTCCTTTGCTTCATCTGTCATCCTCTCCCTCCTCTTCCTCGCTGCTGTTCATCAGCACACCCTGCATCCTCTTTGATCTATCTATCTATCTATCTATCTATCTATCTATCTATCTATCTATCTATCTATCTATCTGTCTATCTGTCTGTCTATCTGTCTGTCTATCTGTCTATCTATCTGTCTGTCTGTCTATCTATCTATCTATCTATCTATCTATCTATCTATCTATCTAATCTCCTTTCTTTGGTCTGCATTGCTGAGCTGAAACTATATATATATATATATATATATATATATATATACACACACAGTACAGTATGTGTGTGTATCTGTGTGTGTGTATGCCAGTATATGTGTGAGTGGAGGTGGGAGGGGGCAGCTTCATTATACAGTCCTGCGAGCAAATACACACTGGAGAGAATATAGAGAAAAGTGTTATATACTTACATCCTCACAGACAGAGGACAAAAATGTAGCTAGGAGGACAAAGAGTCATTTCTCCTCTGCAGAACGAGTTGAAATGTTGATGTTTTGGCTGTATGTCTCAGCTGTATGCAAAAACAGAGACAGAGACACTTATACAATGAGAATCAGGCCTGTGCATCAACTCTCTGTCCCTCTTCGCGCCCCCTACTGACGTATGAAATAAATAGTTTTTTCTACCACACCGAGAGACAGATTCCCTGAAGACAAAAGACTGTAGGCGGGGTTTAGAGACTGGGCCATCTGCGTGCTGGGGAGAGCTGCTGTGTGAGAACCCCCTATACAAGGCCTTTATTTGCATTATGAAAAAGTGGGTAGGCTTGTGAAGGTGGCCATCTCACACCCCACCAAATCCAGGACTCACACTCATGACCAGCGATCTCTTTAGTAATATTTAACCCTGTTGTTTTATTTTGGAGTCCCACAGATTATGTAAAAATTTGCATTTTGCAAATGCAAAATAGAAAAATGCGAAATCTTCTCCTTTCCTGTTTCTTTTCTTTTGGCATTATCAGCTAAACCCAATGTGGTAACCTTTGATAACAGGTGACACAATATGGACATGAACATTATACCTTGTTATCACATCAAAAAGGGAAATATGTGTTATGTGAGCTCTGCATGAAGAAATGTGTATTGTTTCTGTTTCCCACAAGACAAGTCACAGACAAAGAAATGCACAGTCTGTCATCCTATGTGACGTTATGTCTGCATATGCTGTTGTCACGTAGACCCCAGAGAGGTCTCCTTGTTAGACCTCTTATGAGCAAATCTCCAGAAATCCAGTTAGACTTATTTGGAGCAGTAGTGCTACAGAAAATGTCCTGTCAACTCCAATCATCTACATAGAGCCTATGAAAATCCATTCCATTTCAACATGTTTTACAGTGAGGGTCTCTAGACCACAAAAAAAACTGATCAATTCAAAATGTTTACAAGCAATTTTGATAAAAGTATCAAACTGGTAAACCAATATGTTTTTGAGCTCTTAAAGAGGTCCCAGGTCTCCAGGAACATTCCCAAACATGTCAACGACATTAAAAATGTCTGCCCAGTTTAGAGTTGAAACAATGAGTCCATAAGTTGATTAACAAATAATTAATCAGCAACTGACTTTTCTTTGTGATATATCTGAGGAATTTGTTTTTTGGACTGTCATACAAAACAAACAATCTCAGTATTGCACCTTGGACTCTGAGAAACGAGGTATGGGCATTTCTCCCAGTATGTTTAAACATTATATAGACTAGCGAGTGATTAATGAATGAATTGAGAATATAATTGGAAAATTCAAAGATAATACATTATCATTAGTTGCAGCTCTACTGCAGAATTTATGAATGTGCAAATTAAAGATGTCATGTTTTTGACCAAAGAAATATCACAATATGTAAGTGTGTGTTCTTACATCCGACTGACTGAAGCACTGTGCTACGATTCCTTTTTTTCTTTTAAGTGTTTCTTTGTTAATTTTATGTGTTGTGCCGTTTTGATACCGATGCGGTCATGTCTTACTATGTTTCTGTATTTGAAAGAAAAATTGCTTTCCTGTCCTCAGTGGTATGTTTTGTCTGTGGTGACCTTGTCGTGCTCACATTATCCTTTTATGACCTCCTCTCACCATGTGCTGCATAACATTCCTACAGGGGCGTAGTGTGACTTTGATATAGGCCAAGTATTCTTTTACATTTTTGTGGTTGATTTTCATAAGGAAAGGGTATGCAGCCCTATCTGTTGTGCTGGAGGGACTTTTAAACTTAACCTGCCAATTACTGGTTTGTTTGTACAAACTGGTGTCAAGGGTAAAAGATTGCTCAAAATGGAAGTCAAGGCAGTAAAAGTTAAAATAAAAGACTATATTTTCTATAGTGTCTCCTAATTTATCCTGTCTGGAGCTTTAATTGTAGGTTTGGAAGAAATAAAGAGCAACAATATGAAATGGGTGATTTCATACCCCACATCGCCACCTAGTGGTCACTGTTACTGACTGCCTCTGAAATCATGTACTGCCTGGAGCTGATTTCTGGGATTTCTATTAAAATCATTTCATACAATGAGCAGGAGATGGGGTCTTCTTTGACCATGGACCTGCACCTGAGAAAAAAGAGAAAACAGAGGAAACAGAGAAGAGACTGAAATCGGATAAAATGGATCCTCAGGAACTTTTCAAGTAGCTACTGGAAATCCCCAAACTAAAAATCCCCCACTCTATAACCTGTTAAGGAAATAAAAAGGTAGTTTCAGGGTCAAAGCAGCTCCTCAGTCACCATGTTTGAAGGGACCTGACTGTTCTGTAAAATCTGCTATTAGTTTTTTTTATTAATTTTCATTTTAATTAACAAAGTTTTGGCCAAAAGAATCTAAACAAAACCTGGTTTCATCCTTCGAAAAACCCTCCAGGTTTAACAATCATACACTTCAGGTTCTAGTTTTCCCAGATAAAAATCCTGAGGACATGACCTCTGTGTGCTTCAGTTATTTCAGTAATATATAGAGCTTGCTTTTATTGTAATTTGTACATTTTAGTCATGATGATGTCATGTGGAGACAGAGACAGAGAGGAATCCTGGAGCTGCTCCCTGGACAATGAATAACTGCAGCTGCTTGGATGCCATGACATCACCCATGGTGATTATTGTCTGATTTCAGCTGGAAGCCCTGGATTCAAACAAAATGTACCAATATGTCAATCAGCAGAGTTCACCTCCAATTCAGTTTTAGTTGAGCAACTTGAGTGCTGTTGATGCCTATATAATCAGGTTATGATACCCTGTTTTTCAGCATTGAGCAGTTTAGGAGGCAGAAGTTTCTGTGCATTGCTACAAATCATTGGATTAGTGGAAATCAATGTAAATTCTCTATTACAATGTAAATTCTCTATTACAGTACAGTTTCCTTTAATCTAACTCATCAGTCAATTAGAATTTATTTCAGTTTACCAAAAGCAAGGGGACTGTCATATCAAAGTCGCATCCACAGACAGAGTATAAATGACATCATCATGGCTAATGCAACTTAGTGTAGCGCAACATAGGCAGTGAGATCAAGTAACTGCTTGTTTTAAATAGCCATTTTTATGTGACAAAGTGTTTATTGTTTTGTAATTACAAAATAATATGTAACATGGGTCAAAAGAATATTTAACTTTGATCTGTTGTAATACATGGTCATACCAACTGTGTATGATTCTCAGTACATACTGTATCCATATTTACGGATATTTTCATGTTTACTCAAACCTTGTACAGGGGAGCAGCAAAATATAACAGTATGCAGACACTGAAATATGGAAATCTATGCAGCAGACATTTGCATGGTATACATACATACCCATATGCCAAGTATAAATGCAAGACAAATACACATAAAAACTAGATTGTAAAATTTACTGTAATGTCCTACCATCCAAATACATCCCATCATCCCAGTGTTAACATATTCTAGAGTAGCCTACTTTAAGTGACTGACAAAACATCTGAAAGAAATTATATCAAAATTAGATTATAAAGATTATAGTGAAATGTAATAAAAAAAAATCTGACTGCTAGCAGGGTGTACAGGGCTCCAGAATGCTCACTGAGCTTGATGTAATCAAATTGCTGTAATTATGTTACATATAATATGTTACTCTCAGCTCCCTGCATCACTGTTAGTTATGATGGGTTATTTTAATAATACTTTAAACAATATTCTGTCATAGTTAATAACTGTAAACGCCAAAGATTATCCTCCAACAACGTGAAAACACGTAAGTCAAACACGAGGGTCAAGACTTTCCAAACAAGGAAACCACATTCGCGCTAAACTAGTGGCGCTTTCAAATGCTGTCGGAATAATGACGAACAGATAGTCAGCGTCACACAAGGTAGCGTGGCCGAGCGGTCTAAGGCGCTGGATTAAGGCTCCAGTCTCTTCGGGGGCGTGGGTTCGAATCCCACCGCTGCCAGGAAACTTTTCCGTGGGAATCAAATGAAATGTTGTCTGTGGGTCATGCAAGTACTTATAACAGCAGTCGACATGTTGGAAAGGCAAGACGCCAAAATCTGCGTGAGCAACATGGCAACGATAAGGCAGACATTGATAACGCTGTGCTGCTACATGTGGTTCTCATGTATTGCGGGGTGATATGGACAATCATTGAAACCACATAATAGTATTTTCCTCCATAAAATGTATATCAGGTAGTTCAACTTTATGGAGTTTTATTTTTATTTATTTTTATTTATTTTTTATTCTTGGCAACCATATTTCAGAGAAATATTGTACTTTTTACTCTTTTTCACATTAAACTAACAGCTGGAGTTAGTCACTCTGCAGATTTTATACACAAAATCTAATAAAAGATGATGCATTGTTATGGAATAGACTACACATCCTTGTAAAATAGTTAAACTATCGACAAGACAGTAAACACTAAAATGCAATAAAATATATATAGTATATACCTCCTCACAAGGCGTTATTCTGCTACATACAAATACATTTGTTTGATATTAAGAAAATTCTTTTTTTCTTCCACTGCTTTGAGTAACATTCGGGAAAGGCACACTTACGTTGTATAAAATTATACATTAAGTACATCAGAAACGTTAAAAAAGGGTCAAATGTGTGTATTTCTAAAAAAATACACAAAATATTTGGAAAATTTTTACTTTACGCGGAGTTTTAGCGTAAGTCTTCACTTAAATTCTTGAAAGTCCATTTCGGACTCAGTAGTGTCTCAGAAGTCTGAGCTCACGAGGAACACGTGAATGCAGCATAGTTGGACGCGACGGAGAGCAGAGGAAAGAAAAGGGCAAGGAAGGGACCTGTAATAAATTCTGCCTCGCACTCTTGGCGCCAATCAGACTTAAAGAGAAATAAAACAGTTGAATTTTTCATTGATTGTTTTAATCAAATTTGCGCCTAAGCTGCTCCTCTCACAGCCATCGTTCGGTGCTTTAGCTAGCTAGCCTCGACAGCATACTCTCTATCATTGTCATATTAATCTGGCCCCCTTCTCTCTGTCTGTAGTCACGATACTAATAACTCAGCACCAGGGACAATAGAGGCGTGTTTCTCCTGGGGGACCGATAAGACACAGCGGCAAAATGGGGGTGAGTTTTGTCTGTTTTGTTCATGTCTCGGTGCGACGGTGTTGTAATTGAAGGTGGATGTTTTGGGCTGGTGAATACATGGTGGTCAGGGGAGAGAAAGAAAGAAGGAAGGAGGGATGAAGGGAAAGGAAGAGAGACCATGGTGGATGGATGTAGCTCAAGGTGTTGGTTAGCCGTTTAGCTACCTCCTGATAGCCTCGGTAGCAGTGAAACGTTAGCATCTGCTTACTCACAGCTTTTTATGGCATTCTCGGCATTATTACCGCATTGTCCTTTTCACTGTGCACAGTTAACTTCTCCCGGTGTGTGCTGTGACATTGTTAGCGTGCTAACCGTGCTAGCCACTTTGGAATGCCATATTAATGACGAGTGCTTTGCTAGCCATCAATGCTAATCACTTCTCTGTGTGTACGTTTGACCAACAAGCCAGAATGTGCTGTGTTGGCCCACCTGGTTATAATATATTCAGGCTTGTTGGATGTGAGTAATGTACACAGCACCAACCAGGCCTGTACTCGGAGTTAGTTTCCATAACTTTAGCTAGTCTCTGCAAGCAGACTCGAGTTTATCCTCCACTTTCACTCCAGATAAACCAATCCACGTGTTTGCACAGTCCCAGCTCAGTCTGCAGCCTATCTGTGCTTGGTACAGAGTTAATACTCTGAGCTACAGTTGGCAATTCAGTGCATTCCTTCCCATAATTGTTACCTCTTCTGTTCAGGTCTGGATCTAATGAAGGAATTTAGCGAATTCCTGCATGTTTGTCACTCGCCATTGTTTGTCCGTGAAGCATCAATTTACCATTTCTGCACTGTAAACATGTCAAAGAAAACTTGATTAACGTACTGCAAATAGATGGGATTTCCCAAGCTCAGTAATGCAATTTTTAACAATGTTATTCTATCAGTACATGGCAGCTACTAATTATTATTTTCCATTGTCGGTTAATCAGCTGATTATTGTTTCAGTTAGTCTGTAAAATGACAGAATATAAAGAAAAGTTGCCATCACAATGTCCCTGAGCACAGGAGAACATCTTCAAATAGCTTTTTGGTTTGACCAACAGTCCATAACAGAGATATTTAACGTACAGTGATATAAAACAGAGAAAACCAGCAAATTGTCACATTTGAGAAACTGGAACCAGAGAATGTTCAGTGTTTTTGCTAAATCCATTAGTAGATTATCAGAATAGTTTTATTTTAAATTTTCTGTTAATTTGATTCATTGACTAATCCTTTTAATGCCCCAGGACTTAGTTCAGCAGAGGTGTTAAGCCACCTAGATCCTGACACATCTTGTCTTGTGATCAATTTAGTGTGTTGTTGATGGCTGAAACAATAGCCACACTCATTAAATATAAATGTTTTATTTCATTTTCAAGTATGGTCATTTTTTATGACCTTTAAGGAGGTGATTTTTATGTCTTTATTTCAGGTGAGGTGGTCCACCTCCTGTATAAAACATTATGGGGAATCCTGCTGTGCAACATCATTATTTGTAGTTGAACATTTTGTTTTATGTCAGGAGGCAGGTTCATTTCTCCAACTGAAAACCTTTTAAATTAAGTGTTCTTATCAAGCCAGTTCCAGCCAAGTGTTAATTTTCTCCACAAATTACAAGCGTTAATAATTAAAAACAACTAATTATCCCTATTTAGGGTAGTGTAGTGTCGTGGTAGAAATATATTTGTAGCATCTGTTCAAGTGTGTGTTCTCTCTGTTGCAAGGCATAGATGCAGTCAGAGTGATTTGTGTGAATTATGGCTGCACCATTGCTGATACTAGCATCGGACATCAAGCCAAGAGCTGGCTAAATTAGAGTATCAGTATCAGAGAATTTTCCCAATACTATAATCCTACGCCGAGAGCAATATGCACCATCAGCGGTATAAACACTCCACTGTTTCGCACAGCATTGACAAGTGGTGCTCAGAAAAGCTACTGATGTGAATATGAATGCTCCTTTTTTTATTTTTATTTTTTACTGTACTATTGTTATCTTCCTGTTGCTGTTTTTATAGGCAGGATAATCATGTTTATAACAGTAATAAGTTATTTTTTTGTGTAAGTGGTACATGTTGTTGTGCATGGCTGACCTTGATTTTTTGTGGTTTGAGGTCTGTTGTGTGTTCCTGTGTCATTTAGTGCATGTTGTCATGTTGGTTTGTGTGATAAAATGCTGCTGCAAATGAGGTTTGCACACACTCAAAAACACGGTATTACTGGTAATTTTATATTTGGATGGTGGAAGCAGCTAAATCCAGGTGCAACTCATTTTCATACTTCTTTTTATTTCCCCCTTAAATTTACCCTGAAGTTAAGACTCTAACAAGGACTTTACATTACATAAATGGTATTAACATAAAACTGACATTCCTTCCTGTGTAATCACGCTTCAAAGTGCATTAAACAACAACAGCTGAATGGTTAATAATACATTTGACATTTTTGTGAGTTGGATGAAAGCACAGTCGAACCCTGGCTAAATCCTGGACTTGTGTCATTGGACCTGGGTGGAACTCTTTGATCTTTGTCACCAGGTTTTATGGTGATGTCTTTTTATCTGACCAGCTAACTCCTCACATGCTTTAGTGTCACAATACTGAAATTCCTCACACTTACACACTTGTAGTGTCTCAAATTGATTCTTCTAAAGACACAATGAAGAATGGTATCGCACCAAACCACAGCCAGTGAATACTAAATTATACTTACAGCCCCACAGTGGATATCTACTCGGACAGGATCAGTTTAAATGTATAATTGATTATATGAAATAGAGAAGGGGATTGATTAAGTGACAGAAAAAGCTAAAGATTCTCAGTAAATTAAATGAATGAAATATGACAGTACTTTGTCTCTTGTACTTTGTACTGGCTAACATGTTTGGGGGAGGATTATGAAGTACAGACCGGATTTATGTTTTATTTTTACGTTTTTTTTTATTAGACACGTATAATTGTCAGAGCGGAGTAGCCTGATGCAATAGTAGTTGAACGAGGAGTAGTGGGGAGGAAATGATGTAATTCTGACACATCTGTCTTATAGCTTCTCCCTCGTGCTTTTGTTTTTCCTCCATTGCTTCCCTTTTCTCTCCCTCTGACCCTCATCGTCACTTGTCCTATCTCCTTTCAATCCTTCTGTCGTACACATTATCCTTCCTCATCCATGCCTGGTTTTCATATTCCACCATTTATCTCGTCCTTATTTCCTGTTTCCAGAGGAAGTCTAACAGAGCAAAGGAGAAGAAAGCCCGGCGTCTGGAGGAGAGGGCGGCTATGGATGCTGTCTGTGCTAAGGTGGACGCAGCCAATAAGGTAATTTGGTCACAGAAAGGCAACTGTCATCAACTTGGATTACTTTTTAGGGAACTGTGGGATTGGAAGTGGATGTGTATTTTTTTATTTTTTATTATTTATTTTCATAATCTCAGTGATGAAAAATAGGCTCGGGTGTTAGCTGCTCACTAACTGCAAATACAGAAATATTCTGGTTGTGTACCTCTGGCAGTTGATAATGGCATTGCATTGATATTAATAATACATGCACTCTTTGTATTTGTAAATGCTTCACATAAAAGCACCCACCACTTGGCCCTTTTTACATGCTGTTTCAGGCTTTCCAATGGATTCAGAATGCATCAAGCACAGCACTTAAAACATCCACTGTGAGCTGTGATTTCTTTTATCCTCTGTTAAGTTACAGTAATAGACCAAAAGCTGGAGATGCCCTCCCTGCCCTAATTATACCCATAATTGATATGCACATGACAGGAAAAGCCAAACTCGGTGCCATATGTTTCTTTATGCATAATTAATAAGCATTATTAAATCCTAGCCATCTAGCAGAACACACAGCAGACAGCTCCTGCAGGCTGGAGGTGGGATAGAGCATTAGTAAACTGTACTGAAGCCTGGAGGAGAACAAAGCTCTCGCACTCCCCTCGAGCTGAGCCGTGAACAGGCCTGCTTGGGCTTATTATTTTTCTGTGTCACTTTGTCCCAAAATGGGGCATTTTGTGTTTCATGCTGTTCTCTCTCCCGATCCTCTCCACTGCTGATGTGCCAACAGAGAAGGAATGCAAGAACCCCCCCCCCCCCCCCCCCCCCCCCCCCCAGTAACATTTATTTTGGTTTATGTCTTTTTACTTTATGCCAGCAGTAATGAATTTTGACTTGTACTTTTGTTTTAAACAAACAAATGGTGAATTCATTGCTTTAAAAAAACAGCAGAAAATCTGATCCTGGTTTTTGAAGTGACTGTTAAAAACATTTGTCACTCGAAAGTCAAATCCTCATTCAAAAGTAGGGATGTCTCAATCATGTTTTCTGATCCTTGAGCACTGCTTATGCCAAGTATGAACGGATATTTACTTCTGTTAATTCCCCCTAATACAGCGGCACATTGCATCCACAGCGCTACATTATTTAAACTTCTTAATTTTATATCGAACGCTACACTTGAACTTTAATTTTAAATTGGTGCCTAAATCATATTGACACACTGATTTCCCTGAAGGTATAATGGTTCAGGAAGTAAACAAGTGATTACAGATGTAGTTAAGTTGAAGATAGCCCCAGGGTGTTCATGGAATACTAGGCCATAATATTGTTTTGCTTATTACTATATCATTATACAAATGATTACAACCAAATTGCAATAAAAGATAACAAAATTTGTCATTTAGTTTTAGGTTTTTTTAGGTTTTGTTTTAGATGGGTAAAGGGTTTTGGTTTCATGTAATGCATAACAATGTAACAGTTTATTTTGTTAAACATTTAAATTTCATAGTTTAATGTGTCATTTTGCATGCTTGTCATGTGGAGAGACTTTACAATATTGGAAAAATCCCAGCCAGCACCTGTTACACATTTTTTGTGTGGTGGAAGGGAACTAAATCTAACTAAATTGTTGAGGTCTAAAAATGAACAAAGCAGTTTCAGCCAACAGCAGAACTTTAGAGTCAAAAGTCAACCTGCAGATTAGGAGGGGAAAAGATGACCTGGTAGAAAGGAGGGGGGTGGTTTAAGTGTCTGCACCTAGGGGCCCCAATGTCTCATGATCTGTCCAAGAAAAGGGGTTTTCTTAATTTGAGATTATGTGTACTCAGGGCTGAGGAAAAGATGACTTTGTGGGATTTTATTATGACTCACTAATGGGACTATAACACTAATAGCCCTGTAATTTTCCTGCCTTTATGAGCCCCATTTGGGCAATTTACTTTTACTGTCTATTTTTGTGGAATTACTGAATTCACAAGTAAATGATTGAGTTTGATTTGAAAATACAAAAGTGTTGGCTGCAAAGAATACATATACAATTAATTTGCCAATCATTTTATTGATGAAGTGGTTTGCATATAAAATATCAGAAAGCAGTGAGAAAAGATCACTTCAAGTATCTTGATTTGTCCAAGCAGCGGGTGAAAACCCAGATATATTTTGTTTTTATATCATATAAGTCGATGAAAAACCAAAAAAAACATACGATATTAGTCATTTTATGGGGTTTATGGTATTAAGATTTGGTTTCGGAAGGGGAAAAGTCTGTTTTATGTTTTTGAAAGTCTGTTCAGCTAATTTTGTCCCTCCTTCTCCCAGCTGGATGACCCATTGGCTGCCTTCCCGGCCTTCAAGAAGTACGACAGAAATGGGTACGCATTGCTTTGTATGCCTACAAAGGACTTATTCAGTGTTTCATGAAATACATACTTGTTTCATTTGCTACATGGAGGGGAGAGTTGGTCTGCCGGTGGTATTTCTTTCTGTCTGTCTCCCACTCAGAATACATTTTTCACACATACTTTTTTTTTATACTTTGTTTTTGTAAATTTTGTTCTAGTGGAGCACAAATGCACATGAGAACTGATCAGACAGGTCACCAGGGACAACACCACACAGCTCATATGTTATCAGGAGTTAGCTTTGTGTTAAAGGTGACTTTCCCAATAGTCCCAGGACGAAAGAGGCGTACAAAGAAAACACGAAAAGGGTAGCAAGTACAGATCACCTCAAGTCCATCCATTCCTCAAAGGAAATTAAAGTGACTGTTGTCGTATGACATTTATCTAACAAATACACATACAAAGCCACTGACCAAATAAATCACAGAAGTAAATAGGCAATAATTATAGATGTGTTGATTCTAGTAAACCACATAAAAAAAAGAAGTCGTTGTTAAAAAAAAAAAAAAGGGATTTCACCAAGTAGTACTTTTCTTTCTGTGTACTATCCATATTTATCTGAAATAACCGTTTTGACCAATACTTGATTGAATTGTTTCCATTTTTTCACACTTTCTTGATGTTATTGACCCTGTTGTCCTCCCATCCAGGCTGAACCTGCAGATAGAGTGTAAGAGAGTGACCTCCCTCAACCCGCTGTCTGTGGAGTGGGCCTTCGAACTCACCAGAGGCAACATGCAGACACTGTAAGAAGGCCAATCTATGCTGTTCCTGTGGTTAAAGGTGTAGTTCAGGAACAAAATGACTCGTTATTGAATGGACAGACTCACATAGATGTGAATGGTAGATTAGAGCTGAGTAGAAGCGCAGACGAGCCAGAAATTCTTTGTGTGCGGCGGAATTGGAGAGTGACATCAAACAGCAGCAGAATAAGATGTGGATCAGTGTTTTTTTTTTTATGAGTATGAATTAGATCAGACACACTGAGGAGCCTGAGGAAAGGAGAGCAGAGGCAATACAGATGGATTTGAGATGAGGCAGAGAAATTACTACAATTTATCTTCTCTCACTTTGCCAGAATTTGACTCGTGTTCAATTTAGCAAATGGCACCCAGTCAGTGGAAACTTAATTTGTTCCATTTAGAAAACAGGTCCTTTTGGAGCAGCATCGCCAGAGCAGCCGGATGATGGGGAGAATGCGGATGCGAGGGTAAAATTAGTGTGTCAGGTCACGTTTGAGTCGACCCATTTTCTTTTTTGCTGTGCTGTAGGTACGAGCAGAGCGAGTGGGGCTGGAAGGAGAGGGAAAAGAGGGAGGAGATGAACGACGAGAGGGCGTGGTACCTGCTCGCCCGCGACGGCGACTCCGCCCCCGTGGCCTTCTCTCACTTCCGATTCGATGTGGAGTGCGGGGAGGAGGTTTTATATTGGTAACGTGCCGATCCATGAGTTTGTAGATTGCAAGAAAAGTCTAGCAGTAGATTCTATTTTTTTAATTTGACCTTTTTTAACCTGTTGTCTCGACTCTCCAGCTATGAGGTGCAGTTAGAGAGCAGAGTGCGGAGGAAAGGACTCGGCAAGTTCCTCATCCAGATCCTACAGCTCATTGCTAACAGGTAAAAACTACAGCTGCCATTACAGCAGTGTGACCCTGTGTAAAGTGTAGATGCTGTTGGGCCGGGGTGTGGACGCACAACCTTGTGAAACTGGATGAATTCTCTGCCAATAACTGTAAAAATACTTCTTTAAGACTTTGCAATGACCTCTAAGGCTGATATCCGAAAGTCTGTTTACATTTACATTTGGATCATTTACTACAGGATTTCACACTAGCAAAAGTGGTTTCAAGCAATGTAGGATTGAAAATATTTACAATTTAGCACATTTGTGAAACCCGTTTCACTGAGAAGCACTGAACGTAAACAATAACCTCATGTCCATCACTCGCTTCAGGCATGTGAAACTAAAGCATATATGTTTCTTTTCTTTTCTGCTCTCTTGCTCTTTCTGTCCAGCACACAGATGAAGAAAGTGATGTTGACAGTTTTCAAACACAACCACGGGGCTTACCAGTTCTTCAGAGAAGCTTTACAGTGAGTATACTGGGTCTACAAAGACTGTCTTTTTTTTTTTTCTTTTCTTTAATGGAGAACTTTAAGGAGAGACTTGCATTGTCATTCATTTTATAACACTCAAATCAGTCATTCTGAACAGTTTAATGTGAAAAAACTGGAATCTTCATGCTGTCAAAATATCTGTTGATGCGTAAAGAACATAGGACAAACTCAAGGGTGACTGTGATCTAATGTACAGATATGCAACATGTTCAAACCTCAGTTTTTTTCCTCCAGAGCAGTGATATCCAACCTTTGGGAATGAAATCAGTCAATATTATGTCAGTAACAGAAGTAAGAACTTGTAAGTGTTGATGGCTGCCTTCGTATGAGGGCCGGGCAATATGACTTCAAATCAATATAACTATTATTTGCGTGTGGATGTAGCTTGAGGCCCATTGTTTGCACTCATGATATCCATATCGCCAGCTTCACTTTGAGTGAACACAGACTAACATTAGCTGGATTGGGTGGAGGCAACATGAGATAGTATTTATTTATTTAAGTTAAGTTAATTTAATTTAATTTAATTTATTCATTTATTTATTTATTTTTCACGGTCAGTGACAGTTCACGAATGCACACATTTGGGAAAGTATTAACCAAACTAACCGACATAAGGAACATTAAGTTGGTGAGGGGTTCTAAATGTCGGTTTTGATACTTTTTCGGTTAATTGCCCAGCCCTATGTCATATGCACATTTCCAAAAATTACCCGTTCTGTTTCATACAACCTCTCCAGCCTCCTTTGTCCTTGTTAACTAAACCCCTCTCTCCACGCCTCTAGGTTTGAGATTGACGAAACTTCGCCGAGCATGTCCGGTTGCTGCGGCGACGACTGCTCTTACGAGATCCTGAGCCGGCGGACCAAACATGGCGAGGCCTCGGCGGGACACACCCACGGGGGCGGTCACTGCGGGGGCTGCTGCCACTGATTCAGCTTCAGTTAGACCTTATGATTGGTTAAAAGCCAGCAACTTTCATGGCTGTGTGTGAAAGCTTGAGCTGCCTGCTCTTCTGCAAACGTTATGAGTTTGAACGGTCGTCTCCACGGCTGTTAAAAATGAACCGATGGTGGAATACCTGGCTACAGATATTAATGTTGCATTATGGATTGAGATTTGTGTGTCTTTTGTGTATTCCTGCTACAAAAGCAGTATGCAGTGTGAGCTTTCACACATAGCTCCTGTTTGTCGTTTCCTACTTCTTGGTTCAATGTCCAAGCCATCTTTTCTCATTCTCTTGTTCCACTTAATGACTATTAGTAGTTTCCCAGTCAAAGAAGAAGCTTTTTGCTGCCATTATTTACCACCAAAGTCAACCTCATCCCATCCTGCTCTCATCTCCTAACGTGCTATACTGTATCGAATCATTCTGCAGTGCTGCTTAAACTGTGGTGTGGGACCTAAAATTGGATACTGGCCTTGGGCTGTGTTACAGAAACTCATTACCTCTAGTCAGAACCTCTTAAGGTTAAGACAGAATTTATCTAAAGTCAAATTCTGCTAAGTTGATAAATCATGCTCTAACTCAAATTACCTCTGATACTAAGCAGGTAAGATCAGTGATATAATACAGCCCCTGATTTCCTTAGGACCTCCCTCTGAGACTGCTAGCTTGTTTCACTGAACCAGGGTCCCAGGATGAGGCTGAGTGTACTCAAGTGTAGGTCCCCTTGGAAACAGTCTGAGAAGCCCTGCAATACTGTAACATTACCTGTTGTTGTAACACAAGTTATATGCACATATGGCTTGTAAGCACTGCAGCTAGCAGCAACTGCACTGTTTTTAACCACATTTGCCCATGATACTACTGTTACATCATTACAGTACACCATTAGCACTACCCATCTTCTCTATTCAGGTGATACCTAAATGTTTAGACGTCTCCCCTGCTTTTATTTGTTCTAACTTATGAGACAAGATGTCTGAGATTGCCTTTTTCTTTCTCTCTTTATTACGTCTTCTACTTTCTCCCAGTGAATTGAGTAAAAAAAACAAAAACAAAAAAAAAACCTCAGTTTCTCATCTGTTGCTGTAAATCTGCATCCAATCCACAAAATACCCCCAGTATGATCCTCTTGCTTATTCAGCTTGCTGTAAACCCCCCCAACCCCACCCCACCCCATCTATCCTAATCAGAGGTACATGTCATGAACTGAAACCTTAATTCTGTTTCACTGCATCATTCGCTCATTTTTCACCCTTTCTTCTCGCCGTCTTTTCCTCACCTCCATGCTTATACCCACAAATGGGAGATTCACGTCCTGATGCCACATCTTCCCATGCTTCAGTTGTGTGAAGAAATATCACATCCTTCTCTACTTTTTGTTCGTTTGTGCCTCCGTTCTCTCTCCATGTCGTAAAGGTGCTGAATGATGACAGCGGACATTTATGTTGCTCTCAACATTAGTCACCTTTGTGCAGATGTATTGCTCCTGCTTGCCTCTTAGTTCACTTTGTTTCCAAGAGGTACTAATGATAAACAAATTGATGTTGACGCTACTTTTAGCTGTATTTAAAAACTACTAAAACCATCCTCCATCCCTTCTCTTACATATTTTGTTAGCATGAGCAAATCATATTGATTTATCATGGATGAAAATTGATAGACATCGCCACTTCATTATATGGCCGTTCGAAGCTGATGAATGCTATTAACTTGGAGGAAGGAACATAGATGAATGGATGGGTGGATGGATGAAAGAAGTCATTAAAGAGCAGTGAAGGCGTTTTTATGGTCGTTATTCCTCTTCTCCTCAGTCGTGACGTGTTTTCCCAGCCCACTGTCGTTAGCTTGCATGACAAGATTTAAAAATGTTTAACAAAACTTGTAGTTAAAATCAGGATTACACAACAGCGATGCTGCTTCAGAACTGTAGCTGCACTGTTTGAATCTGTATCTAAAGTCCTCATGGTTATAGCAGCATTACTTTAATATTTCATACAAATCTCCCATGAACATCTGTGCATGTTAGAAGTTTGTGAAGGGGAGAGTTGCGTGAAATGTAAAGATAATGCTGTGGTTTGGTATTCCTGACAGCATCTTAGCACAAAGTCAGTACTGTAAGGTTTGGGTGAAGTTCTACTGCACATCTGTTGTCCCAGAATAATCTTACTGAGATGCCTGAAGAAGTTCCACTGAGGGTTTTAGATACCACTTTACTAGTCAACCTAGAAAGGCTGCTGTAACCACTTCAACCTTTTTAATTCCATATCTGTTTACAAAACCTTCAGGGTATTTTTGGACCGTTTCGAGCGCTAGTCGGCTGGGTTGGATGCCCTATCTAGAAACCACCATAAAACCCTTTAATTCCAGGACTGTAGTCAGCTTGTACAGATTTTATGTGTGGGCTGGAGGAGTGAAAAGATAATTCTTCACGCTACTGTAGATGCAAATATTCCTCTGTCTAATGTGGCTGAGAGGGCCTTAAGTTGGTACGGTTTGAAATGTTTTTTTAAAACAGGTCATATCATTAAGGCTCGACTGGAGATTTCATACAGATTATTGCCTGGTTAAATATGTGAAAAAGGGGAGACTGAAATGTGAAGTAGACAGATACTTTCTTAGAACCACCTAAATATTGAAATAATCTGTGTTACACAAGAACAAAGATGTTACTATCACAACAAAAACCCTTGTGGATTATTAAGTCCAGATCCTGGGGTGAAAGTTTCTGGTTGTTTCCAGACTGGGTGGAGACAATGAAATATTCATATAAAAAATATTCAGCATCTGTAGACGACATATTGGTGTCTCATGCTTATTTGAACTCTGATCATGAACAACAAAAATGATTAAACAACATATTGCTTGTTTTAGTTCTAGACTGACTTCTGATAAGTACAGTAATTCAATTTTGTACTGCATAGGTTACAGTAAAAAGAGGATGTTGTACATAGTGGTAGTATATCAACCGACTGACAGTCTCTCTCTCAGGTTAATCAAACGTAATCAAACCTCATCTGTTTTACTTAACAGCCATGTTGTCAGTTTGGTGTTCGCTGGATTGGATTGGCCACAGCTCTGACCCAGAGTCAGTTTTTGTGTCATACCATCATATTTAAAGAAATTCTGATTTGAAAAACTTTATCTAAATTTTCTTTTACCACAACTAAGATAGTGGTAACGCTACTTTTCATGAGATTTTAGTTTTTATGTTATGATACAGTCAACGAAAAGGCTTGGGAATGTAAAATGTCTTGAAAGTAAATATGACACAAAGTTTGAACTGACTCTGGATCAGTGCTCAGTGGTTACATTCAATCGAGACAGGTGGGCTGTGTTTAAAAAAAGAAAAAAAAAAAAAAAAGGCTCACTTGAACGAAAAATGCGTTTGTGAAAAAATCTTAAGTTGGTAAGTGAGCCTAAACTTAACAAGTTTATTTTAAAGTCAGTGAGTACTTTCATTTTAGAAAATGGTTACATACCCTCACAGAATCACAGATCCTTCTCTTGGTCTTTTCTCTATGTATATATATAAGCTGTTGTGGATCCATATTCATTTTCATTTCTTGGCCTTATACAGGTGAAACACTTTTTTAAACATGATGTTAAAAAATGAAACCTCCATGTTTGAGAGTGAGTGTTAAAGTCCTGTCCAAATGACAATGAAAGGGAAAACTAAGTCATTCTGCCTTGTCAGTGTTTTATTTGTATGTTACAAATAAAGGAAAGTTGATTGACTTTTCAAGAGATGCCCTTTTGTTTTTTGTCATTTTCATTTTAAACAGGAATATATATAGAAGCCTGCTTCCAAAAGGAATTTAAGAAATATAATGATGAAAAAAAAAAAAAAAAAAAAAAAACACACATATATATATATATATTGACTGATTACTGTATTAAGTCAATTATGAGACACTGAGTGAAAACTATGAGTTGTCAAGTTAACTATTTGACTTGCTAAGTTAAAGTTTTTGAGAAGGTGAGTCACAACTTTAACTTTAAAAATATCTTCTTTTTTTTTTCTTTTTTTTTTTAATTTTCTTGGTGCAGACTTCCACAGTAGAGACCGTTATGTTTTCATACATTATACTTGGGAAATGGCGGTTTTCGGATTTATGTGGAACTATCAGTGAATGCCCACTTTGTGAGGGGACTATTTACTGTGTTGCACTCAAACCGGAAGTTGTTGGTACATTTCTGCAAAAAAAAATGTCCTAGCTTAACCGAATGAATGGATGCTGTGATGCACTGAGGTGCCTTTGCTCACATCTCTCCAAGATGACATGAACATTTAAGCTCATATTTCAACCCTCTCGCTCCTGTCTTCCACGAACTCCCGCCACTGGTGAGTGCATGAAAATGGCATTCGAGCTATTTTGTGAAAACAAATTGTCAGGCTAACATAGCTTAGCTTACACTGATTTATCATGAAGTTTAATGCATATTCATGTCAGCCGGCCTTCCAAGAAAAAGCGAACACAAGCTCATTTTTTACTTCAACGTTTTACAATTCGCCTCACCAACAGTGTTTGTTAATGCTGCTGAATAGGGATGCTATCCCTCTTAGCTTGTTAGCTAAATGTTGAGTGCCAGTTGAGAAACTGAATTTTGACTCAGTTTAACACATTTACACATCATTAGGTGTCACTTACAATCTTCACAGACAAAAAATCACTTCTGATAATAAAGAATAATCAATAATGACAATAATACATTGTGACTGTTGATGTTTTACTTGTCCCATACTGTGATCCTTTCAGCTGGTCAGGGTACCATGGCAACGAGGATGAAGCTGAAGCTGAAGACTGTGTTTGTGCTCTACTTCATGGTCTCCCTCCTGGGCCTTGTCTATGCATTGATGCAGCTTGGTGAGTGGTCAGCATGCAGTCTTATTTGAAACTTGATCCATCGCTGTAATAAAAAGTGCCCATGAGTACATAAGCTTAAGTCTGTGTGACAGGGTCAAGGAACTTCAGGGAAACACAGATATAGATGTACTGATTACATCTTGGTGAAAATACCCTTTGGAGTCATTACGCTCTGGCAGATTTTGTACCTAAGGCTGCCTTTCTCTGCTTTGTCCCTGATGCTTTGCAGGTCAACGCTGCGACTGCACAGAACATGACATGCCCAAAGACCGCACCATATCTCGACTGCGGGGGGAGCTGCACCGTCTTCAGGAGCAGATAAGGAAGTCAGAGGCAACCAAACAACCCCAGAAACCTGCAGCCAAGCCTTCTCTGCCCACCATATTTGTGATCACCCCAACATACGCAAGGTAGCCTTCCTTGCCCCATCTCCTCCTTCCTCTTTTACTCGCCATCTCCCTTCAGATACAAACCCACTGTTTCTCTGATTTCCGTCTCTGTCCAGGCTGGTGCAGAAGGCCGAGCTGACTCGTTTGTCCCAGACATTCCTCCATGTTCCTCAGCTCCACTGGATTGTTGTGGAAGACTCGCCTCATAAGACGCCACTAGTGACTGACCTTCTTGTAAAGAGTGGCCTGACCTACACACACTTGCACATGCCTACTGCTAAGGACCGCAAACTCCAGGAGGTGGGTAGAGAAAGGGCAGTGATTTGTGGAGACAAAGTCAAATTAGTCTGTCTACATTTCTGTCGTCTTTGGTCCCAATCTAATTCAATCCTCATCCTCCACCACAGGGTGACCCCAGCTGGCTGAAGCCTCGTGGAGTCGAGCAGAGGAATGAGGGTCTACGGTGGCTCAGAGAGGACAGAAGGGCTCAGCCGGGTGGAGACAACCAGCAGGGGGTGGTTTACTTTGCTGATGATGACAACACATACAGCCTGCAGATATTTGAAGAGGTGGGTGTTGTGAATGTGTTTATTTTTATTATTCTCAGAAGGGACTTGTTTAGCCTGTTATGATGTCTGCAATGTTTATAACTGTGAAAGCGTGTGTGTGTGTGTGTGTGTGTGTGTGTGTGTGTGTGTGTGTGTGTGTGTGTGTGTGTGTGTGTGTGTGTGTGTGTGTGTGTTAAATGTCCCATGATTGAACAAGAAAAACAAATGACCTCTTGTTTTGTTTCAGATGAGGAGTACCCAGCGAGTTTCAGTGTGGCCAGTGGGGCTGGTTGGAGGGATGAAATATGAAAGGCCTGTGGTTGAGGGAGGAAAGGTGGGTGCTTCCTGTGTTCTGGTTTCTCAAATGGAACTAAAGGAACTGTTCCAGGGTTGATGATACTAAAGAGCTCACTCTCACTGTTTCACTGAAGAAAAACAAATTACTAACAGCAAAAATATGTTTTGTGTGACTCCTGAATGAGCTTAGTGTCTTTTATATTGAATCATGAGATACTCAACTATTAAAAAGATTATACAAGTAAGTAATATTATATTGTGATGTATTACATCATATATTAATATGTGATTTGACTTAAGCCAAGGTCTATTTACTATCTCACAGTCTTCCTCAGCAGATAAAGTTCTCTGTTGTCATGCAGATAACTGCACCATCACTTATCATGTGACCCAAATATAGACCTTCACGTCATGACAACTGAGCGAACCGATCTGCCGAGGAAGGCTGTGAAATGCAATGGAAAGCTCCTGAAAATGGTGGTAAATAGACTGTGTGTTCGGATTTGATAGGTTTCTGTCAAACTACTGCTGAAAAATAATCAACTTGCATGAAAATATTTTATTATATTTTTTTTTATATTTTATATCATCCAGCAAATATAAAATGACATTTGATAAACTGTGACTATCTGTGTGACTTTTCCGACTCATAGTCATTGAAGCTGTTCTTTCTTTCATTCTTTTTTTCTTTAAAAAACAGTTACACAAACCAGTACAACATATAAAAACTGATCTTCTATCTTCTTCTTTTCTATCTTCTCTTAAAGCCCTAGTGGTTTCTTTTAATGTTTTATAAGCCACTTCGACTGAATTCTTACCAACAACAAATGTTTTTGATTGTTCTTCTAAGGTTGTTCGTTTCCATACCGGCTGGCGTCCCAGTCGCCCCTTCCCAATGGACATGGCCGGCTTTGCTGTGTCCCTCAAACTGGTCCTGGCCAATCCAGAGGCTTGTTTTGATGGAGAGGCACCAATGGGCTTCCTAGAAAGCAGCTTCCTCCAGGGATTGGTTACCATGGACGAACTGGAGCCCAAGGCGGACAACTGCTCTAAAGTATGAATGACCCTATTTTGAAATTTGTAAATCGTCTATAGCGAAAGCCAAGGCCAAAATGTGTTGAATGCATGTATGTTCTTTGGCGACTCTTTTTTGAATTCAGTGACAGATAGAATTAGTAGTTGCAGTATATTGTAAAGCAAAATGTAGTATTTGGTTGTATGTCCAATCATTGTGTGTGTGTGTGTGTGTGTGTGTGTGTGTGTGTGTGTGTGTGTGTGTGTGTGTGTGTGTGTGTGTGTGTGTGTGTGTGTGTGTATTTTGCAGGTGCTGGTGTGGCACACACGGACAGAGAAACCGAAGATGAAGAGAGAGGAGGCTCTGCAAGCTCAGGGACTGGGTTCAGACCCTGCTGTGGAGGTCTGAGGAACACACACACATTCACACACACACACACTGCACACACACATTCACATTCACACACACACCACACACACACACACACTGTAAAGCATATTCTGCTGTTAAATGCTGCATATGGTTCTCTGCGTTGTAAATACTGTAAAACAGAAAACTATCTGTTGGAGATGACATTTAAATTTACCTGGTTATGACTGTTTGTTTTCTTGTGTCAGGTAGTAAATGTACGTGTGTGTATATATTGAGTGAGTGTGGGTGTTGTGGTAACTGTACTGACTGTATATTAGTGTAATTATCAGGGTTTTCTTTGGTTTTAGTGAGTTAGATGTCTTCATTTAGCAGTACAGGGGATGAGTTCTAACAATTGCCTAATGGGGGCGCCAGATCAAAAATTTTGTGAAGCCATGCAGTTACACCACCAGTACATTTCTGCTTAAAGCTGGAGGAACAATCACGTCTTATTACAGACTCGCATACTTGTATCATTCGTAGGGTTGTACATATTGTGCTCAATGGAAATCCTGCAGTGTAACCCATTCCTGACAGCAGTTAGATATTCTTATGTCTTCTTATGTCTGAGTTACACCAAGACTGGTTCCATCTCCTGTCTATGTTCCCTCTGGTAGTTGTTTCTGATCCGTACCACCGACTTCTTGACTGATTTCTGACCGAGATGCAGTTGCCATGGAGCACTTTATTCATGCATGGCTTCCGTTTTTGTGATATTAAGTGTCTGTAAGTCTGTATTCAGCCATATAGATGCTTTTTTTAATCATCATCAGAGGCATGATCATAGTCTTTATTTAGTATTGTGGAGCAAAGATAGTACTAAAGTGCATTTTTTCACCGTAAACAATATTCATAGCATAAACAGCAGCCAGAAAACACGCCAAACAGGGAACAAACCTTAGCAACTAGTTGCCTTGCCTTTATCATGCTCTCATGCACCTGTGTTAAAAACACACAAAACTAGTACAACTTGGTGACACTATGCTGCAACACAGGCGTAACAAATACCGAGATGCAATGATTCCACACCCAGTGTAGCTTTAGTGATACAGCTCAGAGCGCAAATGCTGGTTTTCAATAGTGTGATAGCAACAACAACTAGTTCAACAAGCATTTTAATGTGTATCCTTGTAGTGATGCTTTTTAGAAAGTTCGTGGAATCAATTTAGAGGCTTTGATTAAGGGAACAACACTACTGACGCTCCTGTAAATTCAAACAGAATACAAAACATGGCCTTCATGCTACATTTCCACTGAGAACAACACTTCAATTTGCCTTTAATAGACAAAAACAGCCCCTGGTATTTAGCACTAGCAGTATTTCAAAACTATATTTGAAAAAAACTCTTCAAATATAAATTGAACTACTCGGTATGTGCTTGATTATCTGTCACAACATCCTCAGAAATCAGAAGAATGAAGAGCAAAGTAACGTTAAAGTTCGAACAAGTGCTCCTCAGCTGCTGTTGTATGATACTGTAAAAACAGCTAGTGCCTGCTCATGTGTAATTAGTGCCTGTAAGTCAGTTCTCTTACTGGTGTATAAAGTATTTATCACTGTAATATTCTTTACATTGTATAATGTGATCATGTCTGTCCCTGGTCTTAAAATAAACCTAGTTAATGTAAAACATATTTTGCCATTGTCTCTTTTCAAACTTTAGAGATACTTGCTGACCTGTGAACTGACTTTGAACTTTCTCGTGAACTTACGGCAGCAGAAAAATGGAAAACCTGGTACAATGCAGTGATGCAGCAGCTACACAGACACTATGTTTAGTTTACTTTCCCCTGCCATGTCCCTGCAACGTGACGCTGCTAATCTGGTGAATGAACTGAAGTGCAATAGCTTTTGGTTCAGACTCTGGGTTTATGTTTCACGTATGGGGATGTGTGATCAATAAGAGGGAGGGATTTGGATACAGGTGGACCAATTCCTTGGGCAGATGACAAGCTGAGGGATTTTGAAGTTCATAGATTGTATCTTCTGCAGAAGTCAGACACAACACAGGAGGGTAGTCCCAGTACAAAATGAAGGCCAGAAGTTGTTTCACTCACTTTTCAGTCCTACAGTGTAAGTCCACATCCAGGCCCTCAGCTCGTCAGACACGGGCCTTCTGACCCTCCTTCGTGCCAACTTTAAATGCAGAGCCCCCAGACTATGGAATAGGCCGCCCGTATCAATCAGATCTTCCCCAGCCATCGACTCTATCGAATCTCAGCTCAAAACATATTTATTCTCATTAGCGTTGAAGGCAAGCTGTCTCCCTCCTTTGGTTTGCTTGTATGTTTTGCTGTTTTTCTGTCTGTTGATGTTTGATTCTCTGTGTTGATTGTATTTTTTCTTGATGGTGTTGGTCAGCCATTTGCTGTTTTTAAATGAGCTCTATGAATACATTTGAATTGAATTGAAATTGTTTATTAGCATTTATGTCTCTGTGAATTTTGAATATAAGTTCATGTGTTTAAATGTTTGTGAGCTCAGGGACAGTCTGTGACAATCTTGCTCACATTTTAAAAATTTTTTTTATACAGTGTCTCATGAAGAGAGCCACACCGCCAAAATAAAAGCTGTATTATGGTTGCAATAAAGGGTAAAAACCTAGTTTGCATCTTGCTCATAGATAATTGTTTAAAATGGTCTGCTATGATGCGCCCTTTCAGACTGCGACACTGCAAGTTGAAGCAGTAGCAGCACAAAGGGACAGGGTTGCCACACAGGAACAAGAACACATTTTGCTTTTCTGTCCTGCTGCAGATGAAATGTCTTGTCACTTTAGTGCATATAGTTGGCAGCATTTGTCCCTCTCCTGTATTTATAAACCTTTTTTTGCAGCACATTTTAGATTCTGACACCAACTTGTTTAAGAAATGCTGACTTGGCTGAGAAGTTGAACGACTATCTGCTTAATTTGCCTTATTTGAAACCCAGCCAGCAGCACACCTGTTCTCTGAGTGTGTCAGGTTGAGGCAGAGCTGTGACTTAGCCGTGTCACACTTTACAGACTTGTTTTTCTCCAGTTTCACCACATCAAAATCAGCACTAGCCGCCTAACTACAGCTACCAAAAAGCAAAACTTGTACCTGTTTGACAGTGACCATGGCAACCTGCTCCCGGCGTCCGGCACCGTCATCAGTGAGTACCCACGCAGGTGGGGATTCTCACCTCAACACAGCTGAGGTTTTTACAGGCCCGTGTGATTGACAGCTGTTAACACCCTCTCTGCAGGGAAGTTGTCGGCTTCGTGACCATATATGGAGTGATACGGAGGCGTGAGTCTACCTCATCGCATGACACACTCACACAGGGCTTGTAAGATGAAGGTGCACTGGGAGGTGAGTAAGAGGAGTGGAAGTCACACACACCATATTTTAACCGCGATGATACACTCACAGACACACATTCAAGTGCTTTTATTGGCTACACTTAACTTGTGACTTGTTTAATTCCTGTCTAACTTTTAAACTATCATCTTCACTCTAACTGTCACTCATTAATAACATATCACCTCCATTATTGTGTGTGTGTGTGTGTGTGGGTGTGTGTGTGTGTGTGTGTGTGTGTGTGTGTGTGTGTGTGTGTGTGTGTGTGTGTTTTCCTGATCTTGGTGTGTCCCCGCAGTTGCACAGTATGCATGTGTGTGCATGTACAAGAAGGTGTGTGTGTGTGTGTACTGTACATCCTGAGGTTAAATAAAACAGGCATGTAGATAATTACCACACACACACACACACACACACACACACATACACACACACATAGCTGAGTAGCTCCCACTCCCTGTCCCACCCAGACACAGTGTTTGTCATCCAAACAGTTGGATAACATTCAGTGACCAAGCTCATTCATTCTATCTGTATAAACACATACTTTCCATTAAGGTTTACCTGCTTATCAGTAAACAATAGTGATTTAGACACGTTAGTGGATGTGGATAGAAGGCAGCTGACTTTATACCAGTGGCTGCCATTTGAACGTGGGTCACATATCGCACGCCTCAAACTAAAACACATTGTTTCTCTTGAATGTTAATCATTTTGTTATTAAATCAAGATAAAATAAATGAGCTTGTGCGTTCCAAATGAGGTATGCTAGTATGGGATACTGTATGGAACTTATGCAGGATTACTGATGGGTTAGCATTGTGAAAAGGTCTTTTAAAGTCCAGTAAATGTTCTTTGACTGGTCAATTTGACAATTAAAGAATGTCAGGGTTGATTTGTGAAGTCAATTGGATCTATTAAATAAAGCTAATCACTTTCTTGTCCTTTTATTGGGCCTATTGACATTCCTTTAAACTGAGAAGCATGTCAGTGAGGTGCTATAACCAGCTGATGATATGTTGGCTACACCTTGACCCATGCTGGACTCCTGAGAATAATGGCAACATTTGGAAGTAAAAATATAATATAACATTTTTGTTTGGATGCTTTCAATTTGTGTCTTAAAGAATTGTGACCATATGTAATCCTTTAAGGGGGTTTGACATAAATTAAAGAGAAGTTAATGATTATGAGTCTCATTGAGCTGCAACGGGAAAATACCACCTTTATATAAAACCTCATACAGGAGAAGACTTCAGTCTGTAATGTTATCAGAGGTTAAAGTTGGGTTGAAAGTCACATCTGTACTCTGCAGGTGTATGTCTGACAGCTGAGGACGTTAATGGTTAATGATTGATGGCTGCTGATATCAGAATGGGATGTTTGGCTTCTGCTGGTATGATGATTTGTGAGTTGAATATTTTAGTCCTTGCTGAGTATGCCTCTATGTGTGTGAGATTTGTGTAGGCAGGGGTATATTTGTCCCTCTATCTCTTGTTTGTGTTACTGATTTTAAATCATAACGTTAAGTCAATGTGTGTTTAACTATGTACAGGAGGGGTGTGTCGGGTTAGAGAGAGAGAGAGAGAGAGAGAGAGAGAGAGAGAGAGAGAGAGAGAGAGAGAGAGAGACCTGCACGTTCGGGCAGGGTGGACGTGTGACGTTGTGTGTTAGAGGAGTGTGCTGAGCTCCCAGCTCTCAGTCATTCACTCAGACTCATACACAGAGGAGGTATTGCTCACCATTGCTCAGACACACACACACACACACACACACACACACACACACAGAAGGACAGGAGACAACAGAAGCATATCAGGTAAGACTTGTTCCTCTTTATCTAAAAAAAAACAAAACATTTTGCTCATTGCTACATTGTCACATTCTTTTAAGTGTAAATGTCACGTGTCTATATTATTTTATACCAGAAACTTCACTTTACAGCTCCCTTGCTTCTACTTCCAATAAATGGCAGGATGTTAAATTCATTTCTTCTCATTCTTTCAGTCTTGTTTTTCTGATTTTCTCAGTGTTAACCTGCTCGCTGCTCTATGAATCACTTGCTTTCTCTACATTCTCAACATTATGTCATTGAATTTTAAAACGCTGCTCTGCTGGTGTCTACTTTATCCATCTTTGGTCACTCTCTGTTTCCTTTTTTATTTTCCTCATGTTCAATTATACTTATCTGCAGTTTAACTTTGTAATCTGAACTAGTGGCAGATGCTGTGTATTTCTTCAGATTATGTGAGATGCTACCCGAACCTGTCATATCTGAACCTGCTTAACATACATTTCCACAGAATGCTGTTATCTTAATCACTCTCCTTTTTTACTTAGCTATATGTGTTATACAAAAATTAAATATAACATTGTAACTGGTAAACTTTAGAAATGCTGAGCCAGGCTAGCTGTTCATGAATTTCCCCTAAGGGATAAATAAAGTATCTATCTATCTATCTATCTATCTATCTATCTATCTATTTCCAGTCTTTGTGCTAAGCTAAGCTAAGCTAAGCTAATCAAAGCTAGCCAACTTCACATCAAGCATGCAGATATATTAGTGGTATTCACCCTCTCATCATCATCTCAGAGGGAAAGATAAAATAACGTAAGGGAAAATTATAATAACAAATATGCGTCTTTTCAGTGGATTGTAGTGAAATGTAGATACTGACAGGTGAGATAGACGAAAAGTCAGATGACAAAAGTGCATGCCAACAGAGCACTATTTATGCATATTTGTGACGTAAGGTTGGAGGGTGATAAAGTTTATAGGGCAGAAACCATTAAGCGTGTTTCACTTTTGGTGAAAACCCAATCAATGATGTCACAGCAGGAAAACAGCTGCTGTGACCTCACTGATGCCCCCTCTATAAGTTGCGTTTTGACCCCTTCTCATATTTGTTGAAATTAGTGAATTTTGTCTGATAATTTGAACAAAAACTGAGTACAAGACAAAAGTTGGGCTGACTTTGGCAATGAGAGATAAGCAGTCATTGGTTTTGGCTGCTGTTCAGCATTCAGCTGGTTAGATCAGTGTCAAAGTCTGACTCTTTGTGTGCATGTGTGTGTTTATTTTCAGTTGTAAGTACATTCTGTCTTCATCTTTGACATCCAGTTATCACCACAACCCTGATAACATTGACTCTGACCTCCAGTCTCGAACACACACACATATGTACTCAGCCATAGTCAAGTCAAAAGTAGAACTATGAGTGTGAAACACTATGACCAAAAGAGGATAGTTTGTTATTTTCCTCCATAAACATTTTGTGGTGTTTGCATAGCAGCAGACTGTCCGCAGCAGCAGATCCACATAAAACATGTAGGCAATCACACAAACCCATGACACTGACATAGAATCTGAATTATCTTCCATCTTTGGTCTCATTTCATGCCATTTATCTCCTCTTTCATCTGTATTATCTATCACTTTTCCTGAACTTTGACTCATATGAAAATCTCTTGCAACTACTATGAAATGAAGATTTTGAAAAAGATTGTGAGCGTGAACAACGGTGACCCAAAGAGTGAGTCTGAGAGCAGGGTTATGTAATGGCATTAAGCTAATCTCACTTGCCCCTTCTCTTTCAGAGGTGTGTGAGAAGTAAGAGTGCGGCAGAGGACACAAGAAGTGAAAGAGAAACAAGACACAACGAGAAACGATATGACAATTGGCAAGAACTCCAGGAAAAGCTCAACCAGGAGCTCCATCCGGGCCCCAAAGTTTCTGGATAAATCCAGCGGCTTCTACGGTCGACTTGATGAGCCTGAGACCACCGGAGAAGGGGAGGAGGTGAGGGCAAACGAAGTAGAGGAGAGAGGGAATGGGGTGGAGGATGCCAGCAGAGAAGGGAGAGCCATGAGCAGCCCGGCCACAAGTGTGGGGAACAATTCAGGGGCAGATGAGGTGGATGAAGCCGAGGCATTTGAGTTCAATGAAGGGCTGATGGAAGACGATGGCGAGACTCTCCTGCGCAGGAAACCCAGCCGGCGCAGCAGCAGGTGGAGAAGAAGCTCCAGGAGGAAGCAGAAGGAGGGGAGAACCGAGGAGGATGCAGCCCGAGACGAGAGGCCCAGCCTGGGCAAGGAGAGTCTGGTTGACTCCCATGACCTGGAAGGCACCAGGGTGATGATTATGGTAGAGATGGAGAAACAGAAGCAGGTGGAGGAAGAGAAGGAGAAAGCAGGAAGAGGGAATGAGCCCGCGCTTGTTCACTTCCCGGTCCGGGAAGATGAGGATGACCAGGTCCTCATCAGAGACAAGAAGAGGGGGAGGGAAGAGGAGGGAGAGGAGGAGAGGAGGATGAAGAGAGAGCAAGAGGAGGGGATGAAGGTGGTGAAGAGGAACACAATGAAGAATTACCGCAAGGTGAGAGAAAACAGACAATAGATACAAAGTGAGAGCCTTGTGTAGTTTCTATCAATTTGTTATCAGCATATTGCAGAAGAGCACACTTATTAACTTCTGCTTTCTGTCGCTCACATTTACATAAATTCCATATCCAGCCTAACCCCATCTGGTTAAACTTTAATCCCCTGAAGGTTACATAATCGTGTCCTCGGAGTTTGTGGAACAGAGGGTAAACTTCTCTCTCACCATCCTTCACATACTGGGCTATTAATCACCATGGAGACTATCATATCACCTTAATAACAGACCAGTAGGGTCAAGGTACAGCAGCCATTGGTGCATGTCACCAAAAACATTAAGCAACCTCCTCTGTTAGGATGTTTCCTTTACGTCATGTTTAATGACATGAAAACACTGAGCTGGAACAGAGGTTTCACTGACGGGCTTTTAGCTGTGCATGTGAACAAGCAGCGGTGTACCTGCACCGTATACCCTCACCTGATTCACATGCTCTTGAAGCTTTTCTGCTCACATGGAAACACATGCACAGAGGTGACATTCCTGTGCCCCGTGTATCATGTCCTTTGATCAGTGGAACGAAGTACGGCAGCGGCGACCCGCCTACTAAACCCACACCATGAAAACATTCCACTGCTGTTTAACCAATCAGCTGCACCCTCAGGCATCACAGGCTGACCTCTTGGTAGATTCAAAGGCAATCACACCAAAAACACAGCTAGTTTCTGTGCATAAGGGCAGGTGTAGAGAAGATACCTGTATTTTATAATGAAAAACGAGCAAGCTGAAAAGTGCTGGCTGAGATTTCTTGAGTCGCACAAAAATCACCAGCTTCTATAGCAACAGGCTTTCAGCAGGGGGTCCTAATATAAATCTGAGCGGTCTCAAGAGGATAAAAAGGCAAGAATGCTGAGAAACTATAGCTCTGCTACATACATTTTTCTTTTTGCTGTTATACAGCAGTAGTTTTATATCATCAGGTCCCTAAACAGATTTCAAATACACCAACATGAGACAGATTATTTTCTGTTGAACTGCCACCACCCGGTGACATGTGAGACCAAGTAGCTCCAGACAAAACTGCGTTAATTTTCCAGTGACTTGTTTTTTTTTCCAGATGGAATTAAGATAATTAATACAGCTGAACACCTGCTTCACAAAATGATCAACACTTTATTTTAAACATCTTTAATTTCCTGGGAGGTTCCCTTGAAACAATTATGTAGTTTCACACCACCTACAGAGACAATAGAGACAGTCAGTTTGTACACTTGAACTATTTCCAATGAATAGTCTTTCAGTGAGTCAAGAGCAGGTCAGCTGAACATAGAAAAACATGACTTTCCTCTGCAAGGAAGCAAACAATTGAACACATATGCGGCATAAAAGGATAAAGGAGTCATGACTGAGTATTTACTTGGGTTTAAATGGAACAGTTCTTATTTATGTCTTTAGTATCTGTACAAAACTGTAATGATGAGGTGTGACTGTATAAATCACATTTCTGCTTCATATGTAGCGACCATTTTCAGGTCCAGTCTTATTGCTATATCTGACCTTACTAACCTTTACCCTCTTCTTCCCATCAGGCCTTGGACCGAGCATTTCGTCGCGGCTGGGAGGCCTTCATCACCAACCTCTACAGTGTCACGCTCACACCTGTGACATCATCATCGCCACCTTCACCTTTGTCAAAGAAGCAGCAACACGACAACTCTGTATTGGCTGAGTTTCGGTAGTACTGGACACTGACATGGACGATTAAAACAAATTAAGTAATTTGTTCAAATCATGATTATGCTGAATAGTGATGGACAACAGAGGGGACCTTTATAGCTGCATGATGTGTTTGAGTCATTCATTAAGCCTCAGAAATATCAATTATTTATGTTAGTTACTGAGTCTTAATTACTTAACATCAAGTGTACTGCCTTATCATATGGTGGCGCACATTAGTTTGCACACATACTGCAGACCTTATACTTTTACTAAAGGAGCTGGGGAGGTCAAGCTGTTGATTTTACATTGAAGTCTATGGGACTGACTTGAATTTTAAAGTTCAGTCTTTATGTGACTGAGTTCAGCTGATTCTAGTTCCCCTTTTCTATGTTGCTAATTTCAGATTTTAGTCAGAGGCGGAGGAATGTCTGAACATATCTTAACGTAGCTCCGTACATCCAGCCCACTATTAAGAGCTTGTAGTACAGATAATCTCTGCCCCCTTTGATTTAGCACTATGAAACTTAAGTGTTGATGTGTAAGCAAAGGGAATGGAAAATTTCCAAAGAGTAGTGATGACTTATTAGTTGACTTTTGTCCTGATAATATTCACAATTCTGTCTGGTAATCAGTGCCATTTATTGCTGTCTGGCAGCTAATCAGTAATCAGCTGTGGTTAATGACAGACACATGCATCCAGCTAGTCAGTGTCTACAGACACTGTCATTGTGAGCCACATTAACACACATTTGTATGTTAAATAATTATGGAGAAACTGCGGTTAATACCTATTTTAACATGGGGTTTTCCCATCTGTGTGTGCACAGAAATACACAAGAGATGTCACGTAGTCCAGCTTGACAGTGTTTGACTTCCTCATGAGATAAAGTTCATCCCTGTGTGTGTTCTGGTGAAGGTTGTTTAACCTGATGGAACAAGACAGGAGAGTGTTTGCATGTTTGTGTTTGAGACAGAGCAACAGTTTTTATAGTCTGGTTATGAACCTGCAACAGCACCAACTGATTGTTTGATTGAAGCCGCATCATGTTTCATGTTTTGATTTGAAAAGAGTACGCCAACCTAAATCTCAAACAGTATTTAAGAGTTAATAATGACTGAATCTTGTTAAAATGTAAAACATGTTTACAATACACCTGCTGTAATTTTCTGTTATTCACTATGTATTTGGTTTTTATATTACCTCAAATGTACTGAGTTGTCCATGAAGAGCTGACTCAATAGGCTGCAGAAGAAAACTTCTCCTTATCATCTTAATGACTATCTTAAAAATTTGTTAATTTTTATAAAAAAATCCTTTTGTATCCTCATGAAAGCTTCTGAAGTCTGAAACCATAATAAGAAACACTTTTCTGGGGGTAAATAAACACTGAAGTTATTCGACTGGCTATATTCATTTTTACAGTAAAACTGTCACTGTAAATATCAACTGAGCTTCCTGAATTTTAAGTAGCTGACGTCGAAGTTATTATTCTATGGATGAATCAGAGTGAATGAGATGTCAAACACAGCATCACACCATCATAAGTCAACACCATGGCAACGGTTACCATGAAACAATGGATAGCATCAAAAGGTGGCTGAAGAAAATACAAAAATCACATGAAGATGTGACTTTTATGCACTGAACTCACAGTTGGCCCTTAGAAAAACTGTACTCAGCTATGATCTAAACTAACTGTAATATACCATACACTATGGTATATTTACAGATATTCACTACGAGGACATGTGCTCTATATACAGTAAATGAAGTAACAAATGTACTATTTAAAGGCCTTTATAGTGCACATAATACCTACCACAATGCAATAGCTCAAAGTATAGTTTAATTAATTATTATTTTATTAATTTCAAACATGAAAAATATAGCTTAGATAAAATGGTCAAAATTACTGCAGTGCTTGTAGTATAAAGTATATGTCAGTGTAGTACAATGAATAACTTTATTGTGAGACCAACATATTTTGATTAAGCCTGTGTAATACAAATGTTGCTGGAGTTTTGCCTCTTTAAGACTATTTCTTTCCATGCACATTAAAAGTAGTTTAAGTTTCCCAGTAGAAATCAAAATGATTTAAGGATTTAAGGTGACCGTCTCTTTATCTGTGTATGTTTGTGTTAACTGTGTGTAGTCACAGAAACTTTTTATTTTGAAAACACTCAACAGGAACTGGTCTAACAGCATAAGTAAGGGAGTGTGGTTTCTGTTCTTCACTGTTATAAGCGCAACTTCGATCATTTCGATATTAATTTCCACAAAATAAATGGCTGATAAATCTTAAAATTGTTTAATGGATGTGGGCATGACATGTTTCTGCTTCTACAGGGGGACATAACGTCACTGCCATCTTGTGGATGTAAAAATTGTACTACGTTTTCTTTAACGGAAGTGACGCAAAGAATAAACTCTTTACACTTTCTTCAAGTTTCTTCAAAGTCTTTGCTCTTTAAACGGTGAGTTTAATAAGTGTGAAATTGATTTCTTCTTCAGGTTTAATTCATGCAAAGCTACACGTAGCTTATGGAAATGTTGACGTGGTTTTCACCCGGCTTTACAGGGTGGGAGGAGTCCTTCAGGCGGGACATAAAAAGCAGACGGACCCGCTTCCTCTTCCACTTTCTTCTCTCGTCTGGTCGAGGTAAGAGACTTATTTCTGTCAACGCTCATTCAATTGCAAACTTTTACATTACGATGTTGAACATGCAATTGTGATAGTTCAGTGTTGTACTATTATAATACACATGCATTGGCAGTTTGTCCTTTTCAAACTATATTAAAAGCTAATGTGGTATTTTAGCAAGCAACGTAAGGTGCAGCATCGACTAGAGCTGTACTCAATCCTTACTCATCCGTCAGTTAAACATATCAATGTTATCTGACATATTTGTAAACATTAAGTATAATATGTTTTCTAAACTCTGCACGTAATATTTGTTGGAAAACTCAAGGTGAAATCTTGTACGACTCATAGTAATGGCCGCTGCTTGTTTGGCGTGGTTGGTAGTGTCTCTCAATGATGAGAATTTTCACAGACCTGTACTGAATGACTGTGATTGTACTTTATTACTCTGATGTGAGACGCTATTAAACTATATTTTACCGACCTATGTGGGCCTGAACATGTTGAATGGAGCGGTCACGTGTTGGCCGACCAGAGGAAATATACCTGCTAGCTATAGCATGCTAATGCAATAATTTCTGCCCACTTTTCTTCCTCTAGATGGCGGGAGATCCAGAAACTGTTTGCTGCAAAGGTAATTTCTACCATGTGTTAACACTGTTGGATTGCACATGACTTGTTGCCAACGTAAATAGTTAATGTGAATTGAATAGCATGGCATATCATGAAGCCTCGTGCTACAATGATGTCCTATTTGAACTCTCTCACTGAAAATCTTTGAGGAAACTTAATCTCTCAAAATACTGAGTAGCATGAAGCTGCTATTTTAAGTATGCACATTAAGCTGCCCCATAAACCATGAAATGCACTTATATTTGTTGTTTTTCCCCCTGGTCAGGTGTGATGAATGTTGCAAGATCATCCACAGAAGGTAATTTCAGTCATCTATTTACAGATCAGCCTTTAGTTGGCTCATGTAATTGAGGAGCTCTGTGTGCTGCAGTGATGATTCCCTGAACTCTCTCTTACTGAATCAGCTTTGAAGAAACTACTTTACCAGATTCTGAGTAGCACATGGGCTCCAACATCCAAATTGTTGCAGTTGTGGTTATTTTTCATAAGATCAGAGAGTTGTAGTTTGGTCATGTTAAACTTTACAAGCTTTAATGAAATCTGACTTTTTTTTTTTTTTTTTTACTAAATGTCTTCAGCCTTGCTGAATACTGACACTCAGATTTTCCTGTTTATGGCTAACCACTGGTTTTCTTTGTAGGTTGGCCTGCAGTGTTCATTCACTTATGTCAAAGTAGCTGGAAAGTGCACTGAGGTGAGTAAAAGATCTTTGTTCCAAGAGGTTATTCAGTATTGGGGTGTAAACATGATGATTACAATTAAAGACAAGCATATGCCTGAATACAGTGATGTCACCCTATAATCTGATCACCCCTAGTTGTACTAATAGAAAATGTTTACTTAAGCATGTGATTTACTGAGTTTCTTTGCTTGTTAGGAGTTTGACTAGAAGTCTGAGAAAGGATGCTCCCTCAACATCTGAACATGTAAGTCTCTACATAAGTTTTAGTGATTTGTAATCATAAGAAAAGCCTTTCCTGCACTTAAACATGTCTCCAGTTCATATGACTTTAAATTGTGAACAGAAATCTTAAATACAGATGCAAATTTCAACATACTTGAGCTCAGCTCATCACTGCATTTAATTTTGGCATTAAGTGTTAGTTCCCAACAATGTTATGTCAATGGCAAGGTTTTTCTGACTGTTTGAAAGGATGACATGGGGTAGCACCCATCAAACACCTGGACGACTAATGTCACATGGCAATTTGTCACCAAAGCCCTGATCAAACATTGACTCTTGATATGTTGCAAAAGGTTCCAGTTGAACTGTGCTGAAGAGCCACTTTGTCTTGCAGGGGCCTCTTGAGTGGACACTTGGAAGAGGAAGACACCAATTGGAAGTCACATGGTACTTTTTTCCCCCCCTATCCTCCTCCTGTTCCCTTGCATCTTATTTTAAAGTGACTAAGGACTTCATGTCTGTTTATAATGCAGTTCCAATGATGATGAAACTTAGCTCACTTTGATCCAATGTGAAACGACACGAACATCTGAGCAACTGCATTTATGTATAAACTTTTTTGCTCGGCTAACTTTGTCTTGATTGCGCTTAAATCGCAAGTACTTTCTAAAAATAAAATTTGGCTTATAATGCTGTGATGTGTGCTGTAACCATAGCAACTTGATCAACAGTGATCTGCACAACTAAAATATTAAGCTCAACTTGGGAATGAATGCAAAATAGGGTTTCTTTTGATGTGGAGTAAACTAAATTTTGTCTTGTCACCAGGTGATTCATCGACTGCTTCAGCAACATGATGGAAGTGCTCTAGTTGAAGGTAAAATTTTGTTGCAACTAAAATACTACCAGTAGCTTTTATTCCCAGACCTGCTGTATATGATGAGATATATTTGGAATCTCGTTCGTCTGAAATCCTGTTGAGAAATGGAATCTCTGATATCTGAAGGTCAACAGCTGATGTATAAACCTTGTTGCCATTTTGTAGTCGGACCTGACAGTATCTTGTCTGTTACAGGTGCTTGGTATTGGAAGATGCCCTCAACTTCTCCCAGACAAAGGTGTCAGTCCAGGTGAGTCCTTGATGCATTGACTCCTGTCAGTAGTGAAGCCAGGTTAAGTTCCAAGCTCAGCTATCAGTGTTAACACCAGTTTCCTTCATGATGACACCCGCACAAGTCTTACGCCTTGTGTCAATGCCAGAACCTGAAAAGGTGAACCCACTGGTGTAACCTTGGCAATAAGGGGAAGACCTGTTGGGGTTACCAACAGTCTGAATGGAAACATGCTAAACACAGATGAGAAATCTTGTGATCTAGAGGCCATCTTAATTGTTTTTTTGCTTTTGTTTTGACTGAAGGTAACAATTGGTGCATCATCTGAAGTGAACTTGCATCGTCTGACGGGAATTTCTTGTCTGTTCCATTAGGACTGAGCTGAAGTCACTGGGGTTGACGAGACTATTCCAGAGTTGAGGTAGGTATCTGGTTGGTGCGGTTGCTGACTATTGTCAAGTAGATGTGATGAGTTCTTTATTACCGCCCCAGTCTGAGAATTCATGACTGATTGGTATCCCCTCTGATCACACGAGTTGAGAAATTGTCATTCACACTAATGAAGCTAGAGTGACTGACACTTTTCACCTGTTTGTAGGTTTGGAAATGCTGTCTGACTCTTCAACACCTGGGGCTGTGCTGCAGGTAAATGAGTGTTTAGTTGGCCTTTCTGGTATGTACAGGGGGTTAATCTGAACAGTTAGGAAATAAGCTGTTCATCTGTCATTAATCAGTGTGTGTTATTTACTGAATTGCTTTGTAACTGTCTGTATCTTAACACAAAGCTGCTGAATTAAACTTTAAGTTGAATTTTAACACATGGGACCACAATGTGCTTGTTTGAACTGTTCCAACTTTGGATTGGAAGTCATTTGTAAACCTCAAGAGTCCTTGCCAAGAAAGGCTTTTGAGTTGTAGACAAAAGGATGGAAAATATGCTGCAACTAAACACAAGTGCAGTTATAAGAGTTCAAATAAACTTGAGCAAACTATTAAAGTAAGGCAGTTAAAAACTTGAACCTGAGAATGCATACTTGCTTACCCCAGAACATTAGCAGCTCAAGAGCCCATTATTTCTCCACTAATGATGTGGCTTCAAAGACAATTTTGTAAATTAATCAAACTGCAACAATAAAGTGCTGAAGATTGAAAGTGAGCAAAGGCTAAATGCATATAGTTTTGTACAGTTGAAAATTTAGTTTTATAGTTTGCTCAAAACGGTTTGACTTAAATTCCTAATTTTTAATCTCCCCTCCTCCCTCCCAGGTCAGACAGTTCTCTGCATCAGCTGATTATTGGTGAGTGTTTTTTAATGGAAGATTTCAGTTTCATGTCCTGAAACCAATATGTCCCAATTAAGTGTGAAAGCTAAAGTGATGAGTTCTTTATTACCGCCCCAGTCTGAGAATTCATGACTGATTGGTATCCCCTCTGATCGTGAGACTAGAAGCTTTAGTTTCTCTGTATTGGTCTTTGTATTTGTCATTTACAAAGTGTTTATGTTTCAGGTCAGCATCAAGCTAAGTCTTCTTGGGATGCCGCCTGCTGCTTTGGCATGTATGGTAAGAGTTAAACTTTTAATCAAGGTTCAATGTGGAAGTGATGAGTTCTTTATTACCGCCCCAGTCTGAAAATTCATGACTGATTGGTATCCCCTCTGATCATGAGACTAAAAGCTTTAGTTTCTCTGTATTGGTGTCTTTGCCTTTTGGTATTTGTCATTTACAAAGTGTTCATGTTTCAGGTTGGTGTCAAGCTAAGTCTTCTTGGGATGCTGCCTGCTGCTTTGGCATGTATGGTAAGAGTTAAATTTTCAATTAATGTTCAATGTGGAAGTGATGAGTTCTTTATTACCGCCCCAGTCTGAAAATTCATGACTGATTGGTATCCCCTCTGATCAAAACTATAAAAACATTTTCAGTTGAACTTAATGCAGCTTTTAGCACCCAGTTCTAAGTCTGTCTTATTTTTGCAGAGTTGGGACAGAACCTGGACGGCATCGTATTCTCCAAGATTGCTGCAGTTTCTCTTGAGTTCAACTGGCTGCTTAGAATATCTGATTAAAATGTTTGTGTGATATTAAAATGTATCCAGCTGACTGACCTATTACAAGGTTTTACCTTCTGAGCTGTGGAAATCTCAAATAAACTTCTCAGTTCAAGCTCTTTTGTGTGGTTCAAATTTGTAGTGTCTCACTGATCCTGTCACCTTTTTAGTGGTGGCAAAGCCTTTCTTTTGCAATTTTGGCATATAGGGTATTTGCCCACTTGTATCCATTTTATAAATTGGCACTTACCTTTACAGATACCCCATTCAATTGCATCCTTTTTTTTTTTTTTTTTTTTTTTTTTTTTTTTTTTGTCTGAAATCAAACTGATCAAGAGTTGACTAATTGTATCTGTAATCCAAGATCAAATCAGTCCAAAAATAAAACATCACTTGGTGATTCTCTGCTCACTTTTAGTGCATCAAAAGTGGGAGATCTACCAGCTGTAGTTCATCCAACCTACATGAGATATGGAGTCACACATTACAACTGCAAAGTGTTTCAGGCAGTGAAACATTAGTTAGTCAAGAGGACACTTTAAAATTAGCAGGACATCATCTAGGACAGCTTGTGGTGCCACTAAATAAATGGATGAGCTAACTGCAGTATTCTACATGAGTAGATGACATTCAAGGGTAAATTTTAACCTGGTTAACAGCAACAGTTCATTAGGCATCAAGTTTTATTAGAAACATTTGATTCAGTGAGGCATTACATACAGTTGTGTGTAAACAAAACTCAAGGTTTCAGTACATTTGAAATCAGTTTGAGGAATTCTCACTGTTGATCACTCTCCCTCCAAGATAACTGGATCAACTGCCTACATGAACAGAGAATGAGGAAAAAAAATAAAAGCTGTGTGTGCATTAGGTGATCGTGGATACAGTCGGCTCTGGAGACTGCAAACAGCTGATGGAACAAAAAATATTGAGCTCTTTTTTTGATACTTCTGAACTCCGTGGTCATGCTCAGTCGGCAGTGAAGATCCTCGCAGCGATATCATCTAATAGCCAGTCCACTCCAGATAACAAGTTCTCTCCTGTTACTGCACTGCAGCCAATGATACACCAGTGATGACTTTTAATCTCATCCAGAGCCAGCGCCTGCAGGAGTGAACACACGCAGCGTAAAAACAGATGGTGATGTACAACTTCCGGATAATTCAAGTGTAATATGACAAAAAAATTTAAACGGCTCTATTAAGACATATTTCACCGTGACATTTCTGAAATACATAAGCAATCGTTGTAAACTGAGTGTAAATCTCACCTCTCGTATCGCCTCTTTGGACAGGGCTCCTGGTAAGTCCTGTTTGTTGGCAAAAACCAGCAGTGTTGCACCAGCTAACCTCTGCAGGGAGGAAAGGACAAGGAAGAGAGCATGATACCAAATGTGTTGCGTATAAATAATCACTGACGTGTGCTAAGGGCTGCCCGATACTCTCCTTAATTTGACAATACAGTATTGTTTGGATTTAACACTGGTTTCTGAGGAATAAGACATGTTAGTCAAATTAAATTCAGAGTTTAATGTGTTGTTACACGACAATGAAATCTTTATCTGCTAACACAGCAAAGTTCAAAGACGAGTCAGTGTCATATTTATGGAGATGCAGACAACATGCCACTGACTAACCAGCTAACTAACCGACTGGTCCTCGGGGTTAGTGAGTGACTGCCAGTTTTTTGTTTCCAACACCCAGTTCTCTGATCTAAAAGATACTGCAACCACAATAAAATTCAATCTGAGAATTTTTAAATACCACATAGAAAGCAATTCTATCTCAATTCAGTGTAACAGTACTTCCTTGCAATATGAATAATCAATTAACACGACCTCTACCCATTAATGAACAGGCCCGAGGGGTCAGTCACTGATAACATTTCTTGTTTGTCATAGAGCTCAGTTACAAGTCTACAAGGACAAATTATCCCAAAGAGACAAAATGACCACAAAGACATATTCTGTGTCTTTCAGGCTTTTAGAGCCTTTTACTTGTCATGCCTGGATCCAGTTGATGGGGAGAAAACTGACACACACATTTACCAATTAAAAATAAAATTATTAATTTAAGTTTTAACTAAAATCAACACTTAATGAGTTGATACTTCCAGGCAACTGTCCCCCAACAGCTGAAAGTAATATCTAACTACAGTCTACAGTCTACTGCAGGAACGAAAAAAATCCTTCATGACACTTCTTAATACTTTCTGAGGCGTATTGGAGGAAATGAGGAAATGAATTTAGTGCTATGTAAAACTTTTCAAGACATGCAGATATACGCTGTGATAACACCAGTGTGTGTAATTCAGTATACCTCCTCCAGCAGCAGTGAACTGAGTTCCTGCCTGCAATCCTCCAGTCTGAGTCTGTCTGCGCTGTCCACCACCCACACCAGCCCGTCTGTGCTCTCAAAGTAGTTCCTCCAGTAGGAACGGAGTGACTTCTGACCTCCTACATCCCAAATATTCAATTTAAACCTAGAAAAAACAGAGAGGACAACATTAGGAATGTGGAGAAAAATACAGCCTGTTATTGTGGAAAGCCCTGTAAAAAAAAAAGAAAAATTATGTAGAAAGCAACTGATACTCAACCAGATTTTTGACTCATGAGTTACAGTACTGTGCAAAAGATTTCAGCACTTTAGATGCTTAGATTAATTCTGCAGCCTGACATCAAGCCTGAACATACAGCCAGACATTAAGAACTGTGTTCAGAGAGAGAAGAACATGAGTCCTCCAAAAGAGCCATGATCTCAACACCATGGAGTCAGTATGGGATTACATGAAGAGACAGAAGACCCTGAAACAGCCTAAATCCACAAGAAGTTCTCCAAGATGCTTGCAACCAAGTACCTTGAGAAACGGAGCGCAAGTGTACTGAGGAGAATTGATGCTGTTTTAAAAGGCAAAGGTTGGTCAAACCAAATATTGATTTGATTTAGGTTTTTTTCTGATTACTTCACTTTGTGTTAGGTTAACTGACTTTAATACCTAAAGCTTTTGCACAGTACTGTATGCTCATGGGGTGTGTGAGGGGCTTCTGAAAGACAAATACAGGACACTAATCGCCCATAACATTTTAGGAACTGAATCTGTATTTCAGAAAATGTGTTTAAGCTATAGATCTTTTTCTGAGCAGGCATTTTAACTTGTCATAGATTGAGAAGTGTTAAGTTTCCCAGTGTGACAGCATGCACAGAACCAGGACCCTGAAACTGAAGCAGCTAGAAAGAATTCTACCATGAATCATTGTATGAATTACATCTGTGCTCGTCCTAGACTATGTATAAATGCCTTCACTGAAAATGACTTCTTGAGAAAGACTGTACAGTACGTGTTGTATATAAGAAACAATACCCGTATGAATAAATGTCATATCATGCTGTAGCTCCGCTGTTTGTGTTACCCTCTGTGCTCCAGTGTTTTGATGTTGAAGCCCAGGGTTGGGGAGATGGTGCTGACGTCTTCTCCGTTAAACTTCTTTAGGATGGTCGTTTTTCCTGCGTTGTCCAGACCTCTGCACGAGCCAGGTTAAAGAATAAACTAACACACCAGAGTATTTAATTGTTAAATGCTGCGGGCTAAACTGCCACCAACTATTAGTTATCTTATAGCCTAGTGCTTCATAGCTAGCAAGTTAGCATGATACAGCACGAAATACGTAAAACAAACTTCACAAGCATAACACCGTTTATTATCTAAACATACAGATATAAACTGCTGCTCGTGGTTTTTATGTTATTGACAGTTATAATAACGTTAGTGCATGGATGCTACTTTGTTACCATCTAAGCTAGTAAACTGTTACAGAGAGGATACAACATCAGAAGCCTCATCTCCCGCTCCTTCTGCTTCATCTTCTTCAAAATCGTCAACAAACCCATCGCGGCACTGTGTCGCTCAGCTGCTGTTGTTACAAATATATATATATATATTTGTTACAGATAAAGGGTTTAATATGAAAGATATTTGGCATCCATAAGCAGCATTGCGATGCAGGAAGCGATTGTAATTCTAATCCCGCCTCACGTAGCAACCGATTGGTCTGTTTGGTGAGGAGCGAACGTTGATTGGTTTTGGAAAACATTCTAAAATGGCTGATTGGTCAGTAACCATTCTAAGGTGTGGTCGTGCTGTAGAGGCACTGCGCATTTGTATGTCTTTGGCGCCCCCGTCTGTCTGCTGTCGGAATTACAGATTTAATAAGCAGGGTGGAGATTTCCTGTCCAATAGTATGTCAGAGCTAGTTTCCAAAAATATACAGAATATAGACGGTTGTATTTCCAAAAATAAAAACTGAATATTTGCAGGATGCAGTTAATACAATTTTCATGAAACAGAAAACATGCTGTGCAGGCAAGAGGGTGCGAAAATTTAATTTAATTTTCAACCTTGGAAATAATAGTTTGACTAAACAATAATACCCCTAACCCTTTCCCCTGGAGTTTTCAACTGCCTCTGTCTGCTTCAGAAAAAGCTAATAAGTGGACTTTATGTTTTTTATTTGGACAATTTCATCAAATTTAGTCAGGAAATTTATTTCAGTTTATTACGTTACAGAGTGCAGCAAGATTGAGTTCATCAGCGGAGACGATAAACTTTATACCCTACAGTGAAACTGAAATAATATTTAGATAATAGTGCATTGACTTTAGAAGAATTTCCCTTAACCCCGTCCTGTGGTTCAGGAAACATCCTGCAATCCTAAACTTTCTAAAAAAACTTTCATCCTTCACATGTATTTTCATCTTAGTTTACACAGTGTCAGAGATAGGGTTAAAATTGAAAATAAAACTCATACATAAAACAGGAGGTTCTCTATCTGGTACAGCTGTGGGAGAGTAACATGTTTGGGTGATGTATTATACCACTGCCAGCTTTGTTAATGTAGGCTACAAGAATAAGTTACACCCCAGCTTCAAAAGAAATATCAAGGAATATCGATCTACAAGAAACTAGCAAAATTTGTCTTACATAGGCTATATGATTTAACATTAGAAGACAGACTGTTTCACCTTAATTAGTTCATTGAGAAGTTGTCAACAAAAAGAGTGTTCATTTTGATTGTTAGTAATTGGTATTGGTAAGACGTTTCATTGTTTTTTTTTAAATTAGCAGAACATTGGTACTTACCTAATGTAAATCAATAAAGGCAATTACGAAATGAATGTATTAAGGATTTCTTCCAGTATGATCCTATGTATTTTACATTTACTGTCAGCAAACTTAGTACCAACAACACAGCAGTGTATCGTTTTAAAACCTTTGAGTGTGGGCTGTTTTTGCCTTTCTTGAGAAAAAATTAAATTTTCATTCAAAGTATACTTGGACCTGAAGTGACATAATTTCCTGCTGGGAACTGGTAAAAGCTGTTGGCTGCTGTCTGGGGGCTTGGCCATTAATTTCCTGGCAAAGGCACTTCAGAAATTCCCTGCACGTGAAGGGGACGCACCGGTAGTCCTAATATGGTCATCAGTTCAAAGCTGTTCCTGTCCAAAACCACATTTTCCCATTCATTTATCATGATGCCTTCAAATGCTATCGAAAATATTCGGTTGGGATTCATATTGTAGCTGACCACACATTCACAATCGGACAACGTAGCTGTTTGATACTAATAGAACAATGTAGCCTGCTTTTATATCGCTGGAAAAAAACAGTGGCCATTTGAAAAGGCTACTTTTTTTTATCACCGCGTCCACGTTTAAACCTTTTAACCGATTCAGTGTACCGACAAAGGATTGGATAGTTCAACTAACATACCGCACTTGAAGGCAGCACAGTCTCACCACCTTTAACTCGCAAAGGGTCTGTTTAAAATAAAGAGAAACTGAAAGCAATCATCGCATCATGTTGCATCACCGGCTTCTTTCATGCCAAACCTCCTGCGCTCAAAACCCACCAGACACGCCGTCTTACAGCTTCACTTCAGGCAACACACTTAGGCTACAGAATCAACAAGTCACCAAGCAACCACCGGGCATTAGTGTGCACTACGGAATTTGCATGTTTACCAGCTTACATTCCCCTTTCCATCCAGGGTCATTTGTAGTTCAGTCTTAGCTGCAGCGAAAATCTGAACGTCAGTGCTTTCACTGGATGGGCACGATGCTCGGTTGAAGATTTATCCTGCCAGTGGAAAAGCAGTCACCCATCCGACCGGCCAGCCAGCCAGCGTGCTGCGTCGGAGAGAGAGGAGGGGAAGAGATGTCCCCGTTATTCATGGACACCGGGTACGATCCCAACAGCCCAGGCTCCCTGTCAGCTGAGGAGAGCAACAGCAACACAGCTGGATCGGTGAGTCCTCCTTCTCATCTTTAACATTCAATCAATCAATCATCAATAGACTATAATCATCATGTCATGTCATGTCATTACAACCATATCTGACCTTTGATGGATATTAATGTCCAAAACCATGACCACATAATATTTATTTATTTTCACTTTGCACTATTTGCACTTATTTGCACTTGCTTGCTGTTCTCACTCTGATCCATGCATTTCTTGGTTTTTATGTTTTCTTTTACTGCACAATAGTTGGACAATGTAGACCCCCCTGTTTTGTGTCTTCTGTAAAGCACTTTGTAACTTCAAAAAAACAACATATAAATAAAGGTATTATTATAACTCACTCACTCTAAAATCAATATGATTTCTACTGAGCACCACAGACACACTTTAAATTCCCTGTAACTGGACTATTACAAGTGATTTTATATCAGGAAACAATTTACATACCATCACCGTAGCATTTCACAAAACTTATTTCACAATAACAAATAAATAACAAAATAACAGTGTGTCTTCACACCTCATAACATATGGCACTGTTACAATAGTTACCAGCATTTATCTTGTCTAATTGTAATGGTTTTCACTTGGATTCAGCCAGGTTTCCCATTTCAGTGAGTGCTGACTGATATATGTTTATTTTTTGTTCAAACCTTGCTGCTGTGCACTTGTCCTCTCATACTAGTAAAGAAAAAGTGGATGTAATGTAAAATCTTTTTTTTAAAAAAACCCTGTATAATGAATATGGACTCTGCAATGAATATGGTTTTAGTTGTTCTGCTGAGAGGGATGCACTTCCAATTTCACAATAAAGCTCCTGTTCCTATTGAGTCTGAACAAAAATGTCTAACAAATGAACGCATTGTATTCTTGTCTTCATTGCAGAAAACAAACATTTGATATAGAGATAATCATTTGTGCTTCTGGTCCCATTTTGGGTCCATTTCATGAAGTAATAAAAGTGAAACACAGTAACTGAAGTGGTTTTTAGATGCAGCTGTCAGGAGAAGAACAATTTACTCTCACATCTAACCTTGCACTGTTGGTCATCAATTTGTCAACTTGACCCCTGGAAACGCTGCTCCTCAATCATGTGCCACAAATTCCTGTCCCGGACTATTATTTGTTTACTGACCTGCTTGAATTGAGAGACCACAAGGCAGTGCATGTGATAAATTTGTCTCTTGACCTTATGAACCGTGACATTTTTGAAAACATTATGCAATATTAAAAAGTTATTGATATTTGCCTTGTGTAAAGATGTGCTCCTTAAAAGGTCACCAAAGAGAAGTATGCACTTGAAAGTCACGCACAGAGTCAGTGTGTACTGTAATGACTGTGCTCAGCTGTGTGTACATTGATATTCACAGGAGAGAGAAGGAGAGGGACAACAGGTGGGAGGCACAGGGAGAAAAAGACGAGAGAAGAACAGAGACGCGGCAAGGAAGACCCGCCGTAAACAAACAGAGAGAGCGGACCAACTTCATGAGGTTTGAAACATGCACTCCTTATTTTCTTTCTCTCCTTTCCCTCCCCCTTTCTTTAAACCGTCATCCTGTGACTCTGCCACTTTCTATCTGCCTCTCAATCTCACACATGGGCAGGTTGTGTAACTAGTGTGTGCGTGTGTGTGAAGTGGTGATGAGATGGATGTGTTGTGATGTGTGTTGGTGTTTGTTGTGTGTGTGTGTGTGTGTGTGTGTGTGTGTGTGTGTGTGTCTTGTGTAATCTGGCAGCATGCTCCTAGCCGTTTCTTGTAAATAGTCTGCTTTAGCAGAAGGGCTATCACTCCCTGTAGTTTGCCCTCCCATTGGCCCCTCCCTTTCCTCTTTGTCCTGTACACACACACACACACACACACACACACACACACACACACACACACACACACACACACACACACTAGGGGCTATTTAAGACACTGACGTGAATTCCTGATTGGATGTGATGCAACAATACGTGTGCACCACTGGAAACTATGTATATATTTTAAAATTAGACATAATTATATCATCATAAAATACTGCCATCCCTCTGGAGAAGCAAGGAATGATGCACTTCTTTTAGGGACTGTTGCATGTCAAACAGTCTGAATCTTTAGTGGTATTCTTAAAAAAACAAACAAATTTCCTGTTAATTGTTTCTCATGAGAAGAAAATTAATAATCATATTAAAATAAGCATTTGAGGTTTTGGGAAATACTCAAATTGACTTTCTTGCAGAGAATTAGCTAGATGATAAAATTGATGCTACTGTCACGTCTGTGCGCTAAATATAGAGCTAAAGCCAGCAACCAGTTAGCTTCGCTTAGCATAAAGGCTGGAAACAGAGGGAAACAGCTAGCCACTTATATCATATTTATTAGCAAGCTTTACAGGTGCAGGGAGGCAGATTTTGTTACTTTTCAACCATGCTAGCTGTTCCCCTCTGTTTCCACTCTTTATGCTAAGCTAAACTCACCAATTGTAGCTCCATATTTAATCAACAGGTATGACAGTGGTATCGATCTATCGGGCACATTACCCTTGAACAGCATTTATGAAAATTGTGAAGTATTATAATTCTCTTACTACTTGAGGGTGTGGTCTTTCTTGAATATTGATTACCATATATTCAAATTTCCTGTCTAATGGGTTTCTGTGCAGTCAAACATACAGTAGTGTCCGTAATCAGATGGTGTTTTTTCCCCAATAAACATAACAAAAGTGAAAATCGTATTTTTATAAAACTGTCACATGATGTACTTTCAGGTTATGTATACGTCTAGATGCACACACCCATAAACTGTCACTCTCACATGACATCCAAACCTGTAGTTCACTATGCTGCGCCTAGTCTTGTGGTTGAAGACGTTTCTCTGTGATACTAATTACACTTTGCTTTATGTACCGCCTATATCACATCCAACCTGTTCTAACTCTGAGCATTTACTGAAAATGTGAATGGGTGTGTGTCTTTTTATATGGAGGGGATGCAGACTTTCACTTTCTGTTTCTCCTCTTCTCGGTTCTGCTCTCTGTGTCTGTCCGTCAGGTTAATTTTGAAGACTCATCGCTGCCACAAGTTTGACTTACCAAAAGTACAGCTTCTGTGTCAGCAGTCCATGGTTTAAAGGGTCAGCACATGTGTCACACAGCTGCATACTACTGTGTCTTTGACTGACTAATGGACAGTGACCTTAAGAGGAGTAAAGTAGACATTGAATCTTACTGAGGAGAAACACTATTTTTCTTTGCATATTCGAGTGTGCACTTGTGGACACTGATGCTCGATGGCGATGAACACTGGCTGTTGTGGAGGATAAGTGTTTTCAGACTGCACTGAAACTTAATTGGGCCATAAAAGCGAGGGTTTAGTTAATAGATAAACTCAAAGAAAACAGCTCTAGATACTATAAATAGGCAGAGGTTTATTTTTAAAGATGTTCGGCCACATTTTAATTGGATATCTTTCCAACTAAACTCTGCTATGATCGGCAGGGAATCACCTTTTTTGCCCTCTCCACCCTCCTCCTTTCATGCTGAACTTGCAGTACTGTCACTGAACAGCGATATTTCAGTTCTCCTTTGGGGTTCTGACTTTGGCCGCACATCATCCCCTTTATGGCTGTTGTACTTTCTATTACAGTGCTCGAGAAGACTCCGTAAGAAGTGTGTCATTAGTCTTGCCTGGCTTTAGTGTTTTATTGCAGCACAAGTCAGGCGTGCTGTGATATTATGTGGGTGGGATGTGATTGCGTTTAGTATTTGTCTTTTGATGTATGTTGTTAATCTGTTTTTATGGCTGATGAGTGCCACTCCGAGGGATAATAAACATATACCTGACTCAGCTTGACATTTACTATTTGTGGTTTCTTTTCTCCACTCATGTTCATGTCGCTTGTATTTCTCTTTTTCTACCCCCTTATCTCTTCCTTACTACTCTTTTACCCTTCACCCTCTTCTCTTTAGGAGCTTCAGTCTCTGGAGCGGACAAACTCAACCCTGCAAAAGGAGATCACGGTGTTGAAAAAAGACCTCCACCGCTACATGACAGCTCTGGCGCATCATGAACCTTATTGCTGCCTGAGAGCTTCTGGGTCCAGCTCCAGCTCAACAAGCCGCCTTTCAGTTTCCCCCTCAGCCAAGTGTCAGACCAGTTCCAGCCCTCCTAAGGTTGCTCCTCAGACCTCAAGCTCCACTTTGGCTACTGCCCCTTCAATCTCTACCTCCTTAACCTCCAGCCAGGGTCTTCAGACTCTTGGCTGTGTTGAAAATTCTCATCCCTCACCTTCAGCTTCTGCCCCAACAGCTACAACACTATCCTCGTCTTCTGGCTCGTCTACTGAACTTGGCATGGCCTCCTCCTCCAGCCCCGTGACTGTTCCTTATTCAGTCTCATTTTCCGCTCTCCCAGCGCCTCACTCTTTGTTTAGTGAAGAGCCTCCAATCAACTCAAGGCCGACAAATGTTACGCCTGTCTGCACTGCCCTTGTTTCAACCCATAATCCCTCTAGTACCCTCACCACAGCTGCTCAGCCTCAATCTGGGCAAGACACCATCCACAAAACCTCTTCAGTGCCAGCGAATGCGTGTTTCAATACGCTTCATTCTGACACTCTGGATGCGTTTTTAATGAACCAAACATCTTTTCTAACTGCGTCATCTAATGTGGTGCCACCTTACTCCCGTTTGGCGGGAGAAAATGAAAGTCTATTAACGCAAGGTTATTCCATGAATGTGCCCCAGCATCATCCAGGTCAGTACAGTGGAAATCCAAACAATTCAACTCCGCTGTGTTCTCTTTTACCTTCAACTCTTCAAGATCCTGCTCTTCAGTCCCTTACAGTCTCACCTAAGGCCAACTTGGAGCCGTCTCCTGCCCCCGCCTTTGCTTTAAAGCCAAGTTACAGACAACAAATGACTCCCAATCCTGTGTCTCTGCTCTCCCTCCTCACTGTCCCGAGCCCTCTGGACATCTCTCAGACCACCTCCAACAGTTCTGACGAACTTATCTCTCAACCTCCGCCCTCACTGACACTATTGGCTGATCCCACAAGCGACCTTTCCCTTTCTGAGTTGCTAGAGGTCAATGATTGGATCCTAAGCGGGACTAGTGATCAGTAGCATTACATGAGACACGGCAGAAGAGGACCAGCGTCCTTACATCAAAATGTTTTGAACTATTTAACTGAACTCTGATGATTTAGGACTCAGACTGTGTCCAAAAAGATCTGCTGTTTAGCTTGTTGGGAGTCAAAATATGATGCAGACCAGCTAAAGCAACAGCTGTAAACTGCAAGGTTTTACAGACAGATTTTCACAGCTGGCATTAAGTTGGTACTTATTCATGGAAAACTGGCATCAATGGCCAAACAAAATGTCTGGGCTGTTGCTGTTATTCAGCTTTTTTGCTTCTTCTTAAAGGGATACTACAGTGATTTAGTATTGTACTTTTATAAGGTTAAGAGATGGAACAATGGCCAAAACTGAAGCAGCACAGGCCCAGTATCCTGATGTTTAGTTCCTAGTATGGGTTAAGTTCCAACAATGCTCAATCCTACATTTCCCATAATGCTCCCCAACAGAATGTTCTATTACACCCTCCAAGCCTGGGGAAATAAACAATACTTTTCAAACCCTGTGCCTCCAATTTGTAACACAGGCTTTCTGATATAAATTTGATTCGACCAAGTTCCTAATGACACAGAAGACATTATACAAATGTTTCCACAAACTGAGTAACAGTCCCCGTGATTAGTAAATTGTTGTCTACATCTGAAATCGGTGGAGTTTCCCTTTCATAACAGCAAAGAACCCAGACGACTTTGTAAAAGCCAAGCTAAGGTTTCAGAGACTGGAGTCACATACTTGTTTTACTCCTTATCTGCAGCTGCTAAAACCTCTCACTTTGTTGGACAACGGGCCAAAACTTTGTACAGTAACTGAGCGACTTTTGAGTGCAAGCCATTCTAGTTGTAATGTGACCCAACTAAAATCCAGCAGTGGAAACTTTTTCACAGCTTTGAATATGTAAAAGACATTTAGTTATTCATAGCCAGTTATTCCTGAATGAGTGATTCAGCTTTGGAAACTTAATTCAAATGTAATTTTAGACAGGGTGGGGTGGACACTTCCTTCTAACTTAATGGAAATGTCATGCAAAAGTCTTAAGGAGAAATTTTTTGCTTGGAACTGCAGTTTTTTTTTTTTACCATGTTGAAAGTACATAATAAAACACACACTCTCCTCACAGTCTAATATATTTTGCTGCTACTGATGATCAATTCGCTGTTTGTTCATTGTTATCTGTAGTATTTATCTGTTGTCTGCTGCTCTATCTGCTTATCTGCTGGTGTCAAAGTGCATATTCTGAAACAAATTTGTGCTTAACTAAATAACCACAAGTAAGGACCCTATCCTTACTTGCAGTAATTACATGACCAAAACCAGCTAAATGTGTATTCAAAAAAAAATCACATATTTTTGGACTTGTAGTAATGTTGAGTTTCACCAGTCTGTTTTACAAACTGAGCTGGTTTCACAGGCAGTACACCAGCGGCAGGCCTGTACTGATCTGTCAGGGAAAATGAGTAAACAGCAGCATGAGCTGAGGAGGTTGTCAGGGACGGCTTCATTAAGCATGGCGATGGTGATGAGGGTTATCAAGGGAGACACAGGTCTGGTGGTCCACCAAAATCCTCACCCCCGAGAGTCTAAACCTATGATGAGAAATTGTTGTATGATTGATATTTCTCTCAATTCAATTATTGAGAGAAATAAATTCATTTTTCCTTTTCATTCCCCGTAACTGATTATAAGAGGACAAAGGCTGCTAAAATCTGTTATAGGAACTACTGCTTTAAAGAAATGGATTTTATTTTTCTTTATTTTTAGCTGTGCTTATGCACTGTGATTGTATTACAATGACGAGTTTGGTTTTTCAGATGATTTATGTAATCGATCTGCTTTTTACATAGTATCTCTATAGTAATGTTGGAAATAGGTGATAGAAGCTTGTGATTTAGACTGAGAGTTATGTGTGTGTGTGTGTGTGTGTGTGTGTGTGTGTGTGTGTGTGTGTGTTATGACCATTTTGTATTTATCATGCATTAGATTAATATATTTATGCTATAAAACGGATTGCAATAAAACATTAATTACAAATGTTTTATTAAAACTTTTTTTCGCTTTTGTTCATTTTACAGTTCTGCTCTATCTGTAACATATGAAGCTTTTCTAATATAAAATCCAGTCTACAGTTAAAGTCACACTGTGTAATTAATGGAAGTTGAAATAACACACTCTTCTAACAAAGGAAATTCATTCACAATAAAACACACACTTGGTCAGTATCAATACATCAATACACTCCAAAGTTTTGCTGCTATAGCCTCATTTGGTCCTGTATGTTCATTAGCTTATGGTTGCTAATGTTAGCAAGCTTTATTACTGTATAACTGACATTACAGACTTTCTAAACTTGAGGAATCCTATCAGTTCATTCACCTGTTACACTATATTGTAGCATTTTAACATTGTCCTGTAAATGTTATGTGGCCACATGTGACACTAAACACCAGCTCACTTTAACAGCTTGTGGACTGTTGTTAGTAGAACAATATTACATATTGTTTTTTACATTTAGACAAATTTTGACCATGCTAAAATATCTCAACAACTATTGGATGGATTGCTGTGGGATTTTCGTGATTTTTGTGATTTTTGTGATTTTTGTGAATCCTTGACGTTTCCTCTTGTACAACAGTGAGCTTGACCTTTGTGCTTTTGAGTGAAATGTCTCAACAGCTACTGGATGGACTGCCATGACATTTATCACACACATTCATTTCGACCTTCAGGAAGAATTGAAATAACTTTGGGGATCTGCTGACTTTTCCTCCAGCCCCGTCATTAGGTCAGAATTTTAATTTGCTCAGTACTTTGGTTCATGGCCAAATACTGTACAATATCTGCAGTTAACAAATCTTAGCAGCTTACATGCTAACTTCAGATGGTGCTCATGGCAAACATTATAGGCCCATCTGTGTAGAATCTGCATGTTCTTCAGCTCAAAGTTGCTGCAATATCACAGAGCATGGATGTAGATGTTGTAGAAGGTTTCTGATTGATGAGCTCACAGTTATAGAGTACAATGTAATTGTTAAGTGCTGCTAACCATAGTGTTTGTAGATTTCTGTCTTTCCTCAACAGGCCAGTATAAATCCCCTCTGATGACAGCAAATGTGAAGTAGAGAAGACCAGCAGCGCCCCTCTGGCGTCAACTGCCAGCCATTTAGCCTACTGCTTTATACACAACCACCACCCCCACCACCCTCCCCCGGTGTTTTTCCCAGAAAGCAATCGGCTGAGCTCACCTGCGACACAACACAGGGAGGAGGAAGAGAAGGAGGAGGACTACAGGAGGAGGGAATGGGGCGCAGGCGCACGCTGTTACGCACGTCCTTGTCCTGCATATAGGATTATGAGGCTGGAGCGTGTTTATGGTGAGAGGAGCAATAAGAAGCGTTCAAGGCTGGCAGCGCAAACACATTCACTGCCAGCCAAGGTGTGACTTTGAGAGGGAGATCAAAGCGCGTGGATAATTACGCTTTTGAACAAACACCGTGTGTGCGTGTGTGTGTGTGTGTGTGAGATACAGTGAGAGAGAACAAGTGGCTTAGTGGGAAGAGGAACAATAGATGGGACTTGATCCTGAAAGCCAACTACAACCCCGCGTGCACGCCCAAACAACACACGCGCGCGCTCACCTCAAGATAGGAAGCGAGGAAAATGGGGGAAAGGGAGGGGAGGAATGAGGTGGTGGTGGTGGTGGTGGTGGTGGTTTGTGGGGGGGGGAGTCAGACAGAAACAGTGATAGCGGTGAGCTGGCGGCGCACAGGAGCGAATATTTCATAAGAGGATGAAACAGAGGTTCAGCAGAGGTGATGCTGTGAGAGCGGAGGAGCGCGAGACACTAATGACGCATCTGTAGAAAATGAAGCGGGTTTAAAGGAGCGCGCGGCCAGGCCACATAAATAAAGGCAAATAATTAAATAAATCCATCCCATAGCGTCATCCGCAGTGAGGAGCCTCATTCCTCTCTCTCCTTGCACCACCTTTAGGCTAAGGAACCGTTTCAAGGCAGACAGAGTGAGATTAGAGAACATCCGGTCACAGTTTTCAAAATAAAACCCTTACTGATGGACCTGCTTTGGAACATTTTTCACTGAAACAACTAGGCATGGCAAAGAGTGGCAAATCACTTATATAGAAAACATAACAAACAGGCAGATGACCTTGACCCCTTATCAGTCAATACAGGGGGAGCACCTAAGAATTCAGATCAACAAATCTTTCTCTGTCTTTATTTGTCTCTTGAGATATAGTTCTACAGGTGCTGGTGCTTTGTTGTTATATGACTGCATGCAGTTAGATGCAGAATCTGCCTTAAGGTGAAGAATGAATAACTGGACAGTGAAAAGAAAAGAGCTGTTTTCATAAATAGCTTTGTACATTCTGATAGTGAGGTGATACAAGAAGTATTGTAAAAGGAAGGACACTCATAACTCCAACCAAATCTTTTCATTTTGAACTCTACACTGCAAGCCCATGTTTACCAACCTGCCCAGGGATACTTTAAGCTCATAGAGGTCAGAGGAATTAGAGAGCATATCCAAATTTCCCTGGACAGAGTGCTTACTTACTATTGTCTGAAAACATTGTTTGGGCATTTTTAATATCACCAAAGTTGTATTTGTACGAGTAGCATGACTAGCTGTAAAAGGAAGATAATTTGTGATTCAGGCTGATAAGCAAATGTTTGTCTGTTTAATTTGTTTCCTTTTAATTAGTCTGATTCAATGCTGGATTACCAACTGGGACACACTGGAAACTTTCTCTTGAGTCTGGTTTTGAAGGGACTGTATATAAATGTAGTCTAAGACCTTTACAGTCTTGTGCATATTTATAGACCACCGTCTTGGACCCATGTATCTCATGTTTACCTACTTTAAGTTGACCATGCGTCAGTTTCTATACATCACAACACTTTTATTTTCGCTATCCTTTATTTTATTTTGAAAGCAAGGATGCCTCATTTCCTGTGCCTTCCTGACTCACTGCGAGCCTCTTTACGCAGCTCTCTGAGGCGCCGTAGGACGACCGGATAACGGGAACCAAGAAGGGGGACAGGAGCAAAACGCGTCAGTCTGACAGACATAGACGAGGTGCTATTGTATAACACAGGCCTTCAGTCTTTTCACTCCGGGCTGCCGCTACGAGGAGGAGCGGCTCCTCTCTTTCATTTTTGCCTTCTTTCTTGTTCCCACCGCGGAGGGAGAGACGGCGCGGAGCGGCGGGGGCTCGGTGTTGCATCGGCCGCTGGCGGAGGACCTGCACATGTCCGCGCGGTGAGGGACCGTTTGTTTCCCCGCCCTGATACGGTTGGAGGACGGCAGGAAGAGGAGGAGGCTGTGTGGAGGGGCATCAACCGCGACGAGATCGACATTATCAACGTCCGAGAAAAAATAAATAAGAAGAATAAAATAATAATAATAAGAAGCAGGTGCGGCCGTTTTGACGGTCGAAAGAAGATCCGTTAAAACGAGCGAGAAGGACAACAGTGATGCGGCAGCCGAGGTGGGCCCAGATTGATGATTTTATGATATCATCATCCACCGCCAGGACCGATCACTGATTTTATTGATAAGGAGCTTCATCGAGGAGAATAAGCTATAAACTGACCTGGAGTCCCTGTGTTTGTTTTTGATGTGGATAAACAGGAGGAGGTTAATCGGTGCTTGATTGCAGTGATTTTTCTTCAGCTGTATGATCAATTATAGAAATATATATCCTGATTTAGGCCCATGACTTAGTCTGTGTGTGACGCCAATAGTGCAGCAGCAGCAGAGAGAGAGAGAGAGAGAGAGAGGGAGAGAGAGAGAGAGAGGGAGTGTGTGTGTGTGTGTGTGAGAGTGTGTGTGTGAGGAGACGCGCCTGTCTGAGCATCATCTGGTAGCTGTACAGGGCTACTCCTCCACGGGGATGATACACAAGCGATTTCTCATCTGTGCGTGAAAACCAGAAGAACCGGGGATGTTGCTGATGCTGCTGCTGCTGCCATTTCCAGTCCGGCTCTGATAGAGACAGCGAGGCGCACAGCACGGGACTGGACAACCAGAAAATATCCAATCTCCTCACCTCTCCTCCGCCTCTGCACCTTTCTCCCTCCCCCCTCCCCTTTATCTCTCACCCCTCTCCACCTGCTCCCTCTTCCTCCTCTTCCTCCACCACCACCACAACCCCCTGGAGCGTCTATTCATTCTGATCAATTGATAATCCATCTGTGATTCAGAAAGCCACCCACTCCTCCATCCTCTCCTCCCATCCATTCACCCCTACATCCTCTTAAACGCCTCTCTTACGCACTCTTACGCGCAAAGGCACGCACCACCTCCATCAACACCACCACCACCTCCAGCGCACCGCCACCGCCATCTATACAGCCATCATGGAGACGACCAAGCTGCCTCCGTCCAGCCCGTCTTCGCCGACCACCAGCTTCTCGGTGCCGTCCGCGGAGAAGGTGGACGGCTTCCCGCGCAGGTCCATGCGCAGAGCCCGGCAGAGGAGGTCCCACAGCTCGTCCCAGTTCCGCTACCAGAGCTCCCAGGTGGAGCTCACCCCTCTGCCCCTGCTCAAAGGTGAGACACTGATTTACTGTGGCAGCCATCCAGCCAGTAATATAGAAACACCATGAGGGTGGAGAGTCCAATAAGGTTGCCATCAACTCACTCACATAATATACCCATTTAATCAGTGCTGAGGAGAAGGTCTTTTCCTATTGTTAGGTGTCCACTGATACACATCCTCTCTGTCCTCTGACTATCTGACTGACAGAGGTGACAGCAATGCCTTTGATTTATTGGACTGATAGGAACCTGCCGGTTGTTGGAATATTCTTCACTTGTTTTCATTATTGAATAATCTGATTGATTACTTTGCATTTAGTCCAATTAACTCTTAAAGGAAGTTGAAATGTCCCTCCTAGTTTCCCACTGTCCAAGGCGATGATCTCAGATTTCTCGTTCTGATAATTCTGTTCAAATTTTACAAACAACCATCAACTCAACATGCATCATTTCAAGGTGCAGGGTCCACAAAAGCGTTTACAACGTAGACAGTATTTTTTGTGTTGTAGTGTAGTTGATTGAAATATTGTGTATTTTTTGAAAGACTTACACAGGGGTCTGGGACTGGACTGGGTTTCAAGTTCAAATTCATGTATTCAGAGTCAACGAGCTTGGCGTTGACCACCTACTTACAAACTCATTAAAACACAGTACCATCCAACATCTGCTTGTCTCCTTGAGTGGTTGATGAGGAACACATCATCCCATCATCAGGAGGCCTTTCCCCCTGACAGGACACAGCTTGTGGAGCATGCTTCTGAGTTTCCTTCATAAATCGAACCTGAAAACAAAAATGCACCAAATTAAAAACCCATTTGTTCAAATTGTGGCTTTGGAAGGAAAGAAATAACATGCACATGCAGGCAGTCAGAGCTGCACCATTTGCAGGTCTGTTGTTGCCATAGCTCTAATCCCAGAGCTGTTGTTACCACACAGAGGCCACTTTGATCTGTGCTGATATGTGAGCTTGTTCAGAGTCCTCTCAATATGAAAGCATCCAAAGATCTAGGACCCATTGGCTTTCTCTTTCAAATATAGCACCATCTGCAGTTCCTATACACCTACCTGCTCCACCTGCGCAGACAGGCCTGGGTGGGGTTTGGCGTGATACCATTAGAGAAAGTGGATAGGAGGAGCAAAATTAATAAACAAGAGCTGAAATGATTAGATGATTAATCAATTAGCTGATTGACAAAAAACTAACCGGTAGCAATTTTAGTAACGGATTTAGAGAAACGGATCAAGCAAAAATACCAAATGTTTTCTGGACTCAGCTTCTCAGATGTGACGATCTGATTTATATCATGTAAATTGAATATTTTAAAGTTTTGGATTGTTGACTGACAAAACAAGAATTTTTCAGACGTCATTCACCTTCGGCTCTGGATACATTTGAGCAACTTTCAGAACAAAACAAACTTAAGCTCGATGTCATTGTGCAACAGACATTTCTGAGTCGGTTCACTGACATTATGGCCCTTTCTGTACATGTGCTACTGTTACGCTACGTGTTAGCATTTGCCATTATCATGTAAGTGCCTCGTGCGGCCGCAGTTGTCCCTGTTTGGTAAAAGTTAAACAGTTGCTTTGACCTCAGAAAGACTGATTAGCCAGTGAGTATAGTGTCCATATCAATATTTTTTTTTTGCCTTTTCTTTTGGGTCACGCAGTCAACAAGACCTATCCCTTCATGTTCCTATGATTTTTATATAGTTTCTATTTCTATATTCTTCATCTGCACCTCCTCCTCACCTTGTACGTCTTCTTTCCTTGTCTATGTTACCCATGTGTGTAATACAAGGGCACATTGTCAGTCGTCACATATGCCTCTGACCCCTCTTTATAAGGTTACTCCCCCTCTCATGTAGCCTGCAATTGCTTCCCATTAACCCTCTGTGCTGAGAGGATGCGAGGTGGGTGTGTCTGTGCATATGCCCTTATCTGTTTTCACACCTCATTTCCGCGGTGTTCACTTCCTCTCAGGCCCGAGAGCGAGGAGATGGAGATGGAGGGTTTCCATTGTGTCTTTACAGCACCTTTGGTTCAGACTTCTGTGTGCATACTAGCCGTAACCTTCTTAGACACAAGTCCCAGTTATCACATGGCTGCTGCACTGCTGCGGCACTGTTTCTGGATCCCCAGGAGGAACTGATAGTAAGATCCTGCAGCACCGGCGCAGGAGAAAAGCCTGGTGTGGGAAAGACTGTAACGGGCAGTATGTAGGCCAAGTGTAGACAGACTTGTGGGTGTTTTGTCCTCCAGGGAATCACATTCCCATTGTTAATTTGAAGTACTACTCCTGTTAACAATGGCACATCTCTTTCGATTCTGGCTCCCAGTTTCAGCCTGAAATATGAAACACAGAAAGACATGGCGTGTAACAGTTGAAAGAAAAAGCTGGTAAGCAGCAGCAGTGTAAAATCCACCCTGAAACACTGTCAAAAAACAGCCGCCGGGGTGAACACTGCCTTTTTATGGATCCATTTTGTAGTTTGGTGCTGTATCACATGGCTAGCCAGTGCAGATTAATAACAGAGGATATTTAAAATGATCAACAGTCAACATACTTTTACATAGATATTAGTCTCAGAGTAAGTGTGTCAATATTTTGAATATCAACAATCAAAAAAGCAAGAAATCCATCAGAGAACAGGGAGACATTCTGATTCTTAGCCTCAGTTGACCACAATGCAATGCAATCACAACTGCTGTCATCAACAGTGTGTGCAAAAAACAAATCTTTTGTACCTTGAACAACCAGATGTTTTTCTGCGCCTGAAAAATCTCCCATGGAAAAAAATGTTGTGAGTTGTCTAATGTAGTATAAATACATGACGCAGGTTTAAGTCAATTTAGACTGAACTGAACATCATAAGTTATTTTCTAACAGTGAAAGAGCAGTGGAGGTGGATTTTCCTTTCATGTCGCTCAGTGAGTGCTGGAGGATTTTTTTAGCCGACTGGTTTAAGTCTTTGAGAAAGGCCAGTTCATCGGTCAGTTCCTTTGCAGAAGTTTAGTGCATCCATCGTGTATTATGCATGTGCTATAATATCTTGTAAAGCTTTCAGCACAGCCTCTGTAGCTGTTACCTAATCCTGACATACTGATTTCCCCATCAACAATATCCTCAATCGACCACCGATGCGGTCATAGCCTGCATCTGTGCAGATCTGTCATCGGTAGCGTGTGAAATATACCGACTTTTAAAAATAACCGTTTGTAGTAGGAACAACAGGACAAGGCACACTGGGACTTTTTTTTTGTAGTGCGAGTGTGTGAGGAAGGTTTAAAGAAGTTTTGAAGAACAAAAGCAAAACTTTTCATTGGTTAATTCCTCTGCTAAATGCAGACCAGTATCCCTCCAGTGCCTGTGCAGGAAGTAGAGTCTCCTCTCTGTAGCGAGGCAGATGAGTTTGCTGTTAACTTTCATCTTTCTATTAAACATAACCACAATCTTTCCCAAACCTAAACCAAGTCTTCTAGTTGCCTAATTCTAAAGATACCTTAACCATAGTTTATTTACCTTAGACACAGTCATTCCCTAACCTAAACCACGTCATAGCTGATACACTCAGGTAATGAAGACAGTGAGAACTTTTTTAACGGCAGCACTGGATGAAAAAGAGACCTGGTATAATATGACCTTATGCAAAATTGTCTAACATTGATGTCCTACATGTATCTCCTAAAGATAAACTCTCTCATCCTTGTTTTTCTTGTTTAAGATGAAACTATTCAAAGAGTTTTAATTAGAGTTTTTAATCAATGCGTGGGGTTGAAAAATGGCCTAAACCCATGAAGTAGTATGTAATCATTTAACTTTAATTGTAAGCAGGGTTATTATATGTGAAAATAATTGAAACTCCATGGTTGCGCAGCAGTCTGCTCACACCGTGCGCAGTGATGAAAGCAGCTGCCCTGCTGAAGAGTCATCGAGCCAGGCAGCGATTTTTGCTTGCAGTTTTAGGGCTGCTGTTCTGTAACTGAGCCCGACCTCTGAGAGAGTCACATCTTGGTAACTGAACCACCGTCGCTAATATTCCTCTAGCGCTCGGTTACGGCGTCAGAGACACTGCAGAAACGTGCTGCAGATGAACCGCTGATATTTAAAGGATTTTTTTCAGTAAACAAAATGTTCAGAGATATCTATAGCAACATGAGAACACAGAGACGGATAGGTCGATCTCGAGGTGAGATGACTATACTCCCCTTGTGATGCTCCAGTAAACACTGAACTGACCAATAAAGAAGCAGCAGGGATAGTCAAGGCAACCAATTAATCCACAGCAGAAGGGTGAAGGATAAAGGGTCCCCGTAATCCCTTTTACAGTGTATTCATGTTTGGCCACGGGGCTGCAGTGTGTGTTCATGCACGTCCACGAACACACACATACACAGACAACTCACTCCTCTGTGCTCATTGTGTTCTTGGACCAGTTCTGGACTTCAAAGTGGCTGCACTGTCCTGCAGGGGACAGTTTAGGTCTATATAAATGGATATACTTGTTTGAAACAGAATTTATAGTGAGTTTTCACTTCAGGGTCTGTTTCATAAAAACACAACAGCCTTCTAGTAAAAGCTTCTTTGGATACTGAAACATTTTAGTTTAAATTCTCATAAAAACTTGAGACTGGTCACTGGTTTTGTCACTATTAGCAGTGAAATGTTTCAGAAAAGCCCCAAATAAGAAGTTGATTAAGTCGCACCGAGGCGCCAGGGCTTGTTTCTCTGGGACCCAGGCAAATTAAAATATTTAATATCTGCTGTCACACAGTTAGAGGATCACCAGATGGGCACCAAAAATCTTTTCAGACACGGTGGAAGCATTCCCTTTTCTGCTCTCTCTACACTTTAATCATCACTTTGAATAATAAAATACTCAAGGATGGTGGTGTCCAGTAAAGACGGGGCTGGGAGTTAATGGTTCTGGAAATTAGCCCAGTAGCGCTAACTGGCTGTCATCATCTCCTTTCTGTTTCCATTAGCGCAGAATCAGACACAGACTGCAAGTAAGCAAAAATAAAGGCTTTAAAGGCAGAGGACAAACTTGAGCTACTGTTGAAGCCAAGTCACGGGTTATACTTTGCAGAAATTGCACGTTGGTAGTGTTGAAAAAACTCAGCCATGATGTGAGCCGTTCTTTCATAATCACATGAATTTGCCTGAGTAATGTAAACTCCATTATCTATCATAGCCCATCATATAAGAGCCTCATCAGAGCTGATTATTAAGTTGGTCCTTGGCTTCCTCCTCGTTGTCCTCCTCCATGTCTTCGGTTACACTGCGGCGCTCTGTCTGACCAGAGAGCAGGCTGTTAGCTCAGCGCTCCTCCCCAGCTGCGATGCTCTCCCCTGGGGGTACAGACACCAGTCAGGCTTCCTGGTCACGGGTGTTGTGCTGCTGCTGGCAGGCTAACCAGGCTAAGGTCACATTCCTGCCCGACATCAAGTCAGCGGATAAACAAACTTATGACTGTAATTTATGCCCTTTTACCACACCAAAGAGAAGTTGCACAAATGTGTTACAGGATGATTGTTGAACTACCTCTATCAGTCAACACAGGGTCCTGCTGCATGCGGTTCCTTTCTTCTGACCTTGAGATAGATTCTGTCAATTCCCCTTTTAGCTAATTTGTAGACTTTTCCTCCTCCTCTTCCTCTGCTGCTCTCCCCACGTTGCCTACAATGCAAGTTAAAATGCAAAATGCATCTTATTCTTATCTGGTTAATCCATGCTACATATACACGCAGCATGCACTGCAACCAGCATACTATCAGCTTTGTCTGACCACTTGCATTTTGATGTGACTTACACTAAATGTGAGTCATCTAGGTGGTGTGTCAAGGACAGAAACATCATCACCAGAGGTAAAAATGTAGGTGTCATGATGACAGGTATTATTACCATAGAAACATCACAGTAGAGGCAGTGTTGCTGTGTGTAGAAATATCAGCATAGTGAGTAGAAAGCAGAAAGAAAGAGTTGGCTGACATATAAGTACATTCACTGGGAGTAAAACACCTTTACTGCAGGTAGATATATGTGATCATTTCCCTGGTAATCGATGTAGGTTGGGAACAGGTTTGACCTTTGAGGGTTTAACTATTCAGTAGGTCAGTGATTCTATTCTGAGCTGAGGGAGGATCAAATCTTACTAAAAATGTTGTAGTCCTAAAGTATTTATCAAGGCCTCAGTATGTGTATGTTAAAGCATGTACGTACAGGAGCAGGATGGTCGTGGGAAATTTTCTGGTCTGTCTTGAGGAACATGGTTGTTGCCAGCAGCTACCTCAGCGGGAGCACAAGAAATACACAAAACAGACTTCCTGCTCAGCTCAGGCCAGCAGCACGTTGTGCCAGCCTTCACTGCTGAACACTGCTGCTAAGCTCACGTTGCATTTTTGATGACAGTGAAGGGTTTCAGCAAATGGTACATTAGCAAACATGCCTCCTTATTTGGAAGTCACAAGCTGATCATACTATAACTATTCCTGTAGACTGTGTGTCACGAGAGGCTCTAGTTTTGTCGTCCTAGTTAAAAGAAAAAATCTGATCTGGAAAATAGGAGCGGATGAAGCCAAAAAAATTAAAGAGTCCAATTTTTACCACAGCTGTTCCTTACAGTCATATGTGGTGTTGGATTTCTTCTCATCAAAAATTGATACCTACTTGTTTATTATTATCTCCCACACCAATGTGAAAGCAGCAGAGCTGCAGAGCAGCAGCAGGCCTAATTGCTGTTTTGAAAATGAATCAACACGCAGCTCCAGTTCGTTTATCTGGGTGCTGAATCCTCGGAACAGCTCAACAAAAAATCATTACTAGGAAAGCACCCCCCATCAAGTAATTAATAGATAGATGTTTTATGCAAACACCCTTCCTGCAAACTAGCATTTCTAATTGCTATTTGAACCATGCAAATACAAATATCAATAAGAAAATAGCCACGTATGATGTTCCCTGTCCTTGACATTTCCATCAGTGGCTGCGAGCAGCAGCGGCTCCTCAAAGGGCTGCTGAGTGGCTTCAGATAACTCTGTCAGGACCTTAAGGATGTTGTGTGAGCTTAGAGAGTGTTGAATCTCCTGTACCTGCACAAAACCCATCCTGCTGGTTGGCGTCATCATTTAAGATGTTCTGTAAGAACCACGAAACACCCTGCAGTTAGAAGACAAGCACTGTGGAGAATGTAGGTGAATAAGGCTTTGTTGCACAGGGTAACAGATGGTGAGTTGAGGCAGGGTGGGATAATAGGAAGAATTAAAACACATTTAAGGTAAATGGTTATGTAAAGTATCAGTTTATGAGCTCATACTCCCTTTTAAAACAAGAAATAAGGATCTGCATTGCAGAGCAGCAAGTAGTCCATCTTTTTGTAACCAGGCTTTCTTGGAGTATTACACCTAAACATTTGCCTGATTATGCTATCAGCACACTGGATGCTGTTTACCACGTCAGAGGCTGCATTTGCAATCCTTCTGTTTCTATGAAATAAAAGGAAATGCATTTAAAATGCTCCCAGTGCTGTTCTCAAAAGAACAAAAATACACTGCTGCTTGTGTTTCATAATGTACTCACTAACAAAGAAGGGATTAGAAGCAAAACATGCCGTCAGACATGCACATTATGAAATCTTAAAGACCGAATGGAGAGAGAATGGACTATAAGGTTAAGGACATACAGCACCAGCCTTGTAAAGGTACAAGGAGGTGGTGAAGAAAGCTTTTAAATGTCAATGTCACCGCACTGGATAGATTTGTGTTAGGGTCAAAAGACAAGCGAGCACAGGTTCCCTTTTCAAAAGAAGGGTTTTATTTTACCCAAAATGTCCAAACATACAAATGAATGAAAATAAGCAACTTCAGTAAATAACTGGGCCCTTAAAAGAGGGCAACCAGACAGAAAGATACTCAAAAAATACTGCTAACGAAACAGAAACTCAACTCAACTAACTGACCTAACAGAATGAGACAGAGGGGATACATATAGTGGCTGATCAGCTCATTAGAAAACAAAAAGGGGGAAAACAACACAGGCAATAACTAAACCTAATAGCCAGAAACAACCCCCCCCCCCAAATGCTGATGCAGCCTTTGGTCTGCTCCATTTCTCTGGCCTCTGTTTTTAAGTGGGCTCCACCCTCAGCCACCTCTTTTGGCCAAACCAGGAAGGAGGACTGACACAGCAGACACGGTAACTCAAAGACAAACAATTGAATTAATTCAGCTTATTCGAACTGGTAATGACAGAACAATGTAAACCGACTGTGCGTGCCTCATTTAGAGCACGGTGTGGGGTCAAAAATATTACAATAAACCAAGTTCTAAACCAAACAAACTGTGTTTTATGTAACTTAAAGTGACTGCAAAGAAACCTGTGATAATGCTGTGGGGCTGTATGTGAAACCTGTTTGAGTTTGCATGTTTGTAAGTGTGGTGAGACTGGATGAATATTACCGTAATCTATTTAAATTGTGTGCTTGTGGGTACGGCCATCACAAGGAGCAAAATCTGTGAGTGTTTTGTGTCGAGTTCAGGTATGTTGCTGACCTTTTTTTGGGGGGGGGGGGGGTACTGCTTAAGTACTGCTGAAGTAGAGGAAGCTGTTGTTGCACATCAGATACATTGTGCTGTTCATTGCACTGATGTTCGCTTGCTAACTGGCAGCAACAGTTAGCAAGCAAAACAACCTAGCTAGCAAGCTACTTAGCTTTGAAAGCTGTAGTGATGTGTGAAGATGCAAGAATGAATTTTGCTGTGCCACTTTGTGATAAGACCATGCTTTAATTTGATAAAAAGAAAATCTTTGAGGAGTTGGTTTCAAGTGCTAACTGTTTTCTGTTACAGTAAAATGATGGTAAAAGTGAACTTATGCCAATTAGTGATTATGGGATAGCGGTCAGTGCTCAGTGTAACTGTAGCACTAGTAGAGGAGAGTCATAAAGTCCAGTAATGTCCGTTATACAGCAGTACTGTACCTACACTTTGCAAACCTTCCACATTAGACTGTCTTGATTTTAAAACTAAAATTTCCTCCTGAAGAACAGTGAGTAATGATGTCAAAAGATAAAACTTTTATAGTGTACTCTATGATGCAACAGTGAAACACTGCAGACATGGTGAAGCACATGGTAAAAAACTGATGTTATTGTGTCTGACAGAGACCCTGGTGTATTTCAGGTGTATTTTCCTGCTTAGATATCATTGCTCTCATTTCCTTAGATGCTGTTATTTGTCACAAAGGACATTTTGTCAATGCAACATGTAACTGAACCTCCCATGAGCTATCCCGCATATTAATCTGTGTGTTTTTTTTATTTTTATTTGTCCAGCATGTGTTTGTTCACATTATGATATAATAATGAATGTCAGGCACGCCCAGTTTCAAACGTGCTGTTTACTGTAAAACAGCCACCTTCTCACACAGATTGTATGTGAGAGATTGAATGAGTGTGTGTGTGTGTGTGTGTGTGTGTAAGGGAGAGGCTGGGTGGATGGGCCTGGTGTTAGGTTACAGAAGGCACAAAGTAGTTTTTGCTCTGACTGTCTCAGATCAATTAAGCGGGAGAGTGGGGGAGAAAGTGAGGCGCGTGATGAAAGAAATGGAGTGGATGAGGAAAGAGGAAATGACTGAACATTATGTTGACAGGTGGAGGAGGAGCAGTGGGAGGAGGAGAGATAAAAAAGAAAAAGAAAAAAAAATAAAGGCAGAGGATATTGGGATATTGCTGAGGAGAGAGTGTAATGAAACGGCCAGCGATGCAATCATCACAATCGCTGCTGCTGTGTCACCGAAGAAAGAGATGATTCTTGAAGGAGTAGACTGAAGCTTGGGCAAATAAGCTCTCTGATTCAATCACCAGCAAGTTTCATCTTCGCAGATGTTCACTATTAAATATGCTCTTGTGGTTCTGAGGCAGTGCAAAGCTGAGAAAACAAAGACAATCAAATACAGGACATGCAGAGGTGACGCGTTGTGACTCAGTCTTGATGGAATTTGTGCAGGAAGACTTGTTTTAGATGGGATATTGAAATGATATTTGCTGGACAGGGTGTTTTTTTTTTTTTTTTTTTTTTTACCAGTTGCAATAAATCAGAACCATCTTAAAAAACAAAACAAAACATGCTTAATCAAGAAAATGTGCGATTCTTTTTTTTTTTCTCTCCATTTATCACATTTCCCTGTTTGTGACACATAGCACAGCGTGGAAAAGCACCATGTCTGATGTATACACTAGAGCAAATCAACAGATTATTATTCAACAAGTGAGGGGTACAAAGCTGCTAATCAAATGTTGAGGATGTCTCCAGCTGGGATAAGCGTCTCCCATATTTGTTTACTCACTGTCTCCAATTTGTGTTTACATCTCACACGGCAAATATTGCTTTCGAAGGAGAATTTTAATATCTTAAATTCCTGAAAGCCACCCTGCGGTCAAGGAGACTCTGGACTTTCAGATAAAATGCTCAGATTTTATTGATATTAATGGAAAATCTATTCATTGATAGTGATTCAGCTGATTATAGGTAGAGTCAGCGACAAAAACAGCCCAGACAATAGATCTGAACCACAGCCTGTAACGCCCAGCTGGTCTCTGTTCATTATGCTGTGTGTTGGAAATGTGTATAATTAGTAACATGGGATTATTTAAAGATGGGTTTAGTGCGCCACTTAATCTTTTCCCATGACTTAGCTTCTCTTGCAGCCTTTGTCTCAGACTTTTCTGTCTACGCACCCTATAAAAACTTTCTGCCATGTTTTTGAAATTCACTGCCATCTAAGTACAGTGCTGTTTTTAAGCAAAGGTCCTCAGATATAGTTGCTGTCACTTTCATTGTTATTCATTCACGAGCTTAACTTCAATCGTTTCTATTTTTCAGATGGTCGACATCTTAATTTGGAATAAAACTCACGGTTTGTGGCGCTCCTCAATAGGGAGGATCAAAAATTGAGGAGAGTGGCTTTATAATTATGTCTTATTTTATGCTAATCAGAATTTCATCGCAGTGTTTTTGGCCTGAAAAATAGGAGAAAAAGATAATTGTCACATTCTTTAAAACTAGAAGCTTGCCAGTAAGCACAATTGTCCATCAACACTGAATCCGAGAACATCATTCCTGTAATTTTATGTGCAATTGATATTGACCCTGCAAACATCCTGCAGCATTTTGAAATTCAGTCTCTGTCTGTCACAGAATAATCTTCAAGAAAAAACACTTCAACTTTTTTTTTTTTTTTTTTAAGCTGTCAACCAAATCTCCCAGTTTTCATTCGCGAAGTGAAGTTATATTATGTTTTCCTCACGTTGCCATCACATGACAGAACTTCCACACTCGGGTGACGTGAAGACAACTGAGCCAAGCTTCAATTTGGTGATGAGGACGATGAGATGCAGTTGAAAGCATTGATAGACAGACAGTGGACCTTGAGTTTAAGCTGTATTAACTGATTTTTTCCGGCCATTTCATCTTTATAAAGTTAATATGGCGAACTTGTTAGCAAAAAGTTGTTTATTTACACAGATCTGATCCAATTTGGATATTTGGAATTCATCATCATGGCATCATAGGACAAATAACTCACACAGTTCTGGCTCTGAATCACAGTGAGCTCTGTCTTCATACTGTCATTTTTCCTGTGATGTTAACATTAGGGTTCGTTCCTTTCATGCTTGTTTGTTAACCGTTCTTCTATCTTATTACTTCTTGCGTTTTATGGTCGTTGTTTGCCCGTGTTTAATGTCACAACGCTATGAACTTTGGGTAATTTCCTCGGGCAAAGTCTGCAGAAATGCGGACTTAGGGAAAGTGTGCATAAAGGGCTCAAAATGTCTGCAAGAGGAGCCCCTCATGCCCTGGATGGTTTGACAGCGGGACGGCTCACGAATGTACCGTGACCGCGCCTCCAGGTCTGTGGGTCTGTGAGGGGGGACATTGGGATTGGGCCTTTCATTCATTCTCAGTCATGTTTTTTCCATCTGATAATTATTAATCCAATATTCACTCAGCTCTGTATTGGTCTCCACTAACTCCTGAGATATATAACTACGGAACTGCAGGTTCCTTTTGATAATTTCACCCGTTTCACATTACACACAGTCATTTGATCTATTGTTATAATAAAATATTGATAAGTGCAGCTTTAACCTTAACCATTGTTTATGTGCCACATCCAGAATGTTTCCTTAACCAGAACCACTCTGTAGTTGTCGTATGTAGTTGGTATTGACAAAATAACCATAAAAACATTGTCACTGAATGTAATTCTGAGTTTTGCAATAATCACTAATCGCCCAATATTTTGTCTCATCCCAAAAATTTTATTTGAGGTTAATTTGACCCTTACAAACATCCTGTAGAAGTAAACTCAAGTAAAGCGGAAATATCCACATCCAGATAAGTATGAAAATATAATGAATTGGTGCGGGACCGATCCGTGCGCCAAATGTCATGAAAATCTGTTCATAATTTGGTGAGATCTCCCGCTGACAGACAGACAAGCTCACTGAGCGGAATAAAACACCACATCCTCAGCACAGAACACAAACCTGTCCAAAAATGTGCTCGTTTTCTCTCCTGCTCTGTCGGCAGGATAGACTTGATTATCAGTAACGTACAGCTCTATTTACATGTCATATGCTAATCCCCGGCCCGGTCTCATTACCTATTCTCAGTACCATCACCAAGTGACTACTTCCAAGAATTTCCTGCTCTAATTTAAAGCAGCAGGATGATTCGTCCTGTTCTTTCTCAGCAGGTAAATTGCTGTTTACTCCTCAGTCTTCTTGAAAATCTGAAGATGGGGCGACAGGAGGAGGAGGTAGTCAATCACACACGATAACATCCCTCCTCATCCCTCTTTCTAATCGTGCTGTTTATGAGCAGGGTGATGGATAATGGGTTGTACATGTTTCCTAGACAGTTTGTCGTGTGGTGGATAGATCGTGTGTTTTCAGGAGGATTAGATTATTTCGAGATGGACTCACAGCGTGTGACTTAAACCCCTTAAGGTGATATTTATATTGCCCTGACTTTTACGCTGCATGGCGTCTCACTTCTGATGGCTGCTGTAGCTCCTTCTACTATTTATAACTGTGTCTTTCTTTTCTTTATCTGCCTCTTTCTCCCCTTTCCCCTCCCCTCCCATCTCCCTCTCTGCGTCACTGTATCTGTGCATTGAGCATCAGTGTGTGCTTAATGACAGAGGTGCAGAGGCGGCTTGGATGGTAGCTAAAACAGAAGCTGTCCTCCTCTCTTTCTGTCTCTCGCTCAGTCACACACTCGGCCCCAAACAGAATAACTGTTATTTAAAGACTAGAGCGGTGCTTGCTCATTAAAAAAAAAAAAAAAAAAGCCTCGGAGAGATGGATGGGTGGAGGAGATGGAGGGGGTGAAGAGAGGGAGCAAGGGAGGAAAAGAAGGGAGGTTCCTCGTGATGGAGGGGCATGATGTCATCTTTTAACCCTATACCGCTCCCCTCTCCTCCCTCCTCTTTCCTCCCCAGATTCTCCCTCTCCTCTCCGTGTCTCTTTCCAGCAGGACTATATTTAGAGTTGTGCAGCTGTGTGTGTGTGTGTGTGTGTGTGTGTGTGTGTGTGTGTGTGTGTGTGTGTGTGTGTTTTGATGCAGGCTGCTTGGCACCGCTCAGTTGTATATGTTGCTGCTCCTTTTACCAAATCCATCCACCCCTCTGCTCTCCTCTCACTCTCACCATCTTTTCTACATCACATGCTGTCTTCTCCCTCTCTGTGTTAAAGGTCGTCTTTTTGTTTTTTTCATCATCTTCTATCTTTTCCTTTTCTGTCTGTTTAAAGGATGAGTCTGGAGATATTCTATATTTTTCTGATTGGTCAACAAATCCCATTGAAAGATCAAAACTAAGTATTGTCTGTGTATCCAAAGCCTGATATCGATTATTCCTCTGTGCCATTGAGCCTAACTATTAAAATCACATGTCCCTTCATTACTGTGAATATAGTCATAAACATACACTGTCCTGCTGCTGTAAATACTCACTTATAGTACCAAATGTATATTAATTTACGGCTGAAAATAGTCCCAACAAATGCACTATTTACTCCTGTTCAAGTATCGCTTGTGAGGAGTTAGTGCCTAGCTGTTTTAGGAAATTACTGATCCTTTTTAAAAAAAAAAAAAATAAAAAAATAAAAAAATAATGGAAATATATACTTGATACATTTTCAAAGGTTTACATCATTATTAGGAACCAATGGGCTTGGGGCTGAGTGCCACAGAGTATCAAAATTGGAAAAGAAAACTAATAAAAAAACACATTGATGGTTTTTATAAATGGTATAAATGCAATATTTTGTCATTTCAAATCTCAATTATTTGACGTTTTGAAAGAAAAGTAGCCTGTTAATCTGAAACAGTTCATTCAGGGGAAGATCTTTTCTCACCAGACTCCACTTAAAATCTGCCAATTTAATATTTTGTTATTTACTAGCAAATGACATCATACAGCACTCCTCAGATCCACTTATGTATCTATAAAAGTTAAAGTGAAAAGAAGCTTTCTGGACTGCATTTGTGACCTGTGTCCCATTGGTCTTTAAACAATGTGAAGGACTTCTTTCAGACTTTTTATTAGCCCCGTTTTGTTGGACTTACCTCTTTTTTGTCATGTTATGTTGCATGACATTTCTTAATTGCTTTTTGCCCACTTCCACCTTCTACTGCACCCCCAGCCCTCTGTGGAGAGGGGAGCTCCCAACGATACACTGTATCTACGTTATACAGTATAAAATGAGGTTGACATAACTTGACATGCAGGTTGGAGTTATCTTTGGCCTTCTGTGAGCAAAACATACTTGTTGACTTTTTAATACTTCACAAGAATTACACAATATCATCTACATAACAAATTGCTTGAGTGAAGATATTACTATTTTCTAACTTATTTTTTTCTTGTATATCTTATCATGAAATCTGCTAGTTACATTAAAGTATTAAGTAGCATTCATATATTCAACTTTAATATATTTGCCCTTGGGGGCAGAAGTTCCAGCTCTAAACACAAAATTCATATAGTATCACCTTCTACACTTGATGTGGGGAATGTGTTAGCGAGCAGTTTACAGTTTACATCTGCAGCAGACATGGATTAACATCACCACTCATTGCGAGTCATGTTTCTCTCCACATGGTGAATGTAAGTCCCCTGTTCGCTCTCCTTTTAGCTGCTTTAGCTAATTGGTCTCAAAGTTAGCTAGTGAATAACTTTGGCTGTCTGTTGTTTGGTGCTGGACACGTAGTGTGCAATGGGTTTATCAGAGCTTTTTCACTCAAAACAGATGAGAGAGGTGCCGGTGAACTGACAGTAAACTTTAAAGTTGAGGGCCATAAAACCAAAGCAATTAGCTGAAAGAAGCTAAAACGCTCTGTAGAATGGAAGGGGACTGCAGTGTCGGGTGGTCATTCCCTGTGAGTTTGTCAGTAAGAGTGACCTTTAGATTAATTGTTAATAAAGATATTGAGTCAAAAACTGATTAGCGCAGCTTTTAAAAGAAAAAAACAGCGTAATAAATTATACTTTTTAGGTGTGTGTGTTTATTTACACACTTGTCATCGAAGAACATTAGCAATAATACACAGCTCCAGCCACTTTGTGTTAGCACTGATTAGTGTTTATAATAAATTAAATGACGAATGTAATTGCTTTTCTTAGGCTGCCCTGTGTGTTGTATGCCTGCTGTACCTAACTGTTTTTACATGCTTTTATAATTGTGGTCATGTAACTTTGGTAATGGTGAGCCATGTTAAATCTCAAGGGACTTTCGGAGTTCATAAAAGTAAATAAATAAAGACGTAAAATTTAACTGCGCGCATATAATGTCGCATTTTAAGTTTTATGGTCACAGCTCGGCAGTTATTCCAAATACTAATTTGGATTGTCAGAAACATGAAAATAGCTCAGTCATCAGTGACTCGCTCAGTGTGATTAAGCTCTTAGTTAATATTGTAATCACTGCACTGACATGATATTAAAATCTGCTTTGAATGAATGAGTCTGGAGCGACCTGCGTTGACCTAATGATAGTGCAGCCAAAAGGAAACCTGAAATTCACTTCACTCAGTATTACCTCAGTTTGGTTTCTCCACTGTCTCATAATGTGAGTCTGTGTCTTTCATTTTCTCTCCCTTCACTCTCTCACACTTGCTCTCACATGACCCAGCAAGTCCCTTCATTCCCTTCATCGGCCCTCTCCTTTTTCTCACCTCCTATCTCGCTCTCTTTCTCCACACAGTGCTCATATGCAGTTTTTCTGTCCCTTTTTCTTTTCACCTCGCTCTGTTCTTCTTTCTCAGTCCCAGCACGGCACATCTTCATACAATTACTCTCCATTAAAAATGGATTAGATTTCACCTTCACAGTCTGTCTACAGATGGAGAACAGGAGGGAGGGAGGGCAGAAGACAGAGAAAAAGGGGGGGGGGGCTTTGAGAAATCAGGAGAGGACGAAGTGATGTGAAGGAGTAGATTAGGAAGGGGCAAAGCAAGGGAGGGAAAGGGAAAATAGAGTGGTAGAGAGAGAATGGAGAAAATGATAGAAAGAGAGTGAGGAGTGATGGAGGGTGAGGAGGATGAAAAGATTGAGGCTGCAGCTATCTCAACAGCCAGAAGACATGATTACAGAGGGGGTTTGTGGTCACCTTGCACATTTTAGACTCACATTTATTCTCCCCGCAAAGTCAGGAGAAATGGTTCACCCTCTTTAACTTTTCACTCAGAAAATCGTGTGAACTCTTTGATGACTGCGTGACCAAAAAGTTTGCATGATTTTATTGCTCAGCGCAACTCGATGAAGCGGCTCATGGACGTCAACACTGGGTTTAAAATGGGCTTAAAGGAAATCAAAGAAAAGTTTATGCAGGTCATGTCATGAACTGGTCAAAACATGAGGATTATAATCTTTGCTACATCACCATCTAGTAGCATTGTTAGTCATAATTGGTAGAAGAAAAGCCACTTTCAATGGTCTCAAAAGAGCGTGTGTCCTGCGCCTCGACACATCGAGCAAAGGGCAGTCCTCGTCTTTTGTTCGTTTGCTTCTACTTTGAGCCTTTCGGCACCATGTAAGAATACTTATTCCTCTTAAGAAAGGCGTAGCAAAATCTATATTTAACACATTAAATCACTTACATTACATTCAATTAACATTGACAACGACTACCAGATAACATGTCTTAAAGCTTTTTTAATGTCCAAATATACAATGTATAATTATTATGCAGTAAGCCCTGATGCAAGTGTCCACATGTATAAGAGTGAAAAGGGAGGTTAGCTTTGACAGGTATTGCATCACCAGTCAGTCGTCCCCCCCCCCCCCCACCTCCTTACCCCTCCTGAGATTCCCACCTAGGGGTTAAGAAGGGTTAAATCTAATCCGCTCCTGCTATGTTTGTGTATGTGTGTGTGTTTGAGGGAGCCTTGGATCATCCGCCTTCCAACTGCACAGTTAGTCTAGACTGCTTCCCATGCAGCCATTGTATCCTCTTGGTAAAGCTCCATTGTCTTGCTCTGACAGAGGGAGATTATTTGCACAAGGCTAGAACTGCACTGAGTTACAAGGTCCACCTATACAGCCTAAAGCAGCCCTCATACTTTTCACTGAAAATATGAGCAAATGGCTTCATCATCTGAAAAAACTCTGTCTAAACCTCAACAGGGGTTTCGTGTACAGACCTAGAGCTGCAAAGACTCTTTATTTCCCACTTAAAACTGTTTATTATGAACATTTCCAGTGCTATAAAGAAAAACAAGGCAGCCCTTTAAAGGGTTTAAAAGTTGTAACTAATGGCTTTATTTATGGTTAATACATCATTAACTTCTGCCCTGCCATATACATCAGTTACACAGCATTACTAAGACCAACGTTTGGGATGTTAGGTTGTGAAAATGCCCGCTGAACCCACAAGGTGTTCTTATTAATGGTAAATGAACTGCACTTATATAATGTTTTTCTAGTCTTATCGACCACTGAATGCGCTTTACACTACAAGACACATTCACCCATTTACACACATTCAACACAGCACATTTTCTATCTGACACACACTGATGATCAGGGGCGGTTCAGGGGTTCACCGTCTTGTTCAAGGAGACTTTGACATGCAGACTGGAGGATACTGTTGAATCCCAGCTTTACCTACAGTAAATTTGTTAGGTAGAGGCTGGATTTAGCTGTCAGTGCTGTGCCAATCATTGCTGTTTTTCAGTTTACGTGCAGGATTTTTCCACTGGTTATGGCTGGTCTGAGTGTTCTTTGCTACCAGGTCTCTCTAAATGCGTGGTGTGCACCTTCAAAACACTAACATGATGGCCAAAGGTGTTCAAGCTCTTTTTTTGTGTATTTTTATATCATTTATCTAAATATAGAGCATATATTATATAATATGTTACCAGCTTCACATACATCTCAATCATACAAGGATCTAAAATCTTGGATATTTCACTGCTATATTTAGCAATTGAGTCATCAATCCTTTGGTTACCCAGAAGAAGAACCAAGCATTCCCATTTGGCTGCTGTCAAAACCTGTAACTGTCTATTATGGTGTTTATTTCATTTTTGAAAACAACAACTTTTTTGCATGATGCTCTTACAGGCTGAGCTGATGAGTTCCACGCCCCTTTAGGCTCGTGGCATCAATTTAAAGCTCATTGTACTTGTCCAGTAATCCATGGGTTTCAGCCACTTTCTCTACATCTGTGAAAAGTGGAGTTTTCAGAGGTACAAGGTTTTAATCTGACGGCCGGCAGCAGGTTGTTTCATTGTGATGAACAGGTCTGGAGAACGAATCTGACAGGTAATAGGACTGAGATACAGCACAGCCCTCTGGAGGAAGGTGTGTGTGTGTGTGTGTGTGTGTGTGTGTGTGTGTGTGTGTGTGTGTGTGTGTGTGTGTGTGTATGGATGGTAGCCTCTGTGTGTGTCGGTGTTTACAAATGTGTTTGTAGAGTTATAGTCTATTCTCTTTCCCTCATTACCTTTGAGAGAAGACCTAGCCTGTAGAATACGTCTCTGTATACTCCAGCTTGCTTTCTCACTCTCTCTCTTTGTCAAACGATTCACTACCAAACACAAAGCTCCTTTCAGGAACGCCATCGGATTTTGCTGAGCTGTATTGCCTTTTTCTGCCCTTTTAACCTCCTTGTCTAATTCTTTCTCTCTCTCTCTCTCTCTCTTTCTTTCATCCTACCTCTCAATCATCCAGATGCCCCGGTGGCAGAGTTACACGACCTGTTCTGTAAGAAGCTGCAGCAGTGCTGCGTGCTGTTTGATTTCCTGGACTGCGTGGCCGACCTGAAGGGGAAGGAGATCAAACGTGCAGCGCTCAACGAGCTGGTGGAGAGTGTGGCCACGAGCAGAGGAGTCCTCATAGAGCCTCTCTACCCAGAGGCTATAAAGATGGTAGGAGGGGAGGAGAGGGCTGGGTAGGGGTTGGGACGATTGATGAAAGACAAATGGGTAAATGCTAAGTATCCAGATGCCAAAAAACAAAAACTGAACATCTGAACACAGACAGTGACAAACAACGGTCGTGGTAGATGAGCAAGTGGATCAATAGCTAAATGGATGGAGGGAGAAGGAATATAGAAAGCCAGATATACATTTCCACAGGTGAATCAATCCTCATCAAATGCAACACCTGGTGGCTCGACCCCATAGCAAGAAGAGATGAAGAGAGGAGGTGGGCAGGGAGGGAAGGATGAAGGAGGAAAAGAGAGAAGGTAGACAGTGTGGTATACAGCTGAGGAGCTGTGATGGAGTCTCCAGAGGCTATAAACAAAGGCGGTGACAAAGGAGAGGAGAAGAGAGAGGAACGTAGGGATGGATAGATAAAGGTAGGAAAGGAGAGACAGAGTGTTTGCAAAGAGTGCTCAGAAGCAACGGGCTGCACAGATGGTGAGAAAGAGAGGGATGGAAAGGGAAGACAGAGTGGAGTGTGTGGTAGAGAGTGTGGACACCAACAGAGAGCACCACAGATCCCAGAGGATATACAGAAGAGGAGAGGAAGGAGGGATTGAGAAAAGAAGGATATAGCTTATGCTATGGAGCGACGATACCCAGAGGATATGAAAATGCTGATAAGACAGAGGATGGGGAGGAAGGAGAATCTGGTTTAATGTGTGGCCACAAGCTTAAAAAAAAAGCTTAAATTATTAGGTGACCAATAATGGAGCTAGTGGATAGTACTGTAAATGCATAGCTAAAGTGCAGCACCACAGAATGAATGTAATATAGCGGAAAGAGAGGGAAATTAGGGCCTACATTCTATACTATGTTATATATTGACTATAATTCATACCAACCAAAACACAACAGTAGTTCTTTTCCTCCAAACAGGAAGGACTGTGTAGCTGTGCTATTGGTTCTGTGAGGCTATACTTTGGCACTGCAGTGCTTTGAGCTAAATGCTAACATCAGCATGCTATCATGACCACAACAACAACGCTGATGTTTAGAGGGTATATTGTTTACTATTTTCACCTTGCTGTCACACTTACATATGTAGTGCACAAGTGCTGGACCAACCAACCGACTGACAGACGAACAATGCCACCGCTGGCTAGCATGGATAAAAACAACAAAAGCATAGGCCTATTTGCAGCTTTAAGTGTCAGTGTAATCTGAACATGAAACCTCATGAACATTAGAAACAAAAGAGATACTGTGCGTGGAATAATGAAAGGAATGCTAAAGGGTGAGAGGCAGACTGGAGGATGGGAGGGAAAGTGAGTTAGGAAGCTCTGAAAGAATGAGCATGGAAACATGATAGGATGGGTGAGGAGTGGGGATGGGTTAAGAGAGTATTTACACGGTGTATTAACCGTAGCGAAAGGAAAGAGTTGCAGAAAGATTTGAACCTTTTGTAAATCAAACTGAGGTTTACATGGTCATAGGAAATGAGCCAATATCCTCCTGCAGTGAGAAGTTTAATTAATACAGACATATGAGGTGGACAGTGAGAAATGCTGCTGAATAAAAGGGGGCATTGGGATTTAACATGTTTGCTTTTTGCCATATCGTTTAAACAGTGGAAATGCATTAGTTGAATTAATCATGACGTAGCGAGCAGTCAGGCTGCATAACTTATTAGCTGTTCTCATAACACAGTCTGTGAGCAGCATCAAACATGGCCGACAATAGCTTAACTTGTGTATGACAGCGCAGAAACCAAAAACAGTTAGTGAAAACCACAATTTCAAAATAATGTTTTTTTTGGGTTTTTTTTTACCTGATGCAACAGTTTCTTATTTTGACTGGACAGTTTCACCTGCTATGTAGTGCAACACTGCCACCTAACACACCTATTTTATTAACTTGATCCAGCTGATTGCACCACTTTACTTCCCCTATAATACAGGTCTTGTCTATCCTTAAATTAGTGGAATGACATGTTCTAATGTCTCTTTCCATCTCTCCACCCCTTCCTTTTTCACTTCACTTTTCTCTCTGACCTGTTTTAATTTCACCCCCCCCCCACACACACACACACACACACACACACATTCATCTTTTCCACCCTATTTTTCATCCTCCTGTTCCCATTACTTTCCTTCCCTCCTCCTCCTCCTTGGTTGTGGTTTTCCAGATCTCGGTAAATATCTTCCGGACTCTCCCGCCCAGCGAGAATCCAGAGTTTGACCCTGAGGAAGATGAGCCAACACTGGAGGCCTCCTGGCCGCATCTGCAGGTACATCACATCACGTATACACAAATTCATGATAAGATTATGACCGTATTTACATAATTTCATAATTCGCTGAGGTAAAGGGAGAAAAGGGCAGTCGCTCTTGGAAAGGATATGTTAAGCAAAATGTGTTGACTTTGGCCTTTCTGGGAATTATTGTGATGCACTTGCTTTGTTATTTAAGCGAAACACAATGCAGTGTCAGTATAAGTACCATGAAAAATGGGCCCTACTGTAAGTTATATACTATATTTAGGAGGGCGGACAGTGCCATAATGCACACAGCTCCCACCAGGTGTTGCTCCTAATGCAGCGTTCAGCATTTATCAGCACATAAACACACAGTGAGGTCGTTTGGATCGGTTAAAGCAGCTGTTTAAAGCGAGATTTTAGCAAAACACAACAGTTTCATCAGCCTGAATCACAAAATGGAGCACTTCTAAACAGACTGTCCCAGATGACATTTGGGTGTGGCGTACAGTCACTTCTGCACCTTCAGGAAGAGATGAGTCGATACATAAGCGTAAAGTCCACTCTGTCTCATGAAACCAAATCAATTCCTTTTCTCACTCTGTTGGTATAAAGCGTCACTGTCTGTAAACTCCATAAGTAGATGAAGATTTCTGGCTTCTAGAGCTCAGATTTTTCCATGAAGTCACCTCTTGTTGCCATTGGTAGCAGTCATGAATGAATCATGCTATGTTGCCCAGAGCAGCTTTAAAAAACAAAATGCACCATTTTGAGAAATACACTTGTTCGACTTCTTGCAGAGAGTTGGATGAGAAGATTGGTATCACTCTCACAACTGTCCAATCAATATAAAGCCACAGGGTGCAGCCTGTTAGCTTAGCTTAGCATTAAGCCTGAAAACATGGGGAAACAGCTACCAGAGGTAAAATAACCCCGTCTTACTATACCTTACTAATTAATATGTTTTATTCCATTAGCTTCATCCGGTTATAGGGAATTATGTGTACAAAGCAAATAGGAAGCATACACTGTAGATTTATTTTTCAGAATTGCTTAACTAATGATTAAGACAAGCACAGAGACACAAGATGTCTAATCTTTTGCTGTTTTTGCCTCTGCCAGCTCGTGTACGAGTTCTTTCTGCGTTTCCTGGAGAGCCCGGACTTCCAGCCCTCCATGGCCAAACGCTATGTCGACCAGAAGTTTGTCTTGCAGGTAATCCTCTCTCCTTTCCCTCCTTGAAAAATATTGTTTGTCTGCTGAAAAATGCTGTCAGATTCAAAGCTCTAAGGTGTTTCTAAAATCTGAATAAATGGGAAGATATAAATAAATGAGGTTATTTTTTGAAACACACCTACTTGTACTCTTCAAGTGCTCTTAAGTTTTGGTATCTAGGTTTGGGGGCATGCATAAAAAACTGACTTAAAGATGTCACAGTTCTTGTTATAGATATTATGAGGAAAAAACAGTTCATGTAATATTAATTTTGTTGTGTGGGTAGTAAAAATATATTTCTGATGATGAAATGTTCTCACAAGAGAAAGAAAAATAAGAGTTTATTCAGATATTGAAATCAGTGTGGGAGGAGCTGGGTGTTATAGTGAGGAGGTTAGCGAATGAATGCAGGCACAAGTGCAGACATACTGTACAAACATACTGTATTTGTGTGTGTGTAATTATCTTATTTGTGTGTAGCTGCTGGAGCTGTTTGACAGTGAGGACCCCAGGGAGAGGGAGTACCTAAAGACCATCCTGCACCGTGTCTATGGAAAACTACTGGGCCTCCGAGCCTACATCCGCAAACAGATCAACAACATCTTCCTCAGGTAACAGGCTGCGATCTACCCATCCAACGCACAGGACTTAAAGGCGCTGTACATACAGCATTTTAACATCAAAGATTAGTCAACAAAGAAAGACCATTAACAGGGAGAAAAACTGCCTCTGCTACCTTTTCGATGTATTTTTATATCACCTGCATAAAAGCTAAACGACACACAATTTGCGACTTTAAACCAGTTGTTACTGAGGGCTATCATCGGCTGTTGAGGCTGACAGCTTGGTGAGGAGCTAATCTTTTCCAAAATAGCATTTGCCTTTTCAGTGTGCCATCCGTCCAATTTATCTAATCTTTGTGGGGCTTCAGACACAATAGAAACAAAGAAAAAGGTGCGCTGAAAGAACTTTTGGTTCCTACAAGAGTTCCTTAATTTTAGTTTATAAGTTTTACTTCCTGATATTTGAAGTTCTTTCTGGTAAGAAAAAAGAAATGAGCAGCAGGAAGGACAAGGGCTAATGGAAAATGTAGGAACACCAAATGGTACACGTTGCATCTAAAAGGGGTATTTTGTAAAAAAAAAAAAGCAGTCTTATGCACATGGACAGACATGCACAACCATGACTGTGCACATTTGCTCTGACAGCCCCGCATCTTCATCCTGCATCTTATGCTGCGAGATGAATCATTGTGTAGTGACACAAATCTCATCAAATTCTAACAAAAGTGCTGTGATGTACAATCACGTTTCATCTCTTCCCCTTCACCAAGTGCGGCTGAATTGGTGTCTTTTGTTGTGTTTGCAATATAATTCAAGCGCGACGCTGCAACAAGCTCTGTTTCTGCTTCACTTAACTGCTTTTAGTGTAATTGTTTGTGCCTCCTCACAGCTGCAAGGCAAGCATATTTCATTAGCTCATATTGTGCTTCTTTTTCTTTCGTTTGTCTGACGTGATAGCATCACAGAGATTACACAGGAGATGGCAGGAAATTGATCAGTTCTTTAGGAAAGGCGGACATCAGGACATTTTGAAGCATGGATTCACTTTATGCAAAGAATATGTTTTAGTTGCTTTTACTATTGTGAAAGTTGGAACTGCTGCCTAGTCTGATGCATCATTGAACGTCACTCTTTGTGTGTGTGTGTGTGTGTGTGTGTGTGTGTGTGTGTGTGTGTGTGTGTGTGTGTGTGTGTGTGTGTGTGTGTATGCTGTTTCTGATTTCAGGTTCATATATGAAACTGAGCACTTCAATGGAGTCGCAGAGCTGCTGGAAATCCTTGGCAGGTTTGTACACACACACACACACACACACACACACAGACACGCACATTTTGTAATATATCATGGCCTGACAAATGCATTTAGAGTAAAATTGAATAATAGGCACTCACGGGCTTGTACACGTACAGCAGCTGTATGTGGCCAGCTGCTCCTATTCACCAGACAGCTAGTAACCCAGTGAATTAAACAACTATGAAAAACGACAGGAAAAGCATAACCACTGTGTATTCATTTTCATTTTTCATCCATCATCATCGCTTCCTTATTCGTATCAAGTGAGGACACCTGTGTGGAGCCCATTGGAGTGAGAATTAAAAGATGAGGAGGGGAGGGAATGAGTGAAAGGTGGAGGGAGGTGGCAGGGAAATAGAGACAGAAACAAGAGGCGGGTTAAAGACATAAATGAAAGATGACTCAGACGTTTGTGTAGTTTGTTGTCTCTGCGGCCAGTAAGAGAAATATGAGGAAGATAGAACTGAAGAGAGATCAAGGCAGGAAGTCCAACTGATAAACACGTCTTGCTCTCTGCTTGAGCTCACACACAAATCAATGAGAACAAGAATGGAAAGATGACAGTAATAAAGAGAAAAAGGGGGAGGGAGAAAATGGAGTCTGGGTATAAACAAGGTAATTTTATCTAGTTTGTTTCTCTCACTCGGTCTACATGCGAAACGGTGAAGGGATATTGGAACATTGTCTTGTTTACATCTTATTTGATGAAGGGGTGCATGTAGAGGCTAATTAGCCGGCTGTCTCGCTATCTTAGTGAAGCTAAAGCAAAGGCTAGTTATTGTGTCTGTGCACTTGTTTGCATTCTTTCTATATATTCGCTTTTTTTATCTCAAGGACATTGTGTTGATTGCTCAGTCTCGCCAAGAAATTGACAAATTGATCCAAGAAAATATTCTGTGTCTGGGAGAATGACGGCAATGAAACGGTTTCTACAGCGACGCTAGCTTAATATGCAGTCGCTGGTTTATGTAATTGTGCACTAAGTTGATGGTTAGCCTCAATCTTGAGTTATTGATGGTTGTATTAACTCTCTTCAATTCTTTCCACTATATCATGTTTGCTGCTCTGAAGTTTGTTGGTCAGTTACAAACGTCTCCAAGTGTGAAAACTTGTGACAGCAAATTCAGGATGATGCTACACTACATGACTTTAACCCCAGTAGCTTTCATGATCATATTAATACATCATGTCATATCACATATTTTTTTTAAATATATATATATATACATATTATATATATTTTCTCTTGTCTGATCCCACAAAGGAATCCTGTGTCTCCCTGTGGTTACAACTTGTTTCTGACACTGAAACCAGCGTTTCTCACAGCAAACATAAAGATGGAAATGCAGTTATAGGGAAATATGTACAAACACAGTCTATAGTGGTGACCTATTATATACTATAACTATAGCATTGTAAACACGACTGTTGCATTGTGTAAATAAATTAAATTAGCTTACTATTGCACAGATAGCCACCATGTATAGATGGGATAGGTAGCATCACAGAGGAAAGGAGAAACCATCAGATGTAGCTACTTTACATGAGCATGATGATTTCTGAGCCCACACGGTCAGTGACAGCTGTGTGATGTTACCTGGATAATGTTTGCGGAGCCAAGTATTCGACACTAATAAGACAGAAATGCAATCAATAATCTGTATTTATGTCAAACATAAACCAAAACTCTGGAGTGTTTTGTCTTTATTCTTAAAGGATGAAGAAATTCATCACTTTAAGAATAAATTCATTCATTCAAACCCATCATCACCACAATCTCACCTGTTAAGGATCAAAAAGGGAGTTTTGAGGTTTGAGAATTAGAGGTTAATGGAGAAAAGAGGGAGGAAGGTAGAGGAGAGGATGAATCCAAGGTGAGGAAAGAGGGATAAGAGATGGAGGGAGGATGAGCAAGTGAACAGTCAGTGAGTCAGAAGTGGAGGAAAGAGGGAGAGCAGGAGAGGAGAGAGAGAGGTTTGTATTCATGTTGGTGGTAACAGAGGTATTTATAGCTCCTCCCACACACGGAGGATGCGTTGTACAGAAAGAGGGAAAGAGAGAGAGAGAGAGCAAGAAGACAGAGGTATTCAGAAAAAGGGTGAGAGGGAGGCAGAGAGACAGATTAGAGGAACAACAGGAGTGAGACATTATTGAAGGAATAAACAGACAAAGCTGCTGTTAGAAAACGAAGGCAGACGCAGACAGACAGTCTTGTCTCAGACTGACTGATGCAAAGACACTGATATCAAACTGACAAACAGCTCCGAGCGCTGCTCGATAAGTGTCATACTTTCCAAGTTTAGTTCCCACTCTTCCCGCCGCTCACACTTTTCTATCTGCAGGCTGAACTGCCGCTGTGTCAGTGGAGTAGTGAGCAGAGCAGACCACGCATTTGTCCAGTCACTAGGAAATGAACTCAGTACAAGAATAGACTCCACCACACAGACCAAAGCAGATGTGAACTGGCAGTTTTTGGAGTAATATGTGATGTAAATAGATTGTACTGTTCTCTGTAGAGTTAAATACCAACTTCACCACAGAGGATTACATTATTAGTCGTGAAGTTACAATAGACTTCTAGTGCCATGACATAACGTTTTCTTTCATATTTGATTGTCTAACGGCTGATCTGGATCACCTGCTAAAACTATTTATTGATTAATCGATTGGTCGACTGATCAAAAATTCATCAACAACCATTCTGCTAATCAATTTAAGTGGGACTGTTTTTTGTAACAAAAACAAGCAATTTGATTAAGTCTCTTTGTGGGAAAGGTTTCATTGATTGACCTCAAAATTATTGAAAGGTTAATTAATAATGAAATGACTCAGGACTCTCTGAATCATGTCTCATGTTTATGACAGATTCTAACTGAAAGAGAGACAACGTGACAGGAGTGGAACACTTCGCATTGTTGTTTCTGCCTGAAAGAAAGCAAACATGAAAGCGAACTGTGACTGTAACTTTAACCATCCTCTCATCTCCTCTCCAGCATCATTAATGGCTTCGCTCTGCCTCTGAAGGCCGAACATAAGCAGTTCCTGGTTCGGGTCCTCATCCCGCTACACACGGCAAAGTCCCTTTCGATCTTCCATGCACAGGTCGGTGATTTAATCCTTAATACATCAACATTTAAAGTTCTTAGTTCACACATTAGACTGTTTCCTTTGGTAGCCTTTGGCCATGAAAACTTGCCAATTGTTTTTGACCCCCATTTATGTTTAATGTGACACGACAAAAAAAAAAAAATACACAGCAGAAAAATTTGTTGATGTAGTTTGATGCTGTATCTATCCTGACATCATTTCCGCCATCTCAAATCTAAGAACCTCTTGCTAGTGTTTTTCAGGATGCAAGAGCCACTGAAATTATATTTGTATCTTGTTAAACTAAAACTATTAAATCAAACCCAGATTATTAACTTTACATCCTTTTAAGCTTAGTGTGCAGTTCTTCTCCTGACTGAAACATGCTTTACTGTAGGCCGTAGAGAATCCACCACCTGCCGTAGGATCTGATTGGCTCTACTGGCTCCTTTTCTGTACCTCTGAGCCTGTATTTTCTTCTAGCAGTAACCCGAGGCGTCACCAAAATCTCCTGTTAAGAGTTTGTGTTTTATGTAACGGTTAGCGGTGTCTACGAACATTTGGCTGGAATACAACGTGCATGTTTAAGGAGGAAACATAGGAATCAAGCCCTAAGTGCACCGCAGCAGTGGTAGTGTCTTTTTCCAATGTGTGAAATCTGCCACTAGGAGGCAGAGTTGAGTCACAGATAACACTGCAGAGAGAGACACACTCACCTTTGAATTGAGTGTGTGCCTTTGGTTTGTGCTTTGTGTATGACTATGTGTGTTTGGGCTATCAAAATATTTGATGACACAGATGGTAGTCAGTCTGTTGTGTGTGTGCGTGTGCGTGTGTGTGTGTGTGTGTGTGTGTGTGTGTATGTGCCTGTGCATTTTATTTGTGTCACACATTATTTGATTATGCAGAAGGTACAGTTTGTTCTCCACAAATTGGTCTGTGTGTGTGTGTGTGTGTGTGTGTGTGTGTGTGTGTGTGTGTGTGTGTGTGTGTTTATGGGTGGTGGAGTGGGTGGTTGTGTTTGTGTATTCTGGGTCTCAGCATCACCGTGCCCTACATTTCTCCTCCCCGTCTCTCTCCCTGCGGTTCACACACATACATTATTCACACGCTCAAACACACACTCAGTTTGACGGGGTCACGGGGGAAACGGCGCGAGTGGACAGCAGTTTTGCACTCGGTAGGTGTGGCTGCGCAGGAGTGACCCAGTTCTAGATCTGAATATCAAAATATAATATCACAGCAGCACCTTTTTAATAATCTTGAAGCTTTCTCAACACTGTGAAATACATTTGAGTCATCCCTCCTGTAGTAAGGGCTGTAAGGGCTCTCTCATGTGCAGTCAGGTCAGTGAACTGTAATAACAGCTGTTTCAGCTATAGTACGTAGACACAACATGGTTACACATCATGGCTCCAAATAAATTCATCTTTTCTAAGAACCCGGTGAACACATCCTTGTTTTTCTCTGCTGTGAAAGCACCCCGTACGTTAGTGTTTTCCAGGGGTGTCATTTTTTGTGACTGATGATGTTCATACTCTAATTTGATTGGTGCAGTTTATGATATCACTTCAGTTCGAACGGTCACACAACCTCGCTGACGTTTTTATCCATGTCTCGGTTCCATTTGTGATTTTAGCACTTTTGTATTTGTGATTTTAATCATGGTAACGCTTCCTTTTCATTTGGGCAGCTGTCAATGACGACATATCCCTGACACGCATGCGTTGGCGTTGTTATATCCCACCAGAAGCTCAAAATTGACTTTTATTAAGCTTTAAGTTACATTTTTGAGATATACTTTTTACACCTTGGACATCTTTAACTATGTATCATAACCAGATGAAGGATTTTAGACATCAGACGTCTGGATCTGAAGTTATCAGAGAAAAAAGCTGAGGAGATGTTAGGCAGCTCAGCTCCCAGCCACTGGAGAGGTCCTGTGTCTTTGAACTGCGTCAGTGAATCACTGGTTTCTAGCATGAAACTTAATCAGTGTTTCTACTAGTTCTAATCCCCTGGTCCCTAACTCTGGATGATTCAGATTACCGTCAAAAAACTCCTGAACGTCTGGGTTATAAATTATCATAGAAACAATTGAAACAAAGGCTAGCGGCAGACTCTGCTCCCAACAAAAAGCATGTTGAGTGGGACTCAGTGCTAATGATACCAAGCTAAGCTAAGTATCTTTCACTGTCTATGTGAAACCTAGTTATCGTAGCTTGTTAGCTTTTACTATCTGAGTGACATACAGCATGAGGGGTCCTTCCTAATGCTGAGTGATGTAAAGGAACAGATGTCTTCAATTGCTAACAGTCATCTGTAACGCTTTGTATCAGGCCACACGGGATCTGTGATGTGCTCCAGTGAGGAGAATTCAAATTTCATTTTGACTTCAAATAAAACTGTGAATAACCACGTTTATACAGTGTCTGACAAAGTTATAGAACGAACCTGTAAAATCCTGGCAAGGTTACTTTTTAATGTGCAGGTCATCACAAATTCCCAGGCGAGGCCAACTCTCTAGAGTGACTTCATCCCCCCAATACAAAGCCTAATTTGACCTGTAGCCTTGACAAATCAATATTGGTAAAACCTCAGCCTTTGAAAGACTACAATGTCCATAATCCTTATCCCAACAACGGCCTGCTGCACCCACAAAGCCCAGCCTGACAACAGAATCCAACATCATATTTACCCCAAGCGATTCCTCTAAAGCCTCGCTAATGCTTTAAATAGTCTGACCGCTCAGCACCTTCATTTTAATCCTTCTCTTTTTCCTGCTTTTCTTTTTATTCAAGCCTGACATCCCTGCTTTCACCAGTCCCTTTTTTTAGCCTCCGCTCCCTCCTTCCCTGTGCGTCTGTAAGCATGTTGTGGTGTGAGTGAAGGACGGGAAAGTTAGGGATGGAGCAGACAAACAAGAAAGGTACACTGTACTAAGGAAAGGGGATTAGACAGGGCAAATAAAAAAGATGAAAGCTTCGGATGATGTGAAAGCCAGACAGACACAGAGACAGACAATGGAGCTACAGGTCAAGAATGAGACCAAGAAAGAAACAACAAAAAAAAGAAAAGAAAAGAAAGAAAAAACTGATCGTCCTACAAAAAGATACAGAACAACCATCAACAATCTGACAGTACGCAGAAAAAACTGCTCAATCCAGCACACATTTATTTTATTGACATTCGAATGAACTTATGTGAAAGCTGTAAAATAGACCCGCACATTAATAATGTGAGCAAGGCAAAGGTATAAATAGGACCGAAGAGAAAAGACAGAGGCAGAGACAAGAGGTCTAAACTCTATCTCACATTGCCCTTAAGGGACTTTGTGTGTGTGACATCACTCCTTCCGAAGTAAACACACACACACACAGTCTCCGTCGCCACGGTGCCCACTTGCCACGGCAACCGGCCTGGGTGGAGGGGGCAACCGCAAAACACACACAGGCACATGTACGCGCTCACACACACACACACACACACACACACACACACACACCACACACACACACACACACACACACACACACACACACACACACACACACATACACACGTACACACTTGCTGAATAATGGGAAATGAATGCAGATCATATAATAGGAGACAAGACCTTGATGTAGACTAGACACACACACACACATACACACACACACATAGACACACTTGTGACACACACATCTCCCTTTGGAAAACTTGTCTTTCCGATCTTTAGCAATGTATAATCCTGAGGGATAAGTGCTGAGATCCCCATTGTCTTCTTGACAGCTTCAGGGTGTGTGTGTGTGTGTGTGTGTGTGTGTGTGTGTGTGTGTGTGTGTGTGTGTGTGTGTGTGTGTGTGTGTGTGTGTGTGTGTGTGTGTGTGTGTGTGTGTGTGCTGTTGCATTGGTGTGTGTGTTCTAACATGGTCTCCTCTGTCCTTACAGCTGGCCTACTGTGTGGTGCAGTTTATGGAGAAAGATGCTACAGTCACTGAATATGTAAGACTGATTTGCTACCTTACTATACTTACAACACTTGCTCATCAATTCTGGTTTGTTACATTTGCCATTGTTTTCAGTGGAAAAGCTCTGATAAATCCACTGTACACACCACCTGACCAGCAGACGGACACGGTTAAAACACTCGCTGGTGAACATAGTGGTGGAGACCAGATCAGAGAGAATATTGGACTTATATTCATTCACTCGAACAGTTAAACTTTTGCCCACACTCTGCTGTGAACATCCATCACAGTTTAAAGGCTCGCTGATTCAACTTTGATCTAAAATATATAGTTTTCCTGAGCAGTCAGCAATTATTTTAATAAGTGTAGTGCTGTCATTACAGATAGAAATGATGGACTAAACTACAAAATTAAGACTCATGTTGTGAAAAACTGACATTATTTTTAATATTATTGCCAGTCACATGAACATCAAACATTATAATCAATATAGTCCTGTAAATAGTTCACCAATGTAAACTGTTGGTCATTCAACTCATTGACCAATATCAGCACAGTAAGAATGAGACTCAGTGCAAAGTTAACAGCATACTTGATAATGCTCTAGCCAGAGTATGAGTTAATGGAGATGGTGCAGATGGATGCCAGCCAGCCAGCTACCCTGCTGAGCTAATGGCTGCGGTGTTTATTTATATTCATGTGTTTCATATTCTCTCTGCAGATCATCAGAGGGCTGCTCAAGTACTGGCCAAAAACCTGCACGCAGAAAGAGGTGAGACGGCAGATTAAAAAAAACCAACACTTTGCTGCGAGCATCTTAACCTTTTTGTATTTTGTGTATAAAATGTGTGTGTTGTTGTGTATGTGTGTTTAGGTGATGTTCCTGGGGGAGATCGAGGAGATCTTGGATGTGATTGAGCCGTCTCAGTTCATTAGAGTCCAGGAGCCGCTCTTCAAACAGATCGCAGCCTGTATCTCCAGCCCTCACTTCCAGGTTAACACCACACCCCCTTTCTGCATTCAAACCATGCTGCAAACAGTAGTCAGTACCAATAAATGAGAGTCAACTCTTCTCTGTGTGTGTGTGTGTGTGTGTGTGTGTGTGTGTGTGTGTGTGTGTGTGTGTGTGTGTGTGTGTGTGTGTGTGTGTGTGTGTGTGTGTGTGTGTGTGTGTGTGGTTCAGGTTGCGGAGCGGGCACTTTACTTCTGGAACAACGAGTACATCCTCAGTCTGATAGAGGAGAACTGTCAAGTCATCCTGCCGCTGGTATTCGCCACCCTCTACAGAGTCTCCAAGGAGCACTGGAACCAGTCAGTGGCACAAACGAACACAAACACGCACAAATGAATGCAACTCTTAAGTCCATTAATAGTGTTTGTTTTTAGCTTTTGGTCGAATTGGGTGTAACCTTGAGCTCTATCACTGTTTTGATGGAAAATGACTGCATTTGAAAGCGCTCCCAGTCGCTCATCTGTCCAATCAGAGGGAGAGATGTGTTTTATGGGGAGCTCCAATCAGGATAAAAGCCATGGCACTGACCCTTATCTCATTTGGCAGATGCCTTAAAACGCCTCTGAAAGCTCAAACTGGGACCAGTGAGGAAGAATGCACCAAGTTTTTGATTGGCCTGTCGGTCACCTTATGTGAGGGGAAAAAAAAAAAAAAAAAGCAGCATCCAAAAAAAGTCATCTGGCCCCCCGCAGTCAGAGTGGAGCTGTGCAGTTTGGTCCCATTGCAACGTGCACCAATTTTGGAGGCAATAAATAATCTATTTAGCTCACAGACACCAAAAACACCCATGTTCCCCTTGTAGGTCATTCATTGTGGTGGCTCATGCTAACACTCAGTGATGGAATTATCATTATTATAATAAAAGAATACTCCATTACATTTACCAGCAAACTATACTTGAGTGTCACTAACACTCATTATAGAGAATGGTCCCTTCCAGAGTGTTATATTGTAATAAATAGCATCCTGTTAGATTATTATTACTGATGCATTAACATGTTAGCAACCGTCTAATGTTGCATCTTGTTAAAGTGGAGCAAATTGTGTCTATTTTATACACTGCTGACTTGTATGATTAACATCATTGTGTTATAACTGATCATATTTTTGGAAGTAAAATCTTTATCTGCAAAGCAGCGCGAACTATAGCTGTTGAATAAATGTATTGGAGTACATTATTTACTTAAAAGCAAGTGATATTTTATGGTACTTTACAAGTATAAAGTAGCATGGAAATGGAAATACTTAGTTACTCTCTTCCACTGCTAATACTTAGGAAGACTATTTACCATTTAGCTTCACAGCTGCTTCAAACTCTTTACAAGCCTCGTATCAACTAACAGGCTTATAACCTACCAGGGATACATGAATGTGTTATTATTCAGGCAACACATACGGTTGCCAGTGGTTCAGCCTCCCCCCAAAAACACAGGCTTTTCTGTCTCCTAACCCACAATCCCACGGGACAGATGATCGGCCAGATTAATTATGTTCTATCTCCGTCCCTCCAGGACCATCGTGTCTCTGATCTACAACGTGCTGAAGACCTTCATGGAGATGAACAGCAAGCTGTTTGATGACCTCACTGCCTCCTACAAAGTGGAGAAACAGAAGTGAGCATGACTCACTCTCTTTGTGTGTGTGTGTGTGTGTGTGTGTGTGTGTGTGTGTGCGTGTGTGTGTGTGTGTGTTTGTGTCACTGGATACAACAGTGACAACAAGAGGAAGAAATAGAAGGTTCTTAAGTCATGGTTGTTTGTTCCATTATCCATCACATTATATTTCTCATTGTAAGCATGTATCGCTTAGGTCATCTTTTGAACACAGACCACATCATGATTCCACTTTATTCATTTCCCCGTTTCAAACTCGAGGTATCGGGTAGTACTGGGGAACGAAATATAAAGGACACGTTCAGCATTTTGAGAAAAAAAAGTTGTATGTGTTTTCTTTCTAAGTGAAATTAGGAGATTCCTATCAGTTTTCGGTGTGTGTGTGTGTGTGTGTGTGTGTATAAAGTATGAAGGTGGAGACAGGATGTGTTCAGCCTAGCTTAGCATAAAGGCTGGGGAAGAAGCTAGCCTCTGATGTGTATACTCAAGTATACAGGTATACAGTATATACCCACCTGTGGGCAGAGGGATTTACCCCATATGTATCCAACAGTGCGATCATGTTACAGTCCTTCATGTATAGTCTGTGGTGTTTACTGTGCACAAGAGACATTTGTTCCCTGACTTTAGCTTTTCATAGGTACATAGGTACCCCAGTAAATCTGGCTCAATATGTCTCAATGTCTCAGGGTGTTGTTCCATGACCCACGAGCTTCAAGTTGACATGAATGCCACTATTTAACTAAAATTGTTAATAAGAAATAACTGTCTGACAGTGATGACAATGTTGTTACGAGCTGAAGGTATCAAAAGTAAAAGTACTTATAATTCAGAAAAAAGCCTCCTGTGAGTGTTACATCACTGCTCCAAAGGCATAATGGTGTCAAACCTGGCAAAGCAGACGCCACTGAGCCCTGCTGTTGTTTGCTAAGAAAAAGTTCCAGCATTTAAAAACTGAAAATTGTCATTTTGACATCTTTCTGTATAGGGAAAAAATAGCAAAAAATGTGCCAAAATGTTAAACCTCTCCTTTTAAAGGAACAGTTTCATGGAATTTAAAGGGCTGTAGTAAGAATCATAACATTTCCATTATTCTACCTTTATCTCTTCTCAAACCATTCTCTTTCTCCTTATCCTCCATTTCTTATTTGAACAGTCTTTACAACCACTACAACTGCTGCTCGACGAGGGCGAGAAATATACATTTTTTTTCCCCACGAGTCATTGGATGCATCATTAGGTTGTTCATCAGGTCTTTCAATCCTTTTCTCTTCATCCCTCTCTCCTTCTCTTCGACCTGCCCCTCCAGGGAGCTGAAGCGAGAGAGGGAGCGTGCAGACCTCTGGCGAGGCCTGGAGGAGCACCAGGAGCGCCGGATGCAGATGCTCACCGAGGCCGCCAGGAACCAGCGCAACCTCCAGGAGCGAGGCGAGAGAGGGGACCCGCCGACCCCTTCGTCCCCGCAGACGGCTCACTCCGACCAGCCCGAGCCCAAACCCAGCGGGGCCTCCTCTGGAGCCGGGGAGAGCGCCACCTAGGTGCCGCTCTGCAGCGATTGAATAACACAGGGGTTAGGGGACAGGGAGAAGACAAGAAGCTGATGGCGAAAGTGTTGGGAGACAGAGAAAGGTACAAAACATCTTCATCTATCTTGTATCATCGAGGAGGGAGCTTTTTATGAAAAAAAAAAATTTGAAAAAAGCGAACAAACTCAGTGATCCAAGATAAAAAAATGTACCTTTTTCCTTACGGAGTTGTGTGAAACTGGTTCACTTTTTGCTGTACACACATTACGTTGCAGATCAGAAGATGAATATCGTCCAAAAGTGCAGACTGGCATTTTAAAGTAAAGGCTGGTTTATTAAACTGCAGGTCAGTACCAAAAATCGGTAGCTGGCCTGCTTCAAACCTGCCTCATAATAAGAGATGAAATTTCTCTTTTGGTGCAACACTAACCGAGTTTAACATGTGTCTAACTTGTCTTAACATTTAACCAACCGAGTCTGTACTGTGCCTCGTATTTATCTTTTGGTCACAGATGCTTATTTCATGCGTGGATAGCACAATACATTAATAAACAAAAGAAGCAATTTCACACAAATGTCCCAAAATTATTGCCACACAGACCAGACCCACAAACCCTCACGCACACACAAAATTACACACACACACACACACACGCACACACACACACACACACACACACACACACACACACAAATCCAGGCACATATTTAGTGTAAATATGAGAAGACAGAGCTACAGAGATTGATCCAGGTCAAACAAATCTCACACACCAACAACCGATTGATGCAGCAAAATATTTCACACAAACCCACACGCCCATACTCGCATATACATACATACATACATACATACATACATACATACATACATATGTATTCACTCACACAGCTGGTTCTGGCGCTAACTCCTCTCCCATTCTGTCGGGTTCCACGAAAGGACGAGCCTAAAGTCCCTCAAGGTTAAATAACCACTGATGAAGATGATAATGATATAAAGTACAATAATGTTCCTTCTTCTTACTTGTTACTCTACTACTACTACTCTACTCTAAGTACTACTGATAATGATGATGATGATAATGTTTTTATATATATACATATGTCTCTGGATATTTCTGTTGTGTATTATGGGAGAAACACTAGTGTAGCAGATACCATAAAGGGGAAGGCCGGCTCGAATTCTGAATTCACATCACATGTTAACTGTATGACGCCATAATGTGAGTGCTGAAATTCAGCGGAATTCCCCTTTAACAGATCTTAAAGAGGGGAAGGAATGAGCCGGATTTGTGGTGGCTGGTTTTCTTTTATTTTGAAATTCTGGATTTTGGTGTCATGGTTGGGTGGACCTTAAAGGGGTACTGTGTAAAAATCCAAAAACATTCCACGTTTAAAGGTCATTACTATGTAATTTTTTAAAATTCTTTTTATTAAAGGTGCACTGTGGAGTTTTCTTGTAAACAAACATTCAGTGTTACATTGTGTGTATCCTTGAGGCCTAACAAATGCGTTGAATGCATTTCCAAAGCAAATTTCCGGCATGCTCCTGTGTGATAGAAACAAAAGGAGGACCCACTCATAACAACACCACTCCATAGCTCCACTAAAAACTCCATAGGGTACCTTTAATTTTGATTTTGAGGCACACAACAAGCCTTTCTTTGATTTTATCAAGTTGAAGTTGAGAGCCCCCCAGCCTACAACCAAAAATGAAACCAAGCTGATCAGTACGCCCACACCCAACACAGAGGTTACCAGAGGATGAATGAAGCGCACCACATGTGTCTCAAACCAAAAGAAAAGCACCACAGTCCAGCTGGATTTCTGAACCCAGAGCGTCTGTTCCTTTAGGCTCAGCAGACCTGACGCTGCTAGATGGCGACCATGACGATGATACATTTTTTTTTCGGTGTGAACCAACAAAAATCTGTTTATTCTTGTCTGATTATTATGATAGAGCGATGGGATAAAGAGAAGGTGAAAAAAAAACAGAAAAAAAAATTATTTTAGCAATATTTTCATTCTTTCAGGATAATCTGTGTGTTTTTAAGGGGGTTAAACAAGAAGTGGGTGTCACACTCAAATGTTTACCCCCCCACTCTTGTTTTTACTCCTGTTGCGTCCTTGATATTCACATTGTCTTAAAGGTACTTTCTGTGTAAATTTATTTGATGAAAAATGATTTTGCTTTGTAATTATGTTGTTTATTTTCTTGGTTTTTGTATGATCTTGTTCATTTTGTGGAAAACTGATACTGATGCTATTTATTTTCTATTTGATCAGGAAATGTAACCTTATTTGAAAATGATGGTCAGGTTGTGCGTGTGTGCATGCGTGCGTGTGTGCGTGCGTGCGTGTGCCTGCGTGCGTGTGTGTGTTGGTGTGCAACCAGTGAGTGAATCAGTGAGCAGGAGATGTGCGTAGATAGAGTGATTGAGAACGAGAGAAAACTATTCTCTCTTTGCTTCTTTTTCTCTCTCTCTCCTTCTCTCCTTCCTGAAGGACAGGGTTTGAATCCGAATGTATCGTAAAACAAATCGATTGTTTTTTTGACGCTTGAGATGCAGAGATACTTGTCGGCTGCTTCGTAACCAAACATTCAGAAACTCTTCAGACCAGCAGTTTTTCAAAACACTCACTTCAAATCACGCCTAAGTCAACAAGGTTTTGAAATCCATTGAACTTGCAGCTCTCAGATTTGGCACTTTAAGTTTCATTGAGTTAATGAGTGTTGTTTATGTTTCAGGCTTGGTGTTCGGGCTGTGGTCACACCTCATCTGTCTCTGCAGCGTTGCATTGCATTTCAATTGCAGGTGTTGAATCCAACATCCAGTTTACGACTTCCAAAACATTTGTCAGTCAGACAAAATATCACGAGAAAGGTCAAGGTTCACTGATCTTTTTCAGAAGTTTACATTCAAATGTCATGGTCTTCATCAGGGGATGGAGCTGCTCGGCTGTCCTGGACATAGCTCAGTGGTCATGTTGTATCTGGTGTTCAGAATGAGACATCTCCATGACAACTGAGCAAACTCCATCTGCTGATGAAGGCTGTGGCATATGATTGAAAGCTAGAAATCGGAGCCTGAGTAAAGATTATTAACACTTATTCTACAGGCTCCTAGCTATTTGACCCCTTCGAACAAAAACAGTGCATTCCAGTTGGGCACTCAACTTCAAAAATACAAAAGAGAAAAACATTTGAGGAAAATCAGGAACATAAATTACTTACTACAATAAAACTGTTTTGTTTTCTTCTCCTTTTAATTAACTTGTGACCCATCAGATTAATCTTATGACACCCTGTCGGGTCCTGACCCCAAGGTTTGGAACCACTGACATATGCCTCTCTTTTCCCAAAGTACCACAGTGCTGTAATTTTTCTCTAGTTGTTTTTTTTTTTCTGCACAGAACAGGAGAGTAGATGTGCAATAATTGGGTATGCATTGATGGATTAGGTGTAATAGTGGCCTCAAAGCAGTGAACACCTCAATACCTTCACCTGCAGACACCATGTGGCTGCAGATCAAAACAAACAAACCTTCCTGTTTAGTTGGATTTCAAACGTTGTTTTGATTCAGGCAAAAAAAAAAAAAAAACATACTCAAAAACACAACCGAAAAGAGACAAAACTTGACCTCGCTGTCATAAAACTCAGCTTTCTTTATGATTTTGTTTTGGCTAGCTTATTCACAAACCCTCTTGATTGTTATTGTCAGTCAGTCAGCTGACTCGGGGAAAAAAGAACCTCAGCTCCCACTGTTCTAGAATTCTCAATGATATCGATCAATAATATTCCTCAGTTCTAGAATCCCGTCATCCGTTCTAGAACTGCTCCGGGAACAGGAAGCGAGGGGAAGAGAGAGTGTTCGTAGAGAGCTCCGGTATCGCCTCACAGACAGCCATCCAGCGCTGCTCTCATTCACCGTCACGTCTCCTCTCTGCGGCCGCTTTCAGCCGAGTTTAAACAAATGCTTTAAATCAGAGTGGAGGTGTGACTGCGATGAAAGCAGCAGGTAAAGATGAAAACAGAGGAGGAGAATGACAGAGGAAAGAAAATACATAGAGTTAGACACGATAGAATGGCAATAAGTCAGAGCAACAGTAACAGAATGAAAATATAATGTTACCGAAACCTACAACCGCATTACGTAGCAATTTCACTGAATTTCTAGATTTGCACTGTCTGCCCAATGGTCTGTGTTTGTTGTGTTGAAGAAAAACCTTAGAGAAGATGATAAAGACGATGCAGAAGAAGAAGATGTATATTTTGGGGACCAACACAGCGGTGGGGGGGGTTTGAATGTAGAGAGGCTTACTACTGTACGTGACATTACAGGGGGGTGTAGAATGGAGAAAAAAAAAAACTATGTGCTAAAAATGAAACTTCACTTTGAGAAACACTCCTGGAGTCTGTGCTGGTTTTTTTTTGTGTGTCATCCTTTTTGTCTCTGTGGCTGAGAATAACTCCAACTCCTCTCACTGATAATTGGTCATCATGAGTCATGATGTTCATAACTTAAAGCTGCAGTAATCAATGTTTTTTATGACTTTCTGTCCTCTTTTAGCTCCTTGTTTTGTCATTAAGCCCCCAGACTGCACTGTTATCACACCACATTTCCGGTTGCAGGCAGCTTTTATCAGCAAAAAAAAGCTCTGATGAACCAACTAGAGCGCCTGCCCAGCACCGAGCTACACGCTGGATAAAGTTAGCAGCTAGCTGGTGACCGTAGTGAAACGTTGGCGGCTAAAGAGCCTGCTATTTCTCTCAGGTGTCGGCCGAGACCAAAACAGAGCTAAAACAAGCGTGAATTTTGGAGTTACTTTCATCAGGTGTCCAGAAACTCAACTCTTCCTGAAAGCTTTGTTGCTGGATGTGTGCACGGTCAACTGTTTGCTTTCATGTTAGCCATATCAACTTTATAAAGAGATGGTATGTAAGTGTGATGTTTTCATCTTGTTTTGCTTCCAAATGGTCGAAAGATGAATTCATGCAGGTTTAATCTCTTAACACATGTATTTTGAAGACTATACAAAAGGGGAACAATACTCACCAAACTGCTTCAAATGCTATGTTTAGTTTTTTTTTTTTTTTTTGAGGCAACCACTGACTTTAATTAATTTCCATATAACTGATTATTGTTGTGTAATCCATCACAATTGGCATCAAACCTGCAAAGTCTGCTCAGAGTGACCGTACTGTTGCTTTGTGACGCAGTTAATCTGCATATTTGGAAGATTTCATTGTATTACAGTATGATGCAGCAATGAATGGAAGAAAACAATGATTGCACTGAAGATTGGCAAAAACATAATAGCAAGGTTTGTTCAATGGTTAGCTGCGATATAGTAGAAGTTCCTTTTAGTAAGTGGGTTAAAACATGCAGAAACACTGGGACTTTAAGAACAAGAATGCCCATGTAACAGGAGAGGAGAGGATCACATCATCTGGTTTATTCCCTTCATTTTGAAATTAACTTTGAAATTATACATATATACAGTACATGGTCAATGTACTGTATATATGTAACTATAGTTTCAAATGTTTTAAATTGTCCAGTAAAAGTTTTTATATTCAAATGACCAATCCTTTGTCAGAATAACTGTCAGATTGAGCACTGACATTGCTGACATCATTGGGAGTAGACTAGTTGGATAAAGAACTACACACACACACACACACACACACACACACACACACACACACTCTCACACTCTCACTCGCACACAGAGAGATACAAGCTGAGGTTAAGAAAACATAGACAAGCATCAGTATTTTCCAGGGAGTATCCATTATTTCGGAATTGGGGTCTCTAATGGTATTTCATTGTAATTGCTATGATGTCAGAGTGTCCGTCCGCCCTAATGGCCTTCTAAAAACAACAACAAGGACAGATTGGTTCCAGTCACTGGTTGTTGTCTGGGTAGAGAGACACAGGAGTCCAGCAGCTCAAATCTCTGCAAGATCTTCAGCTGAAAAGGTGAGAGGTGTTTTTTAAACATCTATTAAGTTAGTCAGGGCGGGTATGTAGCTTTAGACTTTGACTAAAAATTATTTAAAGAGACTTTGAGGTGATTCAGGAACAAAGCATGTACATAATTATGTTAGTGGACTATTTTACATCACAGATAGTGTAGTTTCATAGCCCATAGCCGTTGTACTCCCAGAGAACACACTGTGGCTTTAGTGCTTATGTAAGTATCCCACGTCATGTTTTTATTTCTGTTATATTTCTATAACAAGTGAAACATTCTGTGATTCCAGTTGTTTCAGTACAGTCTAAGAGGGTTTGCTTGAAAAATGTGCAGAATAATTAAGCAGATGTCTCCAGCAGCATCAGGGAAATGACTCTCGATTCTGATTCAAAGAAAAGGAGAGAAACTGCTGCTTTTCATGCGAGTGAAATTAAATAACCGCCACGTCAGATTTGACATTTAACATAGTTCTGCATTGAAATTCTAAATTCATTTGTTTAAATTAAATTAAATTTGCGATTCTATTAAATTTGCCAATGAATACTTTCTGCAGTGCACAGGTCAGTGGTGCTGTCGGCTGCAGTAGCTCAAACAGACACTAGAGGGAGGCGTGAGTTATGCTGAATGTCAGACTGTGTTGGATACTGAGCACTTCCTACAGATGTGAACTGTTGGAAATAAATGACCTATAAGTAAACATTTATCTACTTTAAGAGACCAAATTGAATATTTAAGTGTGTTTTGGTTATTAATACACAGGAACTGAGTTACTTTCAGGCCCAATGATTCATTGATGATAACATTCATTGTCTTTAATAAATAAGACCTTTGTTTCCTCACTAACAATGTTAACGTTTACTGTGTCACACTGAGGCAGGTCACTTGTAGCTGAAGTATAATGGCACATAAAAACTTGAACAATAAAAAGTAAAAGTTACTCTCTTTATTTCACTCTCTGACACCATACCCAGCATGCATCTCCGCCCTCTGTCCCTCTCTTTCTTCCTCCTCCTGGTTGCCAAGGCAGCTGTGGTGTGTGTTACCGTGACAACCACACTCCACGGTTTCCGAGGGTGCGCGGTGCGAGAGTTCTCCTTTGTGGCCCAGAAGCCTGGCTGCAAGGGACTACGCATCACCACCGAGGCCTGCTGGGGGCGCTGCCACACCTGGGAGGTAACGCGCACACACACACACGCTCACACACTCAGTAAAGAGGCATTTCATCTGTTACATTTAGCCGATGAAGGAGACCCACTTTTTTTTTCCCTCTGCTATTTCTGAAAGCTTCCATAATACTGGAATCATGAAAGTTTAAATGAATGATTAATGACCCAGGATTCACTCCAAACCATAAGAAGGCTGATGACCCACTCTCAGCTCTGACCCATATGTCACTGTCATTAAAGATGCTCAAATCCCTCCAAGTTGGGTGGGTTAGTGAACTTTTACTGAACTTGTTCTACTTCGCAGAGATTCAAATTTTTTACCTCAGAGTGATTGAAAAACCAAGTTTAGTGGGTCAGGAACTCAGAGAATCAGAGCTCCTTCTCCTCTAAAGACTTTGACAGGAGAGATCACTCAGTCACATGGCAGGAGGTCAAACGACTGATCAAACAAAACAAACAAAACCCCCAACCCTCTCAAGGTACACTTACTACTCTTTTTTCCAGGGCTTTTTCTACTGCATCTCATGGTCTTTGCACGATAGTAAAAGAAAATCTTAAGTCATGCTCCACTCATTACCTTTCTTTCCTGAGCCTTTAACTGCATCACACAGTCTGCCATGGTGGATAGAGTTTGCTCATTTAACAAAAAATGAAAACTCAAGGCCCACTGGCTAATTCCTCCTGCGGCTTTCAACCACATCTCATAATCTTCCTCAGAAGAGAGTGCTCTGGCAGTGAAAGCTCAGGGGAAAGTCAGTACGTGGACCTTGAGTTAATATTTTCAGAAAATGTCATGCTCAAATTTAATCAACACATGCTCACAAAATGTGGACAAATGGTCTGAGAAGCAACTTTGTTCTTTTTTTTATCACAAAGAGAAAGAGAGACTTTGATAAGAACAGTTTGTGAGAGTTAGATGCTGCGCTGTTTCTGCCGTTAACAATGTCAGTGCAACCTGAGTGGTTACACTCAGGTTGCACTCCTCCACCACATTAAGCGTGCCATCAGCTGCTGTGATCCCACAGACTTCTTTTAGTTTATTACCTTCAAAGTTTTAAGCGTGATGTCAGCTAGGAAAGAAAAGAGGAGCATTATTCAGTCTGTGATCGGACTTTTCTTGCCTGAGAGCTTAAATCCATTTGGCGCGTTTTAAAAGACACATGTAGCTTTTTATCTGCTTCTTTTATTTTATTTTCTCAGTCTTAGACTTTCTGTGTGCTGACACTGTAACACAAATATCAGAAACGTTGTTGCATTCACTGACAAAAGTTTTTGTTGGTAAATTGGAAAGAAGTTCTAGTCAAAGGTCATACCTGTAACCAGTGTTGCGTGTGTGTGTGTGTATGTGTGTGTGTGTGTGTGTGTGTGTGTGTGTGTGTGTGTGTGTGTGTGTGTGTGTGAACCCTGCAGAAACCAGTGCCGGATCCCCCCTACATCCAGCGACACCACCGTGTGTGTACGTACAGCCGTACCCGCCACATGACCGCCCGGCTGCCGGGCTGCCAGCCCAATGTGTCCCCTCTCTACCACTATCCCATGGCCCTGCACTGCCACTGTGCCATCTGCTCCACACAGGACACAGAGTGTGAGACCTTCTGAGGGACAGAGCAGCACTTTCAGCAGACAGTGTTAAAGTGTGTCACTGACATGAATGACACAGGTTAAAAAGATGGAATCAAGGTATTTGAGGAGGTGGGGGACTTCCTGAGGGGTTATGACAGCGAGACGTGTTAGCAAGAAGATTATTTAGAAAAGGCCTTGGATGAAGGATACTTGACTAAAAGTTATCCCCCCTGTAGACTGAAGAACATGTGTGTGTGTCAATATACAGCATATGTCTGTAGGAAAGGAGAAATGAATGAAATAAAAATAAGGATCAGAATATTAGAATAAGACTTCTGTGATTCTTTTGCCTTTGTAATGTTAACACTGAATTTAAAAACATTTAGAGACATATGTGTAAAACTATTATTATTATTATGTATATCAACTGTAGCTTTGATTATAATCTAAAATCAGAAAGGTTAGTGTTACATACATTCTGAGTTTCAACTATTTGTACTGTATCTGCTTAACATGGCCAAATTACCAACAGCTGCCTGGGGCCCCAGGCCCTCATATTCACCAAAACATTACAATTTCAACTGAATTTGAAATGACAAATGGCCCTTTTTTAATCGAGTCCTGTATTAATCTTAAGGCTCAAAGCTTTACTGTGACACAAAATTAATACTATATAATAGTGGCATAAGTTTATATTGTCCTCACATAATGCAAATTACTTTGAAAAATCTGTGTAATTTGTGTACTTGAAGATGACGGGGCACATACACAATATTATTCACAGAAAAATGCTAGTCGTGGTCAACTGGGACCCACAGCTTATTTGTGGCCCAGCAGGGCCGTGCTGTGTATCATCCACTGTGTGTTGAAACTAACACACGGTATTTGACTCTATCCATTCTCATCAGACTGTGAAAAAGTAATAACTGATAACTGCTCATTGCTAGCCAGCAGAGGATGCTTGACAAATCCTCCACCAGCAGTACACACACTGTGTGTGTGTGTGTGTGTGTGTGTGTGTGTGTGTGTGTGTGTGTGTGTGTGTGTGTGTGTGTGTGTGTGTGTGTACTGCTGTTGTAAGTAATGTCAGTGACACTGCAGGGACTCTCCTCCCTTTTGGGGACAAAATTCAAGTCGCCACAATGTAAGTTATAAGATTTAAGGCTTTAAATGGGTTTAAGGTTCATGTTTGTCATGTGTGTGCAGTGAGAAGTAAAGGAAAGGCCCACACAAACCACTAACAGCTGCAGATCAGAAATTTATTGAAACACAATTTCATCACAAACTGTACAGTGCATTCTTTCTCTTTTCATTTCATTGATATTGAACATTCTTTGGTTTTATCAATAGATATTATTTACAAAATGTCTTTCAGTTCAAATTCATAAATATAAATAAAATTTGTACATTCTTTAGTCTCTTGTCTGTGATTAGTGGTTATTGCAAAGAATGAAACTATTTATTTGTATGACCTTTATGTTGATTCCAAATGTTGACAATATATTGACTTTTCTGTTTAATATGAGTCAATGAAGAGATGACTGAACTGTATTATTCTCGTTCATTTTGATGTATTTCAAAGTATAGAAGAAAAGGTGAAACCAGTGAGTTTGATTATAAGTCTCTGTTGCTACTGAGTCACTAAGTGTGTTTTTATTTCTAGCTGCTTACAGTAAATCAAATGTTTGCCAAGCCTCGAAGCAAAATATAGAAAAGGTTCAGTTTGTGTGACAGAATGGTTTATACTGCCTTTAACACAAATGCGTGTCAATCAAGTTTTCTAGAAGAGCAACCCTTACGCCACATTTTACACAAGCACACACAAGGAAACATGCAAACATACACACACACACACAGACAGACAGACACGCAAAGACGCACACAATTGCGCAAACAGCACGTCTTTGTGCACATCCAATAGTTTGAATTTTGCATTTCAATTTTAAAGTACCGCGTGTCGGGTCCAGAGCTAATTTCACTCTGCCTGAAGGAAGTTCACTTGGTTTTAGTAGAAAATTTCAGTCACATTATTTAATTAGTCCTACAGAGATGTTTCTATCTTTCCATCATTTTCTCTAAAGCTTCTTTTCATTCTTAAAGAAAACAAATGAAGGACTCCCTGGTTTTGACAGGAGCATGGTGGGAAGGCCAATTTGTTTTCAATCAAATAAGTTCAAGTGAATTTTTCCTCAACATTCAAAACAGGTCGACAAACTGCAGATAGAAAAAGTAGATAGTTACTGGTGCATCAATGAAACTCTTGTATTTCTGTCATTTAAACTGTAGTTTGGTTCTTATCCCGGTCAACAGTTGCCACACAGCTTTACTGTGCTGATGTGTCAGTAGCGGGACTTGCGGCACATGTCGCAGCGACACGCCTTTGCCGTCAGGATCTCGATTTCGTCATGGTGACGGCCACGAGGGCAGTCCAGGCGAACTTTGACCTGAGGGGACACAAGATGCACGCGAACGTGAACAAAAACAAATAGAAACTGAATGCTGTAGTTCATGCGCAGCAGCCTCCCTCCGCTCCTCACCTTGGCGTCCTTGCTGATGGTGCAGCATTGTGAGGCGGAGGTGATGTTGTGGGTGAAGTTGGAGGCCACCAGGACGGAGTATCTGGACGGGAAGGCGCTGGACTCGCAGTAGCCCACGCAGGCGTAGACCAGATGGGTGCCTTTACACGTGCTGCGGCGGTCACTGCGGATGGTCACGTTGAAGGCTGGAGATGAGGGAAACGACAGAGGGATGAGCGAGGGTGGATGAGTGGAACATCACTGTCGTCATTTCTCACACATCCTTTCATATAAACAGCAGCATCAAGGTTATTAGTCCCAACCGGAAGAACTGGTGAAGATACTGTTCTCAAGACCACATTACCCATAAAGCCTGTTTCTTTCCTGCCAATGGGGGACACTGTGAGTGATTTTTAAAACTGTGCACTGTGCATGTGTAACTCACGGTAAAGGTGACAGCCAGGGGTGAGGCCTTCGTAGCTCCATCCAATTGGAGAGAGGAGCAGCAGCAGCGACATCACTGGTAGGACCAGCAGACAGAGGTGCGAGGTCATGCGCAGAGACATCTGGACGGCAGCCTGGAGGGGTCTAAACAGAAAACACACAAACCAAACGCCTCGTTAGACTTTGAAAAAATGAAAATCATTTTCGGTTTAACTGCTGTCATACGTTCATGGACATATACAGCCTGTGATGAATGGTTCAAGGTTGTAGATCCAAACTCATGTCTCAACCTGGGGTGATCACCTGCTGCTGTGTTGCCCAGAGCCCCCTCCTTTATCCACGCAAGGTGATTTCCCATCCTGCAGGTCTGCCTGTGTGTCACTCAGTTGAGTAAGAACGAATGTGAATAAAAACAATACCGTCTTTACCTTCTCAATCTGCCTCATTTAACAGCTACCTGCTGACACACGTATGTACACAATTTTAGCTCTGACTCGTATGAATGTACACGTAGCTGTGCACATGAGAAAACTCCCACAATCAGTGTATCACCATGAATAAAAGTCTTAGAATAGAGACGGTGTGAAGGATCCTGTGTGTGTCTGTGTTTTCCACATGATCATGTTTATATGTCCTACGTGCACACATGCAGGCATGGGTGTTCATGCATGCACGTGCTCACGTGCCCCCCCCCCATACACACACACACACACTCACACTCCAACACGTGTGTCAACAATAAAGTCATATTTTCCTGGGAATTTGGGGATCCTGACCCTTGCCCTCTAAATTGGCGGCTCTTTCCATCTCCGTTTCCCTCCGGCGGGAGTGCTGGGACTCGCCGTTGTGGTGATGGTGGAAGAGCCCTGGGGACGCCATTAACGCTGCTAGTACGAGCAAATTAACGGGTCAGGACTGTGTGTGTGTGTGTGTGCGTGAGGCCATTAACCCCCCGTGTCAGCTAGTGGGGCAGGGGAAATGCCCGGCTTTTTCCTCTCATGTGGGGTTTCCACGCCTGAAGGTTTGGTTTGTCTTTGAGGAGAGTGGGTTGTAATTCACTACACGCCACTTTGGGAGGTGACAGTGGGAGGGCTGGCGTTCAAGACCACCAAAACAGCCTACAGAATATGTACACCCTGGAAAAGTTAAGACCCTTCAAGTGCTTGTAACAAAAATCTGTACACACACACAAACGCATTCTCAAAATCCTGTTGTCAGTGCTGCCTGTTCATCATTTAAAGAGTGTGTAATAAGATATTATGACACAAAGTCAACACACTGGCCATCCTCACATCAGTGTCACGAGCTGGCGCTTAAAGATTTGGGATCATGCATCTTTTGAACCATTCAAAACTGCTAAAAGATCTTTATTTAAAACTACCTCCAAACATGAAAAAAACATCGTACACCCTTTCTAAAACTCCAAATCATCCTCCATTGTCTTAAATTCAACTGACATTGTTTGAATAATTCAGGTACTGACCTGGAAGTTGCAGCAGACCAGTTTATCTTATATAATACAAACAATAAAACTTAAAATTGATGTTATATAATTGCTGTTTGGACTCTCCGCATCAAGTGCAAGCATCCTTTTTGCATTAAATAAATAAAGCCTTAACAGAGGAAAATACATTATAAAAAGACCAAAGAAGAAGTTGATGCATTTTGTCTTGTCTGATATATTTAAACATATATTCTGAAAGTTTTTATTCTTAGTTTTACAAAAAAACCTCATTAAAGTAAGAAAGAAATGTGTTATTTTAAAATAGAACCCTCTAAACCCTGAAAAACTCTCTCCACAAACTGCAACATTTTACTATCAACAGTTAACAAATGTGTTGTCTTTGTGCAGCTGATAAAAAAGCATACAAGTCTGCAGAATTACAATGCAAAGACGTGTGAAATACTCCCTCAAATCCTCAACATTTCAACTTAATCTGACTTGTGCAATTTTTTTTTTTAAAATGCAAAAAAAAACATCCCCTTAAATCTGTAAGAAAGCAACAATCCTGCAGACAAATCACAGACTTTTAAGGTCTATTCCACCAACTGAAGTTTAATCCAGCTGTAAAAGTGAGCTGGGTCTTACCTGAAGACGTAGAGTGGAGAGTGCAGCTTCTGGAGTGCAGGGCAGGTGTGTGGACTGACAGGTGTGTGTGAGTGTGTCTCCTCTGAGCCTCATGCAGGGCTATAAGTAACACAGGTAAGGCACTTATAGCTCTGGACACACCCACAATCAGAGAGCTGAGTATCTGAATCTTTTTTTTTTTTTTTTTTTTTCAACAGGTTCCTCTTTGTCTTCTTCTCCACTCCTTCTACCTGTGCAACAAAACACGTGAAATTCTCCAGAAATATTCAAATGGCCTGAAACTTCTTTGTACTTTCCCCTGGACTGTGTTCACATCTCTGCCTCCCTCCACCCTCCCCATCCATCCTCGCGCTCTGTTTTAAACCTTCAGGGGGACCGCTGCTGTGACACAGAGGAAAACTAGATAGGTTTTCCATCAACACACCGCCACAATAGTAAGAACACACACAGCTTTACCTCACACGCATGCACGTGCATGGAGACGCACACATGTTTGCATAAAAGCACACATGCACGCACACAAACTAATATTCTAGGCCTCGGCTGCCAGTTGATACACACTACAAGTTAACTAATAAACTAAACTGAATGGGAGACCTCACACACACACACACACACGGACGGACACACACACACACGCACACGCACACGCACACACACACACACACACACACACACACACACACACACACACACACACGCAAACACACATACAAAGTCTGCCTGGGTTTTCCATTTGTGGCTGCAGGAGGAAGGGCAGGGTCGGGTCAGAAGATATTGTAGGTCTTGGTGTGTGTGTGTGTGTGTGTGTTGTGTGTGCTGGCACATGGTGGGTATATTTGGGGAACGCCTGGCTCTGCTTCTCCTCTTCTTTGTCTTGAACAGAGGATGTCAGCTTAGCAACCGCCCTCTCCAAACTGCAGCGGGTAAAGACATTCTTTTAATTCGATTATTTGTTGCCGCAGTATCTGTAAGCTTCAGTGACGCGTCTCGAGGGTCAGATCAGACCACTGATGAGTGTCTCTGTCACTCCTCATATGTTTTACTTCTTTAAAAGTGTTGCCAAAGACCCAAAATGGGTTTCCTTTGTTCTCGTTTGGTGGGTCTCCACATGAAACTGGGTGAAGGAACAAATGTCTTAGTTGCTGGAGCAGCTATCCAGCCATCAGAGGAGGGGGGGGGGGCTCTATATAAAGTTCCTCCCCTTAGGTTACTTTTTGGCTTTTTCCATGTCTTCCTAAAGAGTTTGGGCTATGTTGGGAGTCACTGCTGTTGTGGGCCTGCAGAGCCCACTGAGACGCTGAAGCCCACTGACACTGGGCCATTAAAATAAACGACCTAACTCTCTGTCTTTCACAGAACTTATTAATCAAAACTGATTCAAGAAGTCAAGAAACTCATTAAACGATACGATCACAATCGACAAAACAGCTGGAGGTGAACCAGAGCACATGATTCAAACTCACTTTGTTTCATCCTCAGCTACTTTGGTTTGGACTCCAGATGCAGTAATCCTCGTTTCAGTGGATGTTTTTCTATTTGTCCTCTATCCTGAATCAAACTCAGCAGGTCTTCATGGGCCAGCACAAGACCGTTCCTGCAGAAATCAAATCATTTCTCTGTATTTGACTAAAAAATCTTGTTAAAATGTAAGTGCAGAAATCTGCTTGGGAAGTGAAATATGTTGAGCTGTTTCCACAATAACTCTCTACAAATGAGTGTCTGTCTTTTGAAACAGGAAAAAAAAAGGTAGGTCACTGCAGTAGACTCAAATAAAAATCGTCTTGACTTTTGGAGATTCTTGAGATAAGTTGATTTGATTTGTAAAAAGGTGGAATAGTCTAATTATTCAGGCAGCTTTTTTTCACTTCAGATTTGAAGACTCAGTTACAGTTACAGACTTATTGTCAACAAATTCCACAAAACACACAATGAATTCCTCTAATTCACTATTAATCCTGTCTGTGTAGTCAGAGCTTCATATAGATTCAACCTCTGTGTCAGAGCTCCACAGCTATTAAAAACACATCAGAGAGCCACACTGTTACACTGGGTGACATGTTCCTTCATTACCATTAACACACACTGTATAGTTTATTTTGACTGAATACACCTCTTTGCTGATGTATACTCATTAGAGCACCAAATGTGTATTAATCCACAGCTGAAAATAGTCCCCAACAAATGGACAGTTCACTTGTGTTTGAGTAACGTCTGCTAAAATCCACAGTGTCTAGCCATTTTGGGAAATAACTGAGCCTTTATTCAACCATATAGATGTATTTGGGAGCATTTTCAGCAGGCTTCCAGTGCTGCACATTCATTCATACCCACACTCTCTCTCTCTCTTGCTCTCAAACACACACACACACACACCTTCTAACGAAAACACAATTATCATCTTACGGCCCCTCTACCCCAAACATTCCCAATCCAGTTGTGTCAATGGAAAACGGAATGTGTGACATCATCAGCTAAACCCCCCCACCTACACACACACAAATACACAAAACTATTAGTGTGTTGACTGTAAGTTGCATGGAAGGCCGCAGTGTGTGTTTCCTCTGATTCCATGCCAACCAGAGAGAGAGAGAGAGAGGTAAAGATACTATACATCTGAATGGGCCACAGCACCTCATCGGGAGAGAGAGACATGAATGAACTTTGTTAAACTGGAGACTCTCTTGTAGTAGAAATACACACACACACACACACACACACACACACACACATTACTGCAGTGTGACTCAGCGGGGTGACTGATGTTTGTATCGCTCAGTGGCCCCGTCGCTCTCGGCTGCCGTGGAAACTGTGGCGTCTTGAATAACTATAATATCATTAATGTGTCCGCTTCCACTTCTGCCCTGTTATTCTAATCCCAGTGTGTGTGTGTACGTACATCTGTGTGTGTGTGTGTGTGTGTGTGTGTGTGTGTGTGAGAGAGAGAATGAAAGTATATGAAGAATGTGTCTCTCTGTATAGTAGTGTATGATGTGTGTTTGAGTTCAAAATTAGGGATGGCACAACTGTGTGTGTCTGTTATTTCAAATGCTGTGTGTATCATTATGTCTGACAGGATATTGTGTGTGTGGTCAGAGTGTGTAAGTAGATGTGAGTGTATGATAAATGATGTGTGTGTTATTTTGGGTTCTATGACAATGTAAGGAGAGGATTAGGCAAAGTTTTCCTGTTTCTAGGATGATGTTTGAGTCCAGTTGACCCATTTACCCCCATATACAAACACATGCATGAAAGCATGGACACGTGCATGCAGGCACACGCACACACGCTGTACGTACATCTTTTTCTTCAAGTTAATCAAACACATCATTTAATTTTTTTGTTTTACGTATGTTTTTTTTTTATATTTGTGAAAGGTAACAGACATCCCGTTTAAAAATGTGCATTTGTGTGCATTTAAAGTCAGTCAGTCAGTCAATTCATAAGACTCGAGATGCGCACGTACACACACACACACACACACACACACACACACACACACACACACACACAACACTTAGCTAATTTAGACTGACAGGAGGAAAGTGGAGTTTCCACAAGGTGATAGTCACTGAAGCTCAAGGTGTGAGGACACACAGTGGGCACACACACACACACACACACACACACACACACACACGCTTGCAAAGGAGTGGAAATATTAAGAAAGAGTTGCCATTGTCTACAACAATTACCAGAATAAAGCCTGGGAATGTGTTCTTGTGAACTCTGACAGTCTCCACATGGGGATGTCGCCATTTCAGTTTAACTGAGCTTATTCACATTTACATTATAATTATGAATGTAAAAAAAAAAAAGTGTGAAAGAAAAGTGAGAGAAGACGGGCACACAAATCATGTAAGTAGCAGATTTTACGAGAAGCTGTTGCTGCTGTTGTGTTGTTAGTATGAAAAAGAATGATACAAAAAATTACAAAAAATCAATCAAAGAGCTGCTGCTCTGCACTGCAAAAATTCTGATTTTATAACCACGATGTTGTCTAACAAAATCAAAATCACATCAATATCCAAACACATAAATTGAAGATAAAGTCTGTGCAGTGGTGTCTGCTATATTTACTGATGACAGAAGCGACAGAATATCTTTTTTATTTTGTCTCTCACACAGCGCACAGCCTCCGTCTGGGTAACAAACAGCAGTTCTGCCTCTGCCACTCACTGAACAGAGTAGACACAGAGAGAGGTGTGCCTGTTGCTCATGGGACAATGCTGGCAACTCTCTTTTATGGAAAGTAGCTACAGTTTGTCCACTGCAGGCTGGAAACATCCTCCTGATAGAGACTGTTTGCATCAATTCATCTTGACAGAGCAAAGGCCAATGGGGAAACTTGACTCAGTAATGTGGCATTTGGCTGACCAGTGTTGTAACTCACTCACTCACTCACTCACTCACTCACTCACTCACTCACTCACTCACTCACTCACTCACTCACTCACTCACTCACGGACATTCGGCATGAAAGGAAAAGAAACAATGGGGGAAGAAAATTTATTTATTAAGCTACAACAAAAAGATGCTGTAAAAAAGATTCTCCATCTCTGTAGCAATAGTTCCTATTTTAGAACAAATCAGTGTAATGGGAAAAATCCGACGAGTGTGATCAGAGTACAACAAGAAACCTTAGGGATATAGAAAAACCTCTACTGACAGACAATCAGTCGTGGATGAAGAAAACTAACAAATCTATAAAATTTTGTTCCTGGAGAAATCAAAACACATGTTTATGCTCAGAGAAGAAACCAAACAAACCCCAGTGAGGCTTCACCACTGGAACCAGTGAGACCCTCCTGTCTCTCTGACACAACTCTCAGGGGTCTCTGAAGAACAAGGAGAAGGGGAAGATATAGCTGCAAAGAGAGAGACAGAGAAACTTTAAAAGTCTGTTGCAGTCGCACATGATTACTGCAGCTCTGTGCTCCTTGGTCTCATTCCATAAAACTGCTACTGTAAATCATTGTTACCATAATAAGACTACATTTGTAAGATTGTTTGACATGTTCCTTCAATGTTGAGTTACTTTTGTCAGTCTTTGTTTTGCCTGAGGACGTCTGGTGTCTCAGCTTGTCTGAACAGACATTTCACAGGAATATTGTAATCTTTGTGCACATATTAGCTGGGTTTCCCCAATCCTTTATCATCTTTGGCAACTTTTTTTTCTTGCAGATTTGCAGCACTAATGAGCTCTTGTTGTTTCTCCTGTGGGTGTAAAAGTCAATTAAATCTACAGATAAGATGATGACATCTCAAACACCTCCACAGGTCTGAGTCTTACCCCTGCTGTGTGCAGGTTTACTCATCTGCTTTATGTTTGTAGCATGAAAGTGAAATATTATTTACCGGTGGTGAGGACCAGTATACCTGCTCACTGCTCACTGTGCTGTCATACTGACCTGGCCAGTCGAGTCAGAATCCCAGACCTCCTTGGGTCTGCATTTTCTCCCTCCTCCTCTCTCATGTCCTGTGATGTCCCAGGCTGCACTTCACCTGGAGTCCCACTTCCTCTGATCATGTCAACACCTGATTTCAGCTGGGGTTTGTCAAACCCCTCCGTCCCTTTCTGTTGAAGAGAGTTAAAAGAAATCAAATGATGACAGAGCAACGCCTGGTTAACTAGCTAACTAACTGCGGTAGAAACCTAGCTTTACATCCAAAGCAAAGAGTTGTCATATCATTAATTAACTGTATTATTATGTGGGGCCACAGGTTTCCATAGAAAAAGACATGACACTTCTACTTCATGGAAGCCGGTGACGCACCAGTCCTGGATGCCTCTTTTCAGTTTAGGCTAACATTAGCGACTCTGTCCTGCTTTGTATTGGTTTCGGGACATTTACCACTAAGCTTATCAATTTTTCCTCGTCCTCCAAGTTTATCCAAGTAACTCTTTTATGGGTTTCTAATCTATAATAATCTATAATGAACATCTAAATGACATTTTGCTTGAGAGAAAAACATCTGATATTACATATTTCTTATTCTGTCCTATAATAGTAGGGTTAAGTAACCCTACAGCAAAATACAAAAACAATGCTGCTCCTCTGCATATTTATCATTGATCATCAACTTGCATGGATGCTGACTTTTTACTTGGGACCAGTAAGCTTTAGGGTTGTAGAAATGAAATGCATATGTAAGACCTTTTTTTTTGCATATGAGCTAGCTAAAAACAAGAACTTTTCTGTTCTGAGTTTTTATCCAATTCGCAGAGTTAGCTAGCTTGCTTATAGCTTACTTTACTTAATTTATAAAAATGTATACAATTTTTCTCCTGAACTTGTTTGTGCAAGAATGATATTCTCTTAAAAATCACCTTGAGATCACTGCAATATTCAAACGTAATCCTTTTTAAAGCTTTGTAGACTTGTATTGACACTTCCTTCTCAGTGTAGAAAAGAAAAGAAATAACTCAATGGGCTGACATAATTAGTTTAAATCATTTTTTCCACTTGAAACGTGTGTGTGTGTGGGGGGGGGGGGGGCAAAGCTAGAGACGGTGGAAAGAAATGTCAGAGTGGACAAGTGTTAAAAAAATGGATGAGATGAGATGAAGGACCATGGACAAGAAGAGAGAGAGGGGGAAGAGACTTGCTGAAGCGCATCAGCAGAAACACACACACTCTCTATCACTCACACACACACACACACACACACACACACACACACACACACACACACACACACACACACACACACACACACACAAACGTACACTTTCTGTCTGACTCTTTGTCTGATGTAATGCTATTATTAACCTTAATCACACTTGTTATCCTACCTGTCTGCACTAATGTTAGCCTGGGGCTGCAATAAAGGCAGAGATGCTACAAGTGTGCGTCTGTGTGTGTGTGTGTGTGTGTGTGTGTGTGTGTGTGTGTGTGTGTGTGTGTGTGTGTGTGTGTGTGTGTGTGTTAGTACATGTGATAGAAGGGAAACGAAAGGGTGTTAGGAGATTGAAAGTGGAAGATGACTTGTTGGATTCAATTAATTGGAAAGAACTGTGGGCTGAAATCTTCATTTGACATTTGAGGGAGTGACAAACCAGTTAACCAGTTAAATGTTATGAGTAAAAGACTGACGTGAATGAGCAAGTATCACCTTGTCAGCAAGTCCAGGATCGTCTTTGACCTCTCCCTCAGCATGTGGATTGTCCATGTGCAGCCTGCTGAAAGTTGGACATGACCAAGTTGCATTAACAGAACAATTACTTTTGCATTGAATTGAACAATTTTCCTTGAAAATAATGTTCTGTAGTAATCATCAGAGAACCTATATAACCTAAAATAACCTAAAGTCCTATTTATCCTGCTTCTTGGACTTAGACAGCATTTACACTACTCTCTATATCAGAATTGTAATATAAAAGATTATACAAGGATATAATGATATGGTATCAAAATCAAAACTTGTCTGTCAATGTCTTTTTTATATTCAAGTTGGTGGGTGTCGTGCATCATAGTGCATGGCCTTTAGCTACATGCTGGTAAACTAAAATGCCTGATTTTGCAGGCACCACCAACGATTCTCATTGCTGACAAGTGTAAGTGCATGACTGTGACAACAGTTCAACTTTTTACTTTACTCTTTGATATTTTTTGGTACAAGAATTGTATGAAGATATGCACCCTATGGAATGCATTACAATACATACATTTAGCTGACACTGTCCAAAGTGACTTATCAGAGGTGCATTCAGCCACCACAGCTGCAAGAGCTACATGTTGTCAAAAATATTGACAATCTGACAGTGCTGACAGACAGATGGAACTGCATATACCAGTGACTTAGATATTATTTCTTTCAACTGACTCGAATGCAATAATCTACATCAGGTCAGGGTATGAGAAGAGGGGGAACTGCCGACTGGTTAATTAGTTGTCAAAAATGCCTTTGAGAACATTGAAACTGTGACTCAGCTGTGCTTCTACAACCCAAGACTGCTTAAAACACATGCACTTACTTAGTTGGAGCATTAAAAAAAATCAGTGTAATGATTCATGTATTTTGTTGAAACTGACCAAACCACATCTCCCACGCCTGACCTATGGCTGCAGAGAGCCAGAAACAGGCTACAGCCCTCAGAGCTTCAGCTCCAAAAACCTACAATGAATGGTGTGCTGGACCATAAGGCTGAAGACCTGTGAGAGGGAGAAGGAGGCCCTTTACACCACTGAACGAAACGCTCCACAGAAAAGGGCCCTGCCAAGGCTGCAGACCAGAAGGGAATCAATCTGTAGCTTTGAAAGCCTGCCTGAAAGTAGGGAAAGTTACAGAAAACTCTCATAAAGGAGAGAGAAAAAGCCTTGAGGTCAGTGGAGACATTTTTGGCTCAGCAGGAGGCAAAAGCACAGAGTGAGGGCTGGCCAAAGAAGCACCTGCCTCCTCAGGGCTCTTCATGACAGCCAGCACACCAGAATGGACCAAGAGCAGGACTAACATGTGGGCAAGATTTCTCTTCTGGAGAAGAAGCCCAGAAGGTTGAGTTCTGCTGAGAAGAAGTTGTCAATTTTCATCAAGCAAAGGAACTGAGCATACAACCATTTCCAACTAACCTCCCTCTACAACCTTACCAATCAACAGCCCTTCAAAATTCCTTTAACTTGAAATTTCCATCCATATTTAAAATTATGTATTACCTTTACATTTTGTTATTAACTGCATATTCAATGACAGTGAAAAGCGAGCAGAACAGAGAAAGAACAAAAAGCTGTTTCTTTTTGTCCGTCTTACGTCCACACTTGTTTTTTTTGTGACTCGTTCTTTTCTGTTCCCATTTTTCCAGCAGGTTTAACACAAAAACAAACCATCTGTCTCTCCCGGGCATCATGTAGACACATACACACACACACACACACACACACGTACACACACAGTCACAGTCACAGTCACAGTCATTGTGGTTCAGGAACTTGGTTTCTGAACTCATACCACTGCGTGTTGATCTGTAGCACCTTTGTAAGGACATGTTAATGTAATGGTCAATGTGGTGAATGTAATCCAATGAGAACTGCTCAGTGAAACTTGATTTCCTGTGAACTAATGATGCTCGAGGCCCTGCTTTTTTCGGGATGTTTACTCAGTTTGTGCATTTGAGTGTGTGTGTTCCCCAAGCTTTAAATAAAGGAGACAATTCTGTTTATGTAAGTTAAATACAAACTAAGTGGAAGACAAGTTTCTGTATGTGTGTGTGTGTGTGGGACTGTGAGTGTGTGTGTGTGTGCATTTTAAATAATAATTTTCGCCCTACTGATCTGACTGTCAGAGTGATTGAGGTGGCGCCCGTTTTCCTCTTGTCTGTTTCATAACTGAAAGAGTCACTGGGGCGTGTGTGTGTGTGTGTGTGTGAATCAGATGGGTTGTCAGAATGGATTGTTTAGTGGTTTTAGGGACAAGAACACTTATTTTCATCTCTACAAAATGTGTGTACAGGTGTGTGTGCGAACGTGCATGATGCCAGTGTGAACAAGCTTCCTCTACTTTCTCCCATCACCTTAAGTGACACATCAACACCCTTACAACAATACCTGCTGTTCACACTGAAGAGGAATATAAAAAAAAGCAATGACAGCTGCCTACCTATGTCAATACACAGTACATTACACACTGTATCATCCGTGGTGATGATATGATGATACAAAGACACTGTTTCTGTCATTCATGCTGAGGGAGGCAGTTTTGTGGCTCCTACACTTATTGCAGCCTGTCTACAGACTTCAATTAGCAGCCTCTCTGTTGTGTTGAACGTTGTACTTGAGAATATAAATGTGGGTGATATGGATAAAATCCAAAATTCTATCATGGTACACGTAAAATCATATTGCTGTGTCGATATATATAATGATATTACACATTTTCAGGAAAATCAATACAGTAATTGACAAAATAGTCTGTTTTAGAAGTTTTCTAATTTAAAAATCACACAAAAATCAAATACAGTCATAAAGCAGTCCCACGATGTGCTGACACCCCCAGATATAAAACGGATACCTACCACACTATAGAGTATAAAAAAATCTCTGAAGGTTGACAAACTTGTATCATCTCATGGTCACATTAAACAACGCTAGTATAGAGATGAGTATATTAGTATGTGACATAATCTTGAAGCAGTTGAAAACATTTTTATTCAGACTGGCTTTTGGTTATTCTGTCTGAATACGTCCTCCTTTTTTTTTATTGCTTTTTATTTATTGTATTGCTTTTTATTGTCCTATTACTTCGACTTGAACTTTTGTACTTTTTAATGACGTAAAGCACCTTTGTGCTTTTTTTTTGCCTGTAAAAGGTGCTATATAAATAATCTTTACTTACTTACTCAATATATTAACTCATACCTATCATAAGCATTTTAAGAGGTACACACTTGCAAACACAATCACAAAGTATTAACACAGGGTGGATATTTTTTGACTAAACATTAGAGTTTTGCTTCACTGTGCAGCTCTGAAACTGCAATAAAGTTTTTTGGGAAATATAAAACCTGCCACAGGAAGATTTTGTTTGATTTAAATTTACTCAGTATATGTGTTTGCAAGCAGATTTGTGGTTTCATGGAACATTACAAGAACCAAAAAATGTTCTCTTAAAGTTAATGAGACAAAAACAGAGAAAATGTAGGTGAATGCTATCAGCTCTACAGTCGTACAGAGAGCACTCACCACGCCATTGAAACCTTGTTTTCAGCCTCCAAGTCCATCATCAAGTCCTTTAGTATGGCCTCCTCTAGTGGTGAATCTGTCTTAAAGCGCTTTGACTGGGGCTCAGAATCAGAGGAGTGCTGCACTCTCTCTTTCTCCTGAGAACAAACACTATGGTCATTTCTTTAGTCCTAGTGTCTGCTTATATTATATTACACTGTATTATATTGTAGGGTATACATTGCATTTTAGATATACATACAGAAGTGGACATATAGAGCTGTGGTAAAATATCAAGTACACCATACAATATGATGCAATGCAATACAAGTAGACACACTACAGTCTATGTGACAAGATATCAAGACAATTTTTTTTAGCTTAGCAAAGACTGTTTTGTACTGACTTTTTGGCAATAACACAACATTTTTTTTCTTTCAGTAAGCTGGGGACATACAGTACTATATCAGACAAGGGTTTTATAGTAGAAGTTAAACAATGTTGCAATCTGTCACTTTTTTAACAGAGTAATAGAACAAACACTCACTGGATTTAGTGTTTCTTCTGCTTGTTTTCCTGAAACAAGATAATGTGAAATGTAGTACATGTGAGACATCATTGCATCTGGTGCATTAGGCTGTGTGTCTGTTTGTGTTATCTACCAAAGATCACACTATCTGTTTTATATGACATAGAGCTATTTATGCTTGAATCTTTGTCTATATGGAGCAATACTGATGCTCAGATAAACTGGATTTTGTTGGAGCAGGTTCTTTAACCCTACTCACTGTAGGAGAGTGGTCAGGTCGACTGTATAGCACCTACAGAGCTCAGATATACTGTGTGGCTTTGTCGGTGTTCATAGATTTAAAGTTTCAATCTGTAACCCTCATCATTACAGTACGTATCCGTTATCACGTGTGCCTGTGTCCACAACCACATCTGCTTCTGTTTGTTTACAAGGACAATGAGAGCAATAATAAGTGGATAAGTTATGTGTGTCTTTGTACTGATAAAATGTAACGCTTTGCAAGTACCGCATGTATTTTGGTGAATACTGTGTCATCACAGCAACTGCATACGCGGTGTGTTTTCCCTCACCATTCAGCATGTTTTTCTCCAGGTAGAGGATAAGAATAAAAGGGTAGGCTTTCAGCTTCTTCTCACCATGTTTGCACATCACCTTAGGTAGTCCCTCCCACCGCTTGTTATCTGGTAGCTACAGTTAACAAAATACAGTCAACTTATACAAAAAAAGCAATTTTAACATGGCAAGTGTGCAAGTAGATGATCAGTATGTGATATGCAGTATAGGGATTTGAAGATCATACAAAAGTATGAAGTAGTGTTCGCGGACCTCATTCCCATGTATAACAGTAATGGAAGCTCAGAGTGTGGTGGAGAGATATAGATATGGGGATGAATAGTGGAATACGTAGAAAGCTGACAGATGAATAAATACGCTGATGGCGAATAAACTGGTCACAGTGAGGGATACAAGGGAAGATATTGAAGCGGGTACTTGAGAAGGGCTGGAGATTGTCCAGGTTGCCGAGAACAGTTCTGATGATGTCCTGAAAACAGAGAAGAAAAAGAAAGTTGAAGAGGGGGAAAATAAAGGGAGAATGAGCAATGTAAATAATGAGAGGTCAGAATGAATCAATTTACTGTGAAAATAGAAAATTAATTTGACAAATAAAACGGTGAATCAACACAACAAATGTGAATGCTGACAGAGTGACTAAGTAGGTGAGCTGTATTCATAATTACCTCCAGTTCCTGATTGAAGCCATTTCCAACCACCTCCTCTCCACTTATGACAAATATTAAACACATTATATTAGCAGTTCCAGTTTTTATAACATTTTTCAAATGCTGTAAAACTGATTACAGTATATAGGCACTTTTCCTGCTGCAGTGCATGCATTAAAAGTCTCGACTGTTGAGTACAAATATCAAACTGTAAGTCGATAACGCTGAAATGCTGCTGAGCCTTGAGTGTCAAAAACATTTGATATAGTAAGATAAAAAGAGCCTTCTTCAGTCACAAGGAAAAATACTTGAAGACATTCAAGGATCAGTCAGGGCTCTTATCCCTGAATAAAGGCAGACACATCCCGAGGCGCATAAAATCCTTTTCTTGCAGATGAAACAAAATATCAAGACAAAGTTAGGTAACACACATCAGAACATTTAATAGTAGCCATTTTAGGCAATAGCATTAAAAGAATGGAGTTAAAAAGGAGAGAAAAGATCAATGCTTCAGCTATAGCCCAATGCTTTTGAGACTGAGGATCGTTTTGCACTGCTTTCGCATTGGATCTTGAGGCGAAAAGGGAAAGGGAGAATGGAAGGAACCAGTGAGTGGATGCAACAATGATCAATAGTCTTTCTCTTGCTGGTATATGGTGTATATGGATTTTGAGCTTGTGCTCGCTGCTTTCAAGAAAAAAATAAAATAAAATATGAAAAAGAAAAGGAAATCTAAGAAAACAAGAATGCCAGAAAGATAATTACTCACATCTTTTGTTGCTCTTATCTAGAGTCTAGTCCCTGTTTCAAGTTCGGTCTCAAACTATTTTCCTTTTTTGCAAGGTACTTTAGGTCTTGTAGATTTTTCACTTTGAATTATCTCAGATTTGGTCACAGGTGAAGAGCACGACCAACTACATGATTTAATTTTGGCTTATAAACTATGATAAAGAAAGATCATCAAGATATGCAACTACAGATACAATATTTATTTTCTAGCCCACCACTTCCACTAATCCTGTTTGGTTAGTTTAATTTGTCAGTGGTCATACCTTGCTCTCATATTATACATTTTGCTCTTCCAAAAAGGGGCAACAGTGGGAAAAGAAAGAATTGACTTCAAGTACAAATAGAGAGTTGTGAAGTCTTGCCTGTAGCTGCTGCCCCCTCGAATCTTGAACTTGTAGATAAAACTACCAGCTTTGAAGAATCGAGTTTCAGGGAAAGGGAAGGAGAAGGCCTGCAGTGTCATGGCTGACCTAAAGATTTGGCCAAGAAAATCAGAAAATAAACAAATGAATCACTTGATGCAGTGGTGGTTTGATTGGCTTAGAAAGTAAGAATACAACATGTTAGCATACATGTCTACTTTACAATGGAAAATGTTCAGTTAGTTTAGCTAGCTGTCTTGCAAGGAAAACAATTAATTTGCTGTTTAATCTTAATCTTTACTCCTGTGATAGCGACTGAGTTTTTAGTGAAGCTCTCTCTATCTCTATCTCTCTTGCTCACGCTCTCTCTATCTCTCTCTCTCTCGCGCTCTCTCTCTCTCTCTCTCTCTCTCGCTCGCTCTCTCTCTCTCTCTCTCTCTCTCTCTCTCTCTCTCTCTCTCTCTCTCTCTCTCTCTCTCTCTCTCTCTCTCTCTCTCTCTCTCTCTCTCTCTCTCTCTCTCTCTCTCTCTCTCTCTCAAAATTACCGTAATGGCTACAGAAAATGGCGAGCGCTGTATTTGCTATGTTGTCCAGCAGGCTAACTTCACCCTCCAGCAGTACGTCAACAGTTAAAACCGTGTCAATCCAACACCTGACTCGCCCGAGATTCGCGGGATGGAGCAAGTTCCCGCCTTCTGGTCGCTTGGGCTTCTTTGATTAGCCAGATCTTCTTCCAATCAGCAGCGTCAGAGCAGGTGTCACTATGGTGACGGCGAAAACCGCCCAAACTGTCACATGACTCTCAGCTGACTGACCACGTGTGGTAGAAGCCAGAAGTTGTAAACAGTCATCGTTATACAACAGTTAAAGTTAGTTAAGGTTACATTTATTTTTAACTCATTACATTTTACTTTCATTAACATTTTTTTCCTTATGTACCCTACGTCTTAAAAAGAATTCAACTCGGACCCAGAAGGTGAGTGCTGGTTCTCATATACAGTAACATGTACATTTTCTTAAACAGCATCACTATAACAATGTTTATAATGCAGTGTGACGTTAAAAACTTTTATCAGTGCAATATTATAGAACGCCATTTGCGAAAATAACGTTACGTTCTGAAACTGCATCATTGTGAAGTTCACCGTAACAATGTTTGGGCTTCATTGTGATATAAAGTTCTATGTCTTTCCACAACACTGTGACGTTCCAGCGTTCAAGTACTGCAGTGTTTGTGCGACGTTCTAATGTTCTAAAACTGCAATATTTGCATTTGCATATATTATTTATTACGTTGTGGCGTTCTGTCCTAAAACTGCATTGTTGTAACAATGTTTGTGCTTCATTGTAACGACCAAAGTTCTATAAATGAAACATGTTACGTTCCATATACCATAACATTGCACTTCATGCCCCATCTTGTTAACACTGCATCTTTGTAACACGTTTGAACGTTAACACTGCACATTGACGCACCAAAGTACTCATTTGCTACCAATATCTACCTTCCTCTGTAATGATCCCGAGGAGAAGGGTAATGGAAAACCTACAGAAATCTGTGCAACCTGTCAACATGTCCACCCAGTCCCAAACCATATTCATGGAAATCGGTCATTAACTTCTCAAAAAACAATTTCCCTGCAGGAGTCAATAACGTTTCCTGATTCTGATTCACTCAACTCTCTCCCCCCTTTTAACAGTTTTGGATAGACTTAAGACAGAAAATAGGTTCCTTTCAGACGGGATGTCCTCCTCATCTCCCCCCAACCCTTCCGTACTACTAAATACGGGGGTTCAAATGCCCCTTCTGGGTTTGGGAACCTACAAGTTGTGTGGTCCTGAGGATGTCTACCGGGCTGTGGATGCTGCCTTGGCTGCTGGTTACCGTGCCTTTGACAGTGCAGCCGTTTACAAGAATGAAGCTGAGTTGGGTCGAGCCCTGAGAGAGCTCCTGCCCAAATATGGCTTGAGTAGAGAGGATGTATTCATAACCAGGTGATGTATATGGGCTTATATGCCTTCTGAAAGAGCACTGATTGTTCTTAAATAATTGACCTTTGGAGCATTACAGTACACAAGGCAGAGTATTTTGTTCCAGCACCTCTATGAACATGCATGTTATTTTGAATGAAGCTGGAAGATGAACATAACAATGGACTGTTTGTTCTGTGTGACACGCTTGCAATATCGTAATGTACCTAAAAAATCTTTCTTTATTGACTGTTAGAGCTGAGTAAAATGAACAATGCATGCCTGTAGGGGCTGGGGTGTCATACCCACATCACATGATTTTTTTCTCAGTAACCACATGGAGGTGCTGAAGCTCATGTTTGACTCTTAGTGGCACAGTATACATGCAAATTCTTCCCCTCAACAGCTTTACTTTCTCTGCCCAATGCAGCAAGCTGGGCCCAAAGGATCAGGGCGAGAAAGCCTTGGAAGGAGCCCTCACCAGCCTGTCGCAGCTGGACTTGGATTACATTGACCTCTATCTGATCCACTGGCCTGGCACGCAGGGTCTGGTAGTGGCTGATCAACGCAACCCAGGTAAAGAATTCAGATAAATCAAGTTTTCCTTTATGCACCAAAAATATAATTGGTGTATGCATGGAATGTAAGTACATTTATTTTACAAACGAACTCTTTGCTTTGGCCAGATGTTGAGTGTTCTATAAATAAATGCTCCACAAGTTAAGAGATAAGATTCAAGCTGCCTTCTCACATTCCTCCTCTACAATGTGTTTGTATAACAGTGATGATGACATTGTGATTAATATTTGATTCCCAGGCAACCGAGCTCAGAGTTGGGCCACGCTGGAGGAGCTGCATGCCCAGGGGAAGCTGAGGGCCATAGGAGTGTCCAACTACACACCAGCACACATGAGAGAACTGGTACAGAGCTGCAAAATCCCTCCTGCAGTGCTACAGGTATAATGCAGGAGAGTGAGAGAGGGATAGATACATAGGGAGTTGAACATATGATATATATAAAATTGTACACAAATGCAAAAAAAAAAAAGAGTGTTGTGCACTTGGTTTTTGAAAAAGCTAATGCAGACGGTGTGTGTGCTTTTTTTCTTCAGGTAGAATTTCACCCACGGCTATGCCAGACAGAGCTGAGGAGAGTGTGTGAGGAGTACAGAGTGTGTTTCCAAGCCTACTCCTCTTTAGGGAAAGGAGAACTGGTTACTGATCCAGTGGTTATGGAGTTGGCAAAGAACTGTGAACGCACACCTGCACAGGTAAACACATATACAAAGCATTTGGATTTATGCCTTATTTTAGCCAGCCTCACTTATTCAGTGTTCAAAATAAATAAATAAAAATGTGCACAACACTTGGAAAACATTTAAGTTTTCTGTTCACCTCCAGGTCCTGCTGCGCTGGGCTGTGCAGCAGGGTGTCCCAGTGCTCCCAAAGTCCTCAAATCCAGACAGAATAAAGGACAACGCCAGACTTTTTGACTTCACACTGAGTGACACAGACATGGACAGACTGTCAGCCTTAGACTGTGGGCACAAGTACTGCTGGGATCCCTCAGAAGTGGCTTGATGAATCACTAGCTGTCTTCCATGGTGTTTTTTCTCATTGCTGCAGCTTTGAACATGCAGCTTAGTTAATTCAATCTCACATAACAAATACACTGGGTTAATGTGTTGAGGATTCAGGTAGATGTATGTAATGAGATATCTGAGACCTCAGTTAACATCTAGAACACTGGCCAATTAGTTGCCTTGTTGATTGTGCCCCATATGCCATGAAACACTTAGAGCCATTAAGGCAGTAGCTAGGTTTAGGTTTGCTGTCTAACACCCAAATAGTATTTTTCTGTTTACAAATCAGTCAGTGTGCCATCTTTACAAGACCTGTTCCATATTCTTCAGTCTGTTGCTTCATGCTGTTTCATAATACAAATTATTGTTATGGCTTTTCCATTTGAACTGATAATAAATTACCACAATTTGCAATGAACAAACTATGACTTAAAACTTTTCAAGGCTTCCTCTGTACTGGAGTATTTTTAAGAATTACACAAGAGATTCACTTTAAAACCACTCTTAAAATTATTTATTCAGCACAGCGTATACCAGAAGTTTGACAGCTGTAGAGAAAATACATTTACAAAAGTCATTAAAAAATGAAAAGGAACTTAACAAAAAAAAAAAGGAAATATTAAAATTAAATTTTCTCCACACACATCTCCAGATTCAAGTAATACTAAGGATGGTTGCAAAACTCCAGGTGCCCAGGCAGGTTTTTCCTCTGGGGTGTGTTCACTGTCACAAATGTTTAAAAGTCAAAAAACCATCACTGGTCATATGACTTCTACTGAAACAGCATTTCAAGCCAAAATCTGTCTTAGCAGTGTTAACGTTCTTTCTTGCAGTTGTGACAGTGTACGCACCTCGGCATTATTGTGCTTCTTCTTGAGCGTAATCTGTGACAGCGAGCTGTAAAGTTTAAGGCGGTAATTGGGTAAACACACAAGGCTGGCTATGCGGTGTCACATCACAGGTTACAGCATGTTCAAGGCAGTTCATAACAATATTATACTCTTTTAAATTCTAGCTGAACGATATTTTCAAGAGAGAGTAAAGCATTCATATCTGATCCCAAGCTCACAACACCATGCACATATTCCCTGCCAGCTGACTCAACTCTACTACTTGTGTCATAGGATAGGTAGATCTACTAGGAGTGACCTGTTAAAATGTAAAGCACTATTTGTTGTGGCAGCACAATTACTTAAACACTCATTCCTGATTTCCCTGTTGATGTCTGATATCATAAAACAGTGGAGTCACTCTTTAAATTTTACAGCATAGTCTAACTGTACTAATTATGTCAGGTTTATACCAGATACTAGTTCATTTTTAAAGGGTTGCCAAAACATTTCAGTCAATGCAATCATGTTACAAAACACGTGGTAGACTTAGAAAAGGGTGGTGTCATTCAGATTGTCTGGAATTCTCTGATTCAAAATTGTCCTTAGCCAGGTTTAGCAAAAGCTATAAAAAAGATGCAATAAAGTTTCGTTTACAGACAATACAAACGCAGCCCTCGACCTGCACACCCGAGCACTTCACAACTCAACCGAGAGGAAGAGTATAAGACACAAGTAGAACAAACCTTTTACAATTTTCCAATAATCACATATTGATAAACAAATCACAACTAGCCTAATCATATTCACCAAGCTGAGGAGAAGTGCCGATCTTAGTTTATAACAATTTAATATGAATAATAATAACTTCCATAAAAGTCATATTGTGTAAAGTATGTGCCAAGCAATCTTCAAAAGCCTGAATATAACATAAATAGCAAATCTAGCATTAGATCAGCACTCCTACACCTCTGGCTTGATAGATTGAGATCCCATTTTATTCACACCTCAATGCAGATTAAGGACACATTTAAACAAACGTGTATATAAACTTTACAGGACTGAGAACTGATTTTCCCGAGCGACCTCTGCGAGTAGTTTGGAAAAATCAAGTTGAAATCCTTTTTAGTAATTTCCACCTGTGTGGACTCTCTAAATCCATCCTCTGCATGCACCAGGTGCTGAGTAAATGGGGCCAAAGGCTAGTGTGTTGGCTCCTTGTACAGCAGTTAGTCCATCCCCATCCCCACATCTTTAAATATCCACATAACATTTACCACAACAGCCATGGATTGTACACTGCCTATTGCTAGGTTGTCCACTTATTAAATAGCATGGTAACCTTGTAAAATAGGAACTCGTAAAATTTAATTCTGGCTAAACCATGTTGCTTATAACCCCATTCAATGCCATTTGATAAAATATTAACAAAATATTTACACATAAAAATTACAAAGTCTGTTTTACTTTTTGCTCATCCAAGGCTTTAAAAACATAGATTCATATTGGTTTGTGCTTTTTTTTTTTTTAATATGTATGTTTATGTCATTTTCTTCAGATATAATCTAACCCTGAAGTTGTACAAAAGATATTATTTCTGCATCGTCAGAGATTGTCCTTGTACAAGATTGTTCTTTTGATGAATTTGAGATATAAAGCAGTTAATGATAGTCGAGTACAGTGGTTTCAATGGTACTGGCCTGCAGGTAGCAGAACAGGAAGCTGGATAAATGCCCCAAATTGAATACTTTAAAAAATCCTTCCTTTTTTTATACTCTCTCTCCTCTGTTGCCTGAAGATTATTTTGGCACACAATACTCCGTGAGTTTGTGCAATTTAAGCTCAAACATTTGGAGCAAAGCAAACATTAGCAACACACTGACATCTGTGATTTCCTCAAGAAAATGAGGAAGGAAGGAAGTTGTAACAGCATTCAAGGTGGCCGAAATAGTCAGGTGTTTTGTTTCCAGTACATTTATCTCTCCATCTACAGTATATTGCATAGTGTTGATGTGAGAGACAACTGAAATGATAAGCATCTGTTAACTGAGTGGTCACATTTTAAATCCCCTTATTATATTCTTTCATTGTGTTTTAAAGAGATCATCTCTCCTCTCTTGGTCCATCCTTGTATCCTATTTTATGGGACACAGATGGCCAAAACTCTCACCATTTCACAGTGCCCTACAGTGTTTCCATAACAACCAAAAAAAATACAAAAAATGTATATAAACGTAGTTACCGATGATGTGTAAAAATGACAAGGCTAGAGGCTTGGACCTCAGTGTTAGCCATGCCTTTATGTTTGGTTCTTTCTCTGTTTGATCAAACCAACCTTCCCGCTCAGAGCAGGTCTCATTGTTCTCATCACAGTTGTTCTCTCGGCTTCCCCATTTCTTTCTTCTCGCTCCCATCGATCCCTCCGTCACCCTTATTTCTGCTCTCAGTGCCTACTCAGTGCGGTGAGTGTGGTTTTCATGGTGGTTGTTTTCTCCTTCTGTCTCCTGGTGACTAAAGAGGTAGCTCCACCAGCTTTTAGAGTGGTGCATCTGTTTGGCTGTCCCAGCGCTCTTCACCTTCCTCATCTCCTGCACGAAATAAAGACATAGTGTTATGTTAAAAAAAAAAAAAAACAATCGGTTCAACTGCGTAAAGGCAAGTTTTGGTTCCTGTTTTCCCAATTGGAATTAGGTCATCCCAGCACAGAGAACATCCTGGCATAACTCGATCCTTTTCCATTACTACCAACACCCAAGCATGCCAAATAAACTGAAACTAGACAATCTGTGATCTCTCTCCTTTTTTTTAATGCTTTTAAACCCTTCCTCCATCCCCTGACCCCTCCTTCTCACCCCTTTGTCTAGCAGGCTGTCAAATTCGTCGCTCATCCTTCTGAGCTTCTGGCCGTATTTCTTGGCCGCCCACAGTGCAGGGGGAGCTGACTTGGACCGTCCCCTGAATGGAGCTCCTTCGGTGGGCGTGCCGGCTTCCTCCTCCCCCCTGGCCTGGAACTCTTCGTCTCTGGAGACAGTGGAAGTGTGGGACTCTGAGTTCAGCCTCGTTCGACCGGTCGCTACGTTGGGAGAGAGAGAAAGGTAACAGGGGTTGGGATTAGATCAACATAAAGCACCAGGAATGGGAGCAATAGGGAAATAAAGCAGGAACAGAGGAATTCCTAGTAATCACCTATCACCACCCATCATTAGAATGGTGCATTCAAAAACATCAAACTCTGCAGATAGAATACAAATAACATCCGTCTTTACTGCATTGAATAGAGCTTACATTTCAACTAACAACGGGATCTCATTTTAAAGTCCCAAAGTACACTCCAGTAAAACATATGTGAGAACAGTCAGATTTCAAATTTCTGCAAAGTGAGTCCTAAGAGACAAAGCCAAGAAGAGGCATGACCAAAACGTGGGAAAAAAAGCAGAAAAGTTGGAGGAAGTGATGAATGCCTGCTGCTTTGGTTTGAAACAATGATCCATTTTTGTGCAACACTAGGATCCACACAGCAGCAGCTTTTACAGAAAAAGAAACTGGGGCAGAAAATAAAGACAGGACCAGTTTTGATTAATCTAAATGCTAAGAAAAGTACACGAAGTAATGAAGCAATAAGTACTTGGAGTCCTTCTCAACTCAGTGTTCCTACCTGCCCCTCGGAGTTCAGGCAAGGTGAGGGTGTGGCGTTGAGAAAGCTCCTGCTCTTGCCCAGTTAGTGATTGGCTCATTTCTCCTTCGTCTACCTCCTCCGATGGCTCTGACTCACTGTCTGAAATGGTGAAGTTTGCAGCCATTGTGACATCTGGAGAGAGAAGATTTTAAACAGGGATTCACTAAAACCTCCAGACAAATGTCCATACATTGATGCACATACTGTACACAAGTCAATGTTAATGAGTTTCAATGTTATTAACACCACCGTTGGTTAGTAGTAGTGTTGACCAGTCTGAGAACTAGAAAACAGACATAAAGCATGTTGTTTATACAAATGATGACCAAAACAACATCAGTTCCAATACATCTCTATAAAAAGGAACCTACCATAGAGTAAGATGCAAAAAACGGGCTATATGACAACTGTGCTACTGATTTACTGTCAAACCGCACATAAGCTAATTATTCAAGAATCATAAAATGGCATCATCCGTTGTATCGCTGGTGCTGCCCCTATCTAACACACCCAGCAGGCTATCTATTTCATTATGCTGCCCCTGATATAAGCCAGTCCAAAGGTATTCACAGTGTAGCGACCCGCGAGATAAACCGATTTGTTTTGACAACACAGACTCGTATTTGATATCACTATCGACTTGTTGTTACACTGCTACTAAAGCAGCCAGCACACCTTCTTCTCCGGTCAACACAACTGACTCGCTTGTTGTGTTGTTGTTGACTGAAGAGGACAAAAGAAACTTCCTACAGGGCGGCAGCTGCTGCGGGGCTGTCTTGGCTAACACCGAATGTGAAAATAAAGATTATTGACATGTTTCCTTACCCGAAATCTTTATCGTGTGAGCCCGAAAAGTGCGAGTGTGTCTTTAGTTAGCCTCATGCGGCCGCAGCTGTTGTTATTATTGTCGGTGTCTTGTCTTTTTACTGTACATACAGTTTAGCTCCGCGCTCACCCAATCGCCGCGCGTCACTGTATCGCCGCTGCGCGCTGACGTCACTGTTGCGAGCTAGGACTGGGCTGGGGCTTTGTTTGTCTTACCGGTTTACCGTAATGTGCTTGGTAGAGGGGCAGCAGGATTTCAGACTTGACATACATGTACATCAACCAAATATTGTTTCTATATGTTTTGATTTCTGTTGGAGGTGCGATTCAGACACTATACTTAAGTAAAAGTGGTAATATACAACAGATTGATAATACTGCATTAGAAGTTTATGTCCTGTTTCCAACATTACACTTACGTAAAGGTACATTCACTTTATCCAATGGTAGAATTTAGTACTTGTATAATCTTTTTATGCTCCTTTATATTGCTTCTTTAATACATTTACCCCCGCGTCCTAAGGATAAGCGGTAGTATAGCTATTAGATGGATGAATGGATGGGTATTTTGTATGTGAATACTAAATCTGCATAAGCTGCAAATTTACTAGTAGCTTTAGCTGTCAAATAAATATAATGAGTAGAGAGTGCCATATTTGCCTCCGTAAGTGTTGTGAAGTAGAAAAGTAACATAAAGTGGAAATACCCAAGTACAAGTATTTCTTAATAAGTGTAATCTTTTTTCTGAAGGATTCTTTTTTTTCTTTCTGGAAAGGATTTGCAGACAGCATAAAAAATAAGAACCAAAGATGAATCAAAAGTAAACAGACAGGAAAGGCAGAACCTGTGTTGCACAACAGTTCTGTGAGATTTGCTTTTGGCAGACGTTGGGCCTCTGATAAGTAGAGGGTGGGACACCAGGCAGTAGTCCTGCAAGTGTAAACACACACACACAGATTATACTGTCTCTTACTAAACATGGTACGAAATAGTCATCCAGTGACGTGATTTTAATAGATTTATTTATGTGGTAAGAAATGTTAAGCATTAAGGAGGAAGCGCACCAACATTGAGTTCTTGTTCTTCTCTCCTTTTCTCTTCTTTCCTTCGTCCTGGGACACAAGTAAGGAGAGGACAATCCCAGCACGCTGTTGGTTGTCATACCTTGCATGAGCAGCAGGTGGGGAGGCAGGACCACAAACTGAGCTGCTGTGACTTCAGCTGAGTTGTGTTCCTCTTTGGTCACACTGCGTCATCTCCTGTCTCATGTCACACATTGTTTTACAGTTACTTAAGGGAAAATAAGTGGAAAAAGCCCTAAAGTCTAATTTCGATTACTTTAATAACATCATTTGCAACATGTAAAAATATTTTCATAACATCAGGGTCGGATGCATGAAAATTGCATTGTGAAAGCTTTTATTTCCTGAAAAGATGATACTGCAGAAGTAATGTTTTTGACAGAGTACTGCTTGTGTGATAGACATGTTCCATCTCCTTTATTATTTATACAAAATCCTTACGATAGAGCAGTACTGTATATAGGGTGCATGGCTCTGTATATGCTCTGCTGATTGTTCTTCTTTGCTTTCTTGCACTTTCTTCACATCAGTGCAGGAGACCCAGCCATGTAATTATCTAACATTTATATCCAGCTCTGCCTCTATTCCTCCTCTCCTCCTCTACGTCACTCTTCTCTCTCCCTTCTCATGAATTAAGATTTAAGATCTTTTGATAAGAAACAACATTAATCCATGTTGCAATGTCAGTAAGTGACACTTACTATATCAGACGTTTTTCTTTTTTTTTTGGAAACTGTGACACATTCGAGGTGGTGTTATGCAGCTTCTTCTAATTTCAGTGCATCCAAAGAGAAGTAATGTGAGTTTCTAAGCTTAGACAAACATGCAAAGCAGAGTCCGTACACTCAGCTTTTCATACACTGATGTCTGAATGGAGCAGCTCTTGACGATGACTGTTGAGACTCGCTTCTTTTGAACTCTATTTTGGGAAGGATTATAGAAATAATACATTGGAATTCTCCTTTTGGTGGGATTTGGGTCCAGTTTGAGAACCATACAATTATTATCCATTTTAATCTGTATGTTGTGTGTGTGTGTGTGTGTGTGTGTGTGTGCGCACCTCCATTTATCCACCAACTTTGTAGAATTAAAGATCCATAAAACTACCATCCATGAGAGGTGTGTGAGTGAGAAAACCTGATCTTACACACTTTCATGTACAAGCAGGATCATTGTCACACACTTACATGGACAGGGTGTGTGTTTGTGTAATCTGAAGGAGCCATACAATTAACATCCATTTATATCTCCCTGTACCAACCTCGCCCTGCCTCCCTGCCCCTCATCTGGCGGTTATTTTGGGAAACGGAGGCGTATGCACTCCCACACTGTCTCCAAACCACCACTCAGTGTGTGTGTGTGTGTGTGTGTGTGTGTGTGTCTGTGTACTGTATGTGTGTGTGTCTGTGTGTGTGTGTGTGTGTGTGGCTGTTTGAGAGCAAATCCAGCAGTGTTTCCAAGCGGTTCCCGAAATGTTCCTTCCAATTCAATGCCAGGACACTGCCTGTGAGCCGCCACTGCCGCAGCTTCACTCACTGTCCTTTCAAATATTTTCCCCCTCTCTGCAGACCCAGGTTCAGTCAGTTGTTGCGGGAGCTGAGTAAGATGCAGGGCAGGTTTTGAATTATTTGAAGTGGGAGAGCTTTGGGAGGAGCAAGGAGGGATGGTGTGAAAAAAACAGGATGATTTGGTTTCTAAAAAAGATGACAAGCACATCTGAAATACAGACAGTGTGTTCCAGACATGGAGAGGGAGAGATGCAGACAGAGAAAAAGCAACAGATGATGTAAAGTGAAGGCGGACCAGGAGAAGAGAGAGGTGTCTGAGAGTGCACAGAGAGATGGAAGTAAGAGAAGGTAATAGAAGAACACAAAGGGTGGCAGTAAACGTAAGGCTTTTGGAAGATTGACTTAGAATAAAGAAGAATCTGAGAGACACAAGTCAGAGGACTGTCTTAAGTGAAAGAGACAGGAACACGGAAAGAGAAAAACATAACCTACATCAGAGTGAATACACTCCTTCAGCCTGCTCATTCAACTCCAGCCCTTTCATCAGTGCTCTCAGTACATGCTCATTATATACGAACCGCTCCCTCGTTGTATAACTAACTCTGTGATCACAAGGCTGACATATGGCGGCTTTCTAATTCACTGCACTCCACCCCTGTGTAGCCTACTGGTCTTATAACCCAGCTCTTCTTAAACTTAAGTTTGGGCCTTAAAAGGGGGTTGCTGGCTTTGTGGATAAAAATACAGAAATGTCCAGCTCAACAGGACATTTCATCTTTCTCTTGACACATGAAACATCTGTCAGAGGATCGAGGAAACTCTCCTTAAAGTCACATTTCAAGAAACTAGCTCAGAGCTAGCTTGAAAATGCCCAAACTGTTAAAGGAATAGTTTTTACATTTTGGGAAACATGCTCTGCTGTGCACTAAATATGAAGCTACAGTCTGCTTAGCTTAGCGTAAAGACTGGGACCAGGGGGAAGCAGCTAGCCTGGCTCCATTCAAAGGTCAAAACAATCCACCTACTTGCACTTTTAAAGCTCATTAATTATTATGTTATATCTTGTTTGTTTAGTTCAGGAACTGAAGTGTAAAAATTAGCAGCTATGGAGAAGTCACTGCTCCCTGCCAAGAAACAAATAGCAAATTACTGGTATTATTTAGTTATTTTACAGAAATAACATCTTTTATCTGTTATTTTACAGATTAAAGGAAGAGATATAACATTTTAATGACTGAGCTTTAGAGGTACTTGTAGGTGGGACAGAGCCAGTCTAGCTGTTTCCTCATCTCAAACTTTAAGCTACAAGCTAAGCTAACTGTATCTTGGCCATAGCTTCACATTTAGCGGACAAGCATAAGAGTGGTATCCATCTTCACATCTAACGCTCAGCAAGAAAGCAACTACGCATATTTACCAAAATGTCAAACTACTCCTTTATAAAAGTAGATTATGAAGTCTTTTACTATGAGTCTGGCTTGGCTAGGACTCCCACTCCCACCCATGTCTGTTCGCTATCTTCTCAGATAGCATACAAGCCACACACACTCTTGTCCAGCCTTCTTTTAACCCTCTATATTATCAATTATAGTTGGGCTGTTTTCATGTGGTTGGAGTGGTGCGTTTGTGCTCAGAGAGCTACTGTAGATGTATATATATGCTGGTCTGCAACACATGTACGCCATATGTGAACTTTAAGGTGTGTATACTTGTAGCTACATGCTTGTCATTATATTGTGTAATGATAGTTAATGAATAGTTGTAGTTTTTTTTTGACTGGTTCAGACAGGAAAAACAAGATCATGATATGAATGGAATGTCCGCTGTCTTAAACCTTTCACCTTTGATTCAGTACATCCTGAAATATAGATGTGCACAAGTTCAGGTTTTTAATTATTCACACTTTACTGGAACTAAATAACAGATCATTAAGTAAGCTTTAGCTATTACCCCACTATAAGCATTATCACACACTGCTTTAATTGTCTGCGATAAATGTAGTTTTTGTTGGCTAATCAGTTTATGTTCACTACTGTAAAGTTTTGCCTGCAGCAAAAGATATTTTCATGGCTCACTTAGTTATGGTGGTAAAGACACCATACAGCACAGTGTCATGCATTATACAGCCAGTGCTTGTGGCCAATTAAATCATAAAATACTGTGACGCTGAAGTCTTTTATCAACATAGGTAGGTGCAAGCACATGTAAATCTGTGCAATCTATTACTTAGGGAGTGTTTTTTGGATAAAAGTGATGAAATTAAGTATTCTCTACAAAGATACGTAGATAGAGAACATGTAATATGTGTATGAATAAAAAAAGGTAATATTCCTTTGATTGTGGACATAGCATATGTGATTGTTGCCATAAATAATATTTTACTTTTGTATAATCAGAGTGCCCTTAGGTCACCTGTCAACCTGCTGTCACAGTCACTGTTTCATGGCACATGATGTTTATATATATATATTTTTTAACAATTATTAGGTCAGGTGACCCTTTCAGTGGCTCTGCTCCATGCCACTGTTTTCCTTTCCATCTTTTTCATGAGGAGTGGGTAATCCATCCTCCTTAAAGATTTTATTTGTTTTGTTTTGACAGTGATGAGAAGCAGGAAATTGGATGGAGAGGCACAACACGGTCCAAAACGAGCCGCATTTTCAGCCCAGATGAGAGTACATGGTATCTGCATTAGTAGATTTGTCTCCCTCATTGCCTCAATCCTCTCGCCCATCTCTCTCATTTCACCTTCATGCAGCTCTCTGCACTTCCCTCCTTTGTTCTTTCAGCCTCTCTTCCTCTATTTCCTTGCCCTTGTGCCTCCATCATTTTTGGTCCATCTGTGCCTTTCTCTGTTTGTCCCCCCCCCTTCCCCCCTTCCCCCCCTTCCCTCAGCCGTTATCCTCCATGCTCTCTCTCTGCCTCCATTCCTTGCAGTTTCAATTCCATCTCCCTTTTCTCTCTCTCTCCCCCCATCCTTTCCTCCCCCTTTGTGTATCTGGGTTGTTGACTGAACTAGTTCATGTAGAGCTTGCTGGCTGATGGCGTCATTTCCCCTGTTTAATTGATGTTGTTTGATAGAAACAAGCTGCTTGTTGGACTCAGTCAGGTGATAACAAAAATCATCAGAGCCTAACCAGAAACAATAATGAGCTGAAAATCAAGAAGTAAGTTAGATTTTTAGGGCGAATGTGATTTCACATTGGGACTTTACTTGCGTGGTGTTTGGGGACGTAAAATGGGGTAATTCATTAGCAACTAAACTTGGCAATTTCACAGTGTGTACAACTTTTGCCTCTCTCTGATTGAACTTTTAGCAAAGTTAGAAAAGTGCTGTAAAACACTGTACTGAGGGAGCGGCACAATTACATTAACAAACCATTGAATGCTAATGGGAACTTCCACTGACTGCTGGCTCCAGGAAGTCCCAGTCAGCAGAACAGAAATGGGATAAGTAACTGTAACATTAGCATAACAATACAAATCTGCATAAAAAATAATAAAATAAAGACTGTGATAGATGGCCATCATTACAAGGAAAGGAACCGGAACACATTGCCAATAACCCAATGTATTTTTCATCTTACATCTGTTCCTTAAAAACCCACTATATTATTCAACGCAGCTATATCAGTGTGGGTCCAGTCTCTGCTGCAGGCTGCTGCGGGACATCTCCATCAACTCAAGGATACATTTCAGTTCTAGGAAATTATAAAGCACAAAGCACCGGATTGAGGTGTTGATATAAGACATGTATGTAAAAATGCAAGATGTGTGTGTCTGTAGGATTACACATGTCTATGTGCGTGTATTAGTGTGTGTTTGTGTGTGTGTGTGTGTGTATGCTTGTTTGTGTGTAGTGATATGAATCACAGTGAAAGGTCAGTGTTGCTCGAGGGGAGAAGAAACAGAGGAGACAGAGGTGATGAATTGCTCTTTTGGACCATTTTTTGTGTAACACCCCAGGTTATATTGAACCGTGTGAAGGTGTGTATGAGACACACAGAGAGAAAGAGCACAGGTGCATGCAGACATGTGTGAATAGAAGATATTAATACGCGCATGTGTGTGTGTATCTCTTCCAGACATATGTGGTGAAATAAATACAATGATTGGGTTTGATTTGAGATTTTTTTTTCGGGTGGAGTTGCAACAATTCATGTGAATTGTGCAAAACTGGCAAATGTTCTCACAGTTACATTGATGACTGTAGAGTGGAACTTCCCACCATGACTCGTTTCATTTGCAGCAACCCCCCCCCCCCCTTTTCATATGTAGGGTAGAATTATGCAACAAAATGCAGAAGTGCAGAGAAAGCTTAGACACGGTTAGACAGGAAATACTTCATCGTGGCTGTAGTGACGGTTTACGTCACAGATAGAGGATTGATTATAAAAAAAAAAACACTTCTCATTTTGTTGTTGACAGTTGCAGATGACAGCGCAGTGCCACCTTTGGTTATGCAGGCATCATCTGGCCTACGGTGTGCATTTTCATTTTCACAAATCACAATGACACCTGGGAGGATACACAGGGATTCTATATGTGTGCGGGCGTGTGCGTGTGCGTGTGTGTGTGTGTGTGTGTGTGTGTATCTGTCAAGGATCTGATTGGTTTCTGCCTCCTGATTAATCAGCAGCTCCATTTCAACGCTGATCAATAACCCAGCAGACTGATGGAGGTGGTCCGCATCTCATCTGAATCTTTAGTGTGTGTAATAACCCCGTTTGAATGTATGCATCTGCTAAAAATGTGTGTGTGTGTGTGTGTGTGTGTGTTGTGTGTTTGTTTCAGTGAATGCACACAGTCTTGAATGTTACTGTACATGGGGTGCATGTGAGTATGGGTGCACATAACAGTTGGTCCCAGAGACACGTAAGCACTTAGCAATCGATTTTTGTTGTGATTGACAACACACCTAACAGCCAGAACACCACAGCCACAGATGCTTTGATGCGCTTGTGTGGCCATTAGCACTATATATAAGTGGACAGAAAACAATCAAGCAGTGGGTGTGTGTGTTTCTGGGATTCTGAATGTGGTTTCATGTGTCTGGACATGAGTGCGAGTGTGTGTACAAGCAGACAAGAACAGTATTATCCTGCATATTTCAGCGGGTGTGAGAGAGAAATAGCGTAGTGCGGCTGAGACGCTCATCTTTTCCCTTTCAAATTATCAAGGCTCATTTGCTCGCAATCCTCCTCATCATCATTTAGCGCTGTTTCACATCTCCCCTATGGACCATATTCAGCATGACTTACAATTGCTTCGGTGGCCTGACACAATGAGTCTGAGGTGGCTCATGAATAATCAGGAGCCAACAATGCTTTATAAGGGTGGAGATAAAGCAGAATGGCTTGATTAGTGGGTTACTGTCTAATCATGTCCAATATTTGAGCTGTCTTGCTGAATACATGGGAGAATTCTGAAATGGGATTTGGGGAATTTGGCCTCTATTAGCCTTTATTTACCAAAGGTAGTTTCTCTAATAACACTTGTTCCTTTCCAACAACACCCTACTACAAACTAATATCAGTCTATGCTAGTATTTGTGGTTGAATTTTGCCTTTATATTTTATGATACTATTGGGAAAGCATGGGAATATTCCAAGAAGTGAAAGTGATGTTATTGAAGAATGAAAGAAGAAGCATGTTTTTTAGACGGTCATTATGAAATATATGTAAGCTGTTGCAAGAAAGAATAGCCAGCAAGGTCAATAGGCTATTGTTCATTTTGGCTTTAAAGGAATAGTTTGACATCTACTTTCTTGCCAAGAGTTAGACAAGAAGGTATATGGTCACTCTTGTATCTGGCTGTGTCTCAGTTATCCAGCTAGCAACTGTTTAGCAGTGTAAACTACATCTGTTGTAAATACACACTTTTTTAAAAAATAAATTGAATATAAAAATGTGTTTTAGCTGCTGTCATAGGTGTATTTTGTCACCACCAAACAGAGTCATTCTAGCTTTTACCCCCAATTCTTTTATTTTTTTTGCTAAGTTAAGCTAACCGGCTGCTAGTGGTCGCTTCATTTTCATACCATACAGCCATGACAGTGGACAACGACAGTATCAATCCCCTCAGGTAACTCTCGGCAACAAGCAAGTGTTAGTATTTCACAAAATGTCAATTATTACTTTAACATGGCTTTTATTTGAAGAAATATAAGCTAGTTGCTTGAAGCACTCCTTTATTTGCACAGGAAAAAGGAAGAGTTACCAGAACCCTCTGATAGATTTTCACTTGTCAGAGGAAAGAAAGATTTCAACACTAGTCCTACATCAAATGACGTAGGCCTGGTTCACAGCTGGCATTAACATGCGTCTTGGGTGAGGATGGAGGAAAAAACAGCAACCCATTCTGAGTCCCAAACTGCAGTTTCAGAAAAGCTGTGATTCAGTTATACAGCAAGGGTCTGTAAAGGCACAACTCGTTGGTTTTACAATTCAATTTTTGTACCACTTAAAAAAATGACATGTTATATGTTAGTCAGTGGGCTTTAAAGGTACTTTTTATGGATTGTGTTACCTTTGGACAGAGCCAGACTAGAGGTTTGCTCCTGTTTCCAGATGCCATGCTAACCTTTAACTAACTGGCTGCTGTGGGCAGATTTATATTTACCATGCTGACATTAGAGTTCTATCAATCTCCTCAAGTAACTCTGGGCAAGAAAACAAATAAGTGTAGTTCCCAAAAATGTCAAACTATATCTTTAAGCACTACTATTTACACTACAGCTGAACACAATACAGCCACAGTTTTCTGCTCTACTGGTGCATTTGTCTGTCACAGTAATGTTCAAAATGATCCCACATACACCAGAGCAAATGAATGTTGAATGAGAAACGCATGTTAAATATCGGAATACAATGCAGCAGGAAGTTACTACACGGGTGCTTACAGTTGAGTACACTGAATGCAGCCAGTTTAGAGAAGCTTATATCACCCACAAAGGGGGCCGGTATAGGGAACAGAAACATGCGCCAAATCAGTGTGAAGAAGAACTAGCCTAGTTTTTAACCGGCTTTTGTGTCGAGCCAACTGATAGTCTGCCAAAGTCTGTGAAATAGATGACAGAGAGCAGCATGTATTGTTCATCCAGGGAGTCAGACCAAAGGCAGCTTGAAAACTATGGTTATTAAGAAGTGTCTCAGCTGAAAAATGCAGTACAGGTGTCACAGCATGCAGCCGTGGTACTAAAGGTAACCTTAATTTCTTTTTCTTTTTTTTTTCCCCTGATCTTTGATTTTTCCATCGGGGCTTTGTTGATATAATATTTCAGACTTCAGGCTTTATTACATATCTTCTTACACGTTGGCAAAACTGCTGTCCTCTTGGTATCATCTAACAGGCATCAACTCAAAATTAGTCAGACATTCTCATTTCTCAAGAATCGGTCAATACAGATTAATGAAATGATACTAATTCACGCAAATTGGAGAAAAATAACGTACATTTATTCCCCCCTAAAGAATCTTAGGCCAACAGCACCATATAGCATATGGCTGTTGTATGTATGTAATGTACCTCACCAATGTGATGAGTTCAGATAAAAGGCTGTTTTTACTCGCTGCTGAAATGCAAAGCTGGGCTGTGGGCATCAGCAGCAAGACAGCTTAAAGGGCAAACGGAGTGTTACATCGCTCATGTTCAATGCGTCTCTAATTAGAGCTAGTTTGTTAGCCTGGAGAAACAAGAAGGGTAATTCTGTAGGAATATTGAAATGAGAAATGCTTTCTAGAAAATTTTGCCTCCTCTGAAATAGAGTGTGTGGATGGATGCTGTATATTTAGGTTTTTGCAGAACCAAACTATTTATGTTTTACATCACGTGAAACATAGACAGGACTCATTCCAATAATATGTAATGAACAGAAGTGTAACCAATGTTTTCAGTTCAAGTGTGACGCTGAAGAATTAACTTAATATTTCATGGAAAACAGCGATTATCCTCCAGGCAGAAACGGCTCACACTGCTGCTTTCAAAGACGCCTATACACTGTGGTATATTCATGGTTTTCAGCTATATTACAGTAGTAAGACAGAAGGCTCTGCTTAGTCTCTCATTGCCATAGAAACTGGGTAGACATGTAGCTTTCTCTGAAGATATCATTGTGGTTTGTTTGGGAATATATAGTAGCGACGCAGGCAGACACACACAAGCACTACGAGGTGATGGGGGAGGGTTAATAGGCACTGAATCCATGAAGCTGTGATGCTGAGCTGGGAGAGGAGGAAATACAGAAGAGTCAGTTAGGGAGCAAGGGATGGTGTGTGGTGGATTTAAAGTGACGTGAAAAGAAACTGGGACCTGGAATCTGGCTCGGTGTGCTGTTTCACTTTTTATTTGACAAGTATTTATCAGTCGACTGAATGATTGACAGTGAGATGAGCCCTCTCGTCCTCTGCTATATGCTTATGTATCACCTTTACATTCACCTGTACATTCCAATCATCTGGGACTCACCCTGCAGCAAGTTGACGGCTCCAGCTGAACGATGTGAGTTATCTCAATGCTTAATCAACCATTTGTAGCATTCAGCGTTTAAAGGAAACACTGCCCCCCCCCCCCCCCCCCCACACACACACACACACACATCCCAGTACAGTATTTCTCATTCTTTTCAAAATGACTTTTGATAATGTTCATGCATTTTTATTTATTTTTTTTATCAAGTTTGTTTTTATTGCACATTTGTCGTACGTTTCGGGTGTATTACCTGTTTCTCCTCTAACTCACTATCCGAATTAGCATGATGGCATATTGAGGTAGGGTCTCTGTATGTTTGACTGCAGAACTGTAAGAACAAAAAAACACAAAAGAGATTCTGGTGTTGACCTTCCAAAATCTAAGGGCAAGAGCTTTTTGTTGTTGGAGAAATCTGTTGTGGAGCTTGCAACAATGCCAAATTATGCCATAGACAGTAGTGTAAACTACATGACAGCGCTAGTTTACAGTAGATGTTGTTACACACACGACAGTTTTGACTGAAGACAACAAGATTATGCCATTACCACAGGTCAATGAAAAGGGGAAAGGAAAGGAAATCATTAAAAAAAATTGACAAAGAATGCATCGAAAGTGTAAAAATAGAAACAAATGTTGGGATACTGAACATTATAGGTTGATGATATCCAACATGTTAAGACTGGTAGAGGATCAGATTTTATTTCCAGCAGTAGGTCTGATGATGGTCTATGTTTTTCTCACAGTAAAAGAATCAGTTCATAGAGCTCCGCCTCCCAACACTGTACCGCCTTACATGATCCTTCATTACTGTGATCATAGGCATTGTAGTTTAATGCACCGTCCTCTCTGAATGTGTATTAATCTGCGGCTGAAAATGATCCTTTAAATACCACAGAAGATGAAAGAGAATGTAGTATTTTTTGCCTTTGTAATTATTCTGAAGGAGAATATTTCCCCATGTGCAAACACAGCCCACCATCTTATTCATTAACAAAGCGCTTTAATATTTCATGCACAGCCATTCACAGAATACTCCGGGATGTTCATTTCTGGACTTCGAGCTAGAACAGCGTGTGTGCAGGCGTTGGTGGACGTGCTGGCATCTTTACGTCTGCACATGTTCTTATGTGTCTTGTTCATTCATGCGTAGTTTGTCATGTTGCGTGTGCATGCGTGTGTGCAAGTGCGCATGTTTGTCCAGCTATGAATTTGCACTTGTGCATTTAGCCGGAATGCATTTGGATGTGGGTGGTTGTGGGTGTGAAGCTGTGTTCTCTCAGCGTACGTAAGAAGTTCGGCTGGAATTGTTCAGTGTTAGTGTGTGCATGCTTGTGTGTGTTTGTGTATATATATATATATATATATGTGTGTGTGTGTGTGTGTGTGAATGTGTTATGTCCCCTTAGGGTGTGAATTAGCTTGCAGTGTAAGGGCCATGCTTCATGCTGAGACAGAACTCTGATCAACTGTGTCGAAAAGACAGATAATGTAAAACCACTCCTCTCCCCTCTCTCATTATTTACACTAACTCCAGCACTCCTCTCCCTTCTCCCGCTCCTTCTCCCCTCTTCGCAGCACCCACCCCACCCATCCCTCATGTCGCCTTCCATTCTCCCTCCTCCCTTTCTCATTTCTCCTCCCTGGCCCTCCCTCCTCTCCCCCGCTGCTGTTTCGTCTCTCCCTGTCCACTTTTCCATTGTTCTCCCTGCCGTTCTCTCCCCTAATCCAACTCTCGCCTGCTCACCCGCTCATCTCATCTCCTTTCATTGTAGGCTCCTCCTCTGTAGAGAGGTGAGGTGAGGTGGAACAGCTCCTATATCAATCTGCAAGTAAATTCCTAACACCACATTTTAGGGTCTTGGGAAAAACACACTCACAGTTCAAGTAATAGATACTGTTTGTGTATGCTGAATTTTAACCCCTTCCCCTTCTGACCTTTGACCTTTTTTCGGGGTTTTCTCAGGAAATGTAGGCGCGAACAACTTGTTGCTAACTTCAGAGTGGAAACGATTCGTTGATTGACAGAAAATGAATCTGCAACTGTTTTGCAATTATTTTGGGGCATTTTTATGCCTTAATCAGATAACTGCAGAGAGATGAGGAACAAAAGGTCCAAACGAGGGATGTTGTGCTTCGAGGTCGGCTCCTTGACTCTCTCTAAAAGGAAGCCACTTTGGTCGGTCATCGACAAAAATTCCAAACATTCCAGCTTCTGTAATGTGAGAATTTGCTGACTGTCTGTATTCTACATCATTGTGAGTTCATATGTTTGGCTTTTGGACTCGTCATAGGAGAAATCTAATCTAAAGTTGACTCTCACTGTTTTTTTTGTTTTTTTTGACTAAACAGTGAATCTATTCACTGAGAAAATAATCATTGGTGGTTGCAGCCCTGAACTTGTGAAAGGCACAAACTTTTCTCTTGCCCCCATTCACTGCTTTTCATCTCAGCAAATCTCCTTCTAATTCTGTTGCCTCCTCTCTTCTCTTCTCTTCTCTTCTCTTCTCTTCTCTTCTCTTCTCTTCTCTTCTCCTCTGTGACTGTGCTGGGGAGACGCTGCTGGGAGTGCATGCTCCTTTGGTTCACATCCATCCCGTGTCCCCCAACAAACACTTACACACTGGGACAAACACACACAGTAATAGCGACTGTCTAGCTCTGTGCTTACCCCCCCCCCCCCCCCACTCCCGCTCACATCAGCTCATCCTTCCTCAGCCTCCATCTCTTTTTTTCCCCCTCAGTCTCACATCTCTCTCCTCCTCTCTGTCTTCCCTTTTTTGCAGAAGAAAAAGAGAGAGAAAGAGGAGGGAGAATCTTCTTGCTTGCCAGTGAGAGAGAGAGAGAGAGAGAGAGAGAGAGAGAGAGAGAGAGAGAGAGAGAGAGCCAGCGGGTGAAGTGCTGTGTGTCGCCGCCGCTTCAGAGGAGAGACGTTTATTCAGCTGCTGAATGAGGGACGAAGCGGAGGGAAGGATGAACAGATAGAGGGATGAGTGAGTGAATGAATGAACGGATCTCCTGGGCTTCTTCCACAGCACCGAAGCGGTGAGAAGACACAAACAACGTGTGTATTTCCATTGTTATGAATATGAATGTCTATGCATTTTTATTACAATTGTATTAGTTGCTCCGGTTGTCACATTTGAGCCGTGTGCGTGACACGAGACAGTCGGTGAGTGTAAGAAGTGTGAAGCGAGAGCTGCAATCACTTTGACAGTTCCGTTAATTGCAGCGGGTGGTGTAATTTACAGATCGGTGCATGCGTGCGTAAAGAAGGAGCAGAAAAACCTGTCAGGGCTAGATCAGGCGGAGGGCGAGCGGGAGAGAAACGGAAACTGATCGTTAAGCTGACGGAGAGACCGCCGAGGAATCTGTCGGTCACCGGGGGTCTCTCTCAGGTGTGTGCGACACCGCAGAGCCCTTCGCCTGTCCGGGAGACGCCTTCAGCGCCGCTCCAATTAAGCATTTATCCATCCAGCGCACAGTCTTCTCCGCTGAGGAATAGCGTACGTGCGTAAACAGGGGATCTTGACCGGCGCAGGCTGAGCAGAGCGAAGCTCCGTTTCTGCTGGAGGGAGAGCCTCGGCGGAAAACGGTGAGTGTGACATGTACCCAAAGCTGCAGGGGTACAACCCAGTCGAACCGGGCTGTGGACCGCGCGGGCTGTGAAGCCGATGGTCGGGGAAAGGAGGATGAGGTTAGGGTTGCGGATCGTCAACACACCCGGGTCTACAGGGACTGCGCACCGGGTCAGGGTGCACAGGAGGAATGCATAGGCAACGGGTGGGTGGGGTGAACTCTGTGGGTTTGATGTAGGAAACGGTGATGAAGGGTTAACAATGGTGATAGTGACTGAAATGATGATGATGAAAAAGGTTGTGGTGATAGTTTTGATGCTGCTGTTGTTGTTGTTGTTGATGATGATGATGATGATGATGATGATGATGATGACGATGACGATGATGATGCTGATGACTGAGAAAGGGGCAGCAGGATGATGAAGATGTAAACGGAGCCAGTAGAAACAGTAAAAAGAGTAAAAACGCGGCTGCTGATGATGTTATGATGAAGAGGATCAAGACTGCTGCTGCTGCTGAGAGTGAAGATGGTTGAGGTGGGAGTTTTGATGCTAATTATGATGATGATGATGATGATGATGGAATACAGTGGTAGTTTTGATGATGAGAGTGAAGATGACTTAGATGATGATGATGATGATGTTTCTGTGCTGAAGACGATGATGATAATAATGATTGTGGTGGTAATAATAATGGCAGTATGATGGTGATGAGGATGATGATGATGTAGATGATAGTGGTGCTGGTGATAATGATAATGATAATGATGGAAGTCTTCATGATGATGATTCATCATGAGCTAATGGCAGCATGATGATGGTTATGGGGACTTTTTGAACAAAGATAAATAATTAACTAAAGACATGTCGCCCTCTCAATAATTCAAGGACCCAAGCTGTTTAAAGAAATGTAGGCTAGAAATTAATTTGCGTATCTCGGACCGTTTTTCAGCTTACATCAGCATCAGTAAGTCTTTGTGTTAAGCAGCTTTGATGCCGTCTGGCTGTTACTGTCCAGTGGCCATTTACTGACTGATCCAATGTGGGCCACGTCTGCAGGGTGGTGATACATGAGGCAACATTGTGGACAATTCACACACATGCACAGGGCCAGAACTTTATTTCACTGTTTTCTGGCAGCAAAATTAAATGATTTAATGATTAAAAGAAATGGAATGGCACTAAGTTGTTATGTTTTAGAGGCCGGATGCACAAGGGACTTTCTTAGACAAGGTGAAACTTTGTTTATACTTCTGAGTGAATTTCCATTAGCAACACAGCTCTAATTAATTAAAAAGAAAAGAAAGAAAAAAGACATCCCACTCTTTATATTTGTGCTCTGAACTAACTCAGACAGAGCAACAGTATGTTTTGGGCTTCCTCACAGGCCATCCATCTGTTCAGTTATTCATCCTGGGTGATCTGTGACTCTAAATGGCTGCAAGTCCAGAGAAACCAGGTGTCTGGAAGTGAAAACACATGCATTTATTCATTATTTTGCGAGCGACCTAATCCTAGAAATGTCAATATTGACATTGATTTGGTCAGGCTGTCACATTTATAGTCTGCCTCTAGGTACATGTGTGTGTTTTGTGTATGCACATAATACACGCTGCCCCTGTACCTGCTAAGTCTCTGTGTATCGGTGCTGTTGCCAAAAATATCAAAGACTCTCTCTCTTTCCGTCTGTGTCTACCTTTCCTTCCTGTGACTATATCCTCAACTAATCCATTAATGACTTAAACAACACACTGGCTTGCCCGCTGGATAAGGTGGTTACCCACATCTTGGCCTCTATTCTTGTCCATGTTAATCTGGTTGTGTGTATCACTGGCACCGATCTCAGGCTACCTGTGTTGTTAGTGGTTACTGAACGCAGGGATCCCGCTTCTGTCAGCGTAGTGGTGTCCGTCCAATGGCTGGGAGGGACAGGAAAGTCCCTGTGGTCATAATCCTCTTCTCTCCTGTGTGTGTATGTTGTGTGAGTGTGTTACATGCTGTCAGTGGGGGGTGGGGGGGTGGGGGGGGTGGGGGTGGTGGTTAGCCCTGGAGAGAGGTGCCTTGTCTTGTGAATGGTGTGGCAGGGGGAGGATAATGTTGAGAATAGGAACAGGAAAGTAGAAAAAGAGGAAATAAAGAATAAGACTAGAAGGGAGCAGGGGCTTATATAAATGAAATCTGACAACTATTGACATGATCTTTTTAGATTCTTAATTGAATAATTGATTATATTTAAACAGCACACTGCTGCGGGTGTGTCCTGTCATAGTTAGAAGTGGTAGACAGTCCCTTGAGGTGACACATAACATTCAAATCTTTAAAATACTAACCAATTATTTTTTATGGCCTCCATTAGGCTTTCAGGGCTAAAACAGCTCCTGAGGGTGTTGACCTTATTGATTGTGAACGTCGTTTTGAAAGTCATTTTGTAGGTTTAAAATTGTGCACATATTGGCCTTTCCTAGTATGGACTGTTCAATATTAGATAAATAAATAAAAACAGATATCAGGAAATAAATAATTATATGAATAAAATAGATACATGAACCAATAAATTGAGGAAATATTTTAAACTCAACCTTACAATGTTATGTTAGCATTCTTAGCTTGGCAGGGATGTGAGCTTGGTGAAGATGAGACAGTGTAAGCTAGCAGTGTGCTGTGTACAACACTGCAGATAAATATTGTGTGTTTTTGCGAGTTTGAGAGTTGTATATCTTTCTCTGAAGAACATTTTTAGAATCAAAATGCTTTCAATGTATCTCTGAATAAACCAGTTAGTTGCTGCTAGCCAACAGCAGCTAACGAACACTGCTAACACTGGCTCTTCACTTTCATACTGAGTAATAGTCCAAGCTCACAACCCAACAAAATGATAGGCAAGTTAAAATGTCTGTGACCTGTGCTTATTTACAGCAGCAGCTTCTAATTGGTCGATTCAGAATAACGTAAAATGCAGTACAATATACAAAAGTATTATTTTTCCCAATAATACCATCAAATAAAAACAGACTGGTGTAATTTTTTAACACAATTCTCTATAATTAAATAAAAATGAGTCCCATTGAAACTCTTTTATTATTAAAAAAAAAGTAAATTTATATATTTTACACAATTTGTTAGTATTATTCTTTATATCACAAGTATTTTTCTTTTAAATTAATTTCATATTGATTACTTTGGGGCTCCGTATTCCTATTATTTATTTTTATTGTTTTACCTTGCATTTTCCCCACAGGAGTCATTAAAATTTCATCTCTCATTTAGAGATTTCTAAACAACACGCCAACAACATTTAAATTGAATTTATTAATTAATTTGAATTAATTTTTAATTTTAGTTCAAATTTAATCTTGTGTTGGGAAAGTGGCTTGATTTCATATTTAAAATAAGTGCACTCTATTTCTCTCATCAGTTCAGACTACCATTTAATCAGGATAATTTCAGGAGGCATTTTAATCTTACTGCAGCCTAAATGGGAGTCCCCCCTCGAGGCTTAAAGCATGGCCTCCTGCCTACAGGTTGATTAATTAAGTCACTATAACAATAGAATGTGAGGATAGTGATATATCATAGTCTTCATCTCTTTTCTAGCTGTAGCACAAAGTCATTGGCCTATCCTCCTCTATTTATGCAGTATTTTACATTCATGGAAAGTGCCCAACATGCTGTCTGCTCTGCCCAAATGCCACATCACATATTGGCACCTCAACACTTACTGGACTGGTAGATACTGTGAATGAACGGGTGCTGCTTATACTATCGAACTATACCCAAAATGTTCAGTGCCAGTGCCGGCATTTGTTAATTCAGCCATAAAATAGGAAAATATATGACACCACAGGAGACTGTTGGGAAATGAAATAAAAGTTAAAGATATGTTTAACATAATGCAACTAAAGCATAGAGGAATGAAAGATCAAAGTAATGCAACACTATCAAGTTTGAAAGGAAAACTAAATACTCTAATCAATAATCACTTGCACAGATGGCTGGAACAATATAGGTTTCAAATATATTGTGGATGAAACACCCTCTGAGTTTAAAAAAGCAATAAAGATGAGTAGTGCTGACCTAATATCACCCCGATTTCCCTCTTGGGGGCCAAACAGGTTGGCCCGGCCCCTCACATCATTCACTGCGCTCGGTTTCCAATCACTCCCAAAGCATCACTTTGGGGATTCATTTGACACATTTATTGCCAAATGGTGTGATTTCCAAGCTGGGCGAGCAGTTTCCAATGTACCATCAGTGATCTCACTCGCACGGCAGACTGATTTGGCCCTCACACTAGCGTACCTCACTGAGACCTTCAGTGGCAAAGTGGCTAATGATGAACAGAGTCCTCAACAGCATTTAGCGCTGAATGCAGCGTGCAGCATTTGTCTTAGTCCTGATATTGACCAAACCAGGGAGCTTGATCAAAGACAGGGCAGTGTGATCTTCCAGTGTTCCTCTTCTCTCAACAATACGTAGTGTTATATCTAATAGAAGTTGTGAATTTATTGTTTGAACACACAGCGTTTATCAAATACCATGCGTTACCTCATGATGCAAGATATTTAACGGGGGGTAAAGTTATTTTCCAATAAAGACAGCTTGTTACTAACACCTTCTTGGAATGTGAAGATGATGAAGCTCCAGATTTTATATATGTATGAGAAAGCAGTACAAGTGTGGTTGCAGAGAGAGGAGTGTTAAAGGAGAAATCCAATTTAATATCTTTACTACAGTGGTGTAATACCTTGCATTCCTGAATTAGCCTTTTATGCCTTCAAGAAATGGTAACTGTAGAGAATGCAGAAGCATCAATTTCCACTGATCAGTCATCAACATGGAACAATTCATCACAGTCTAGACAGAGCCACCATCTGCTTCAATGACAGCTGCCTCAATAGGTCACGATGTGATGCAACAAAGGCTTGTAATGACCTTTCTTTAGCAGAAGTGAGAAGCTAAGCACCTGATCTAGGTGGAGAGATAAGTGAGTGCACCACAAAGAAAACCATGACACCTGATCACAACATAATTCCCTCAGTTCATGTTCTGGAAATAAATAAGTGTTTAAAGTTAAAGACCAACGGGGAGCAAACGAATGACGCAGCATCAGCTCTGTGATTTCTTGCTCACGTCTCTTTGCTTGCAAGCTAATAAGTAGTAGTGAGGGATCCCAGACGCTAAAATAATAATCTCCTCCTCCACAGCCATTTATCCACAGCAGGTGAAGACTTAATTTGACTTCAATCTGACCCACCACTACACTTACACTTTTTACGTTTTCAGCAAATCACTGCAGAGCTTCCAGGTACTATATTTTGCCCTCATTCCATAAAGTTAAAATTTTAAAACTCTTGTTCCCTCCCTTTTTTTTCACATCACTGGTCAGTCCTGCTTTACCTGAGAAAATGAATATGAGTCAATTTCTCTTTGCATCATATGCTGCATTCAGTTGGTTTTCACTGACTGTCTGTGTAAAGGCAACACAAGTAAAAAAGAGTCATTAACTCAGCAAACTGACTGAGTAATGTCAGTTATCTATGTCAGTAGCTATCTAAAGTTTGTTAACATTAACTGATGTTAGCTACCAAAAGCTACTGGTCATATCAAATCATGCAGGTATATATAGAAGCACATTTTAAAAGGTTGCGTTTTATATCTTATAACTTCAGCATTACATTTGTATGAGGAAGACTCTGTTATTTCATCTTTCAAAAGTCACATAGTCTACCTTTAAATAATACACTCAGCTTAACCCTAATCCCTTTTTTGCATCAAAAATTGTTATATAACAGTAATTGTATTGGTATTCCCATGTCACCAGTTTTCAAACAAAATGCATTTTACATAATAATGTAACTGAAAAGGAATAGCTTCAGTTTTACATGTTAAGTGTTACTGTCCGTTGATGGATGGCTGAAGATTCCTATGCAGGATCAGTCACAGAGGACCAGTCACCAGGACCCCTGACCAGGTCACCTCATTGACCTTTACAGATTAGCTATGATCCCGCATGACAGCCCTGTGTCCTCCGAGTCCTTGGGTCAACATGTAGTTACGATCAACCTCTAACACACAGACATCCTCAAAAATCCCAACATGTGCGCACACACACACACACACACACGCACACGCACACGCACACGCGCACGCGCACACGCACACACACACGCACACGCACACGCACACGCACACGCACACACACACACACACACACACACACAATATCTCACACAGAGGCTGACACCAAACAACCAGACTCTGACAGACGTAGATTTCCAGACAGGCACAAACACGCCGGATGGCGCCGTCACCACTGTCACTCCCCCAGATGATGTTTAAAGATGAGCTCCACATTGATATGCAGAGAGGTTCGCCCTGCTGCTGCTGCTAAGAATAGAAAACACCAAGGTGAAGGAGAGCCATTTGTTTTATGAGTAACCTCAGCGTATGACACGCACTTGAACCGGGTGACAGTGCGTGTGAGAGGTAGTAACCGTGTCCGTGAATCTGTCTCTCTCTGTGTCTGCAGCTGTCTACGCCTCGGTCCGTGTGTGTGCGCCATGATTCACAGGGCAGACTGTCCAGGAGATGTTATTATTGTTGTCGCTGATGTTGTTGTTGCCTTAAATTACATTTCAGGGATGGCTTGGTGCTTGGCAGCATGAGACTGCGCTAAGTGGAGAAAAGTGACTAAGGTGGTTATGATTTTAAGAGACAGAGGAGGAGGGGAAAAAAAAAAGAGCCCCAGCTTCTGTCCTTTTTCTCAGTTCCTCAAATTCAGCACAATCTGCTCTTTTGAATTCTTGAATGGCTAGCATGATATGAAATGGACAATCACAGACGTATCCAATCAAGTGTGAAAATGGGCACAGATGAAAAATACATTGACCTTTTAAAGCTTTTCTGAATGGATAGTCTTGAATAGGCAGCATGTGAAGTGGGCAGTTGCAGAATGCAATTTTGTGTGTTTGTGTGTGTGTCTGTGTTTAAAGGAGAAATCTGAAGGAATAAGCAAATCTGGGGAGAGAGTGAGCCTCTTTGGACTGGCTTCTGGTTGTCCAACAGATGAAGCACTTGTTTCCCAAGCACGGATTTATTTCCTGACTGTTTTCTTTCTGTCTGTGTCTGGCTCTCTATATTTTTTCCCTCCCTTCTCTGCCCTGTCATTTCTCTTTTCGCTCTCCACCCTCTTTGCTCTGCTTTCACTCTTTCATTAACTCCATCTCTCCTGTCTCCATGTCTGTCTCGCTCTCTGTCCGTCCTCCCGAGGTTCAGCTTTTGTCCGTCTGTCCGTCTTCTGTCTCCGTGAGTGGAGAAACCTTTCAGCTGCTCGTTTCCAATTAGTTTTCCTGCTAAAATGTCAGCCCGCAGTCTAGGTGTGTGGCCAAATATCTTTTACAGTAAGTGTGAATGAAGCCAAAGAGTCCAAAATCTGTAAAAGAAAACTCTCTGAGTGCATTGGCTGACTCAGAGATACATGCCTCCATCACCAAACTAGAATTCAGAGCAGCATCTAACAGGTGGAGCATCAAGTGCATGAGACAGCCCTTACATAACAGCTGAACAGAGTGAGACCGAACCAGAATATTAGAGTTGCATTTGCCTTAAAACCAAAACAATGAGCTGAAAGATGTTAAAATCTGTAGAGCACATTCATTCTATGTAGAAATGATGTTCTGTATTTCTCCCTTGCTCCGTCCTCCTGTTTTGCTGTCACTTTCATTTCCTTCCCTCTCTTTGCCCCTTTCTCTCTTCCTTCCCTCCTCTGCAGTAGAGTCGTTCCAATTCTGATACTAGTAGCGGAAATGCCTCCGATACTGTCTAAAATACTGGAACTGGAATCTGCAAGCACGAGAGTCAATGCACCGATCCAATACCCCATAATGTATTGATAAAATTTAGAGTTTCACGCCCCGATAAAATGGCAGTCTTCCCAGAAATCAGTTCTTCTTTGCCGCTCTCAAACAGTAGGAAGGACGTACTGTATAACCTTAAAACGCCTGAGTAATCATCACATTCTGACGTGGTGTTTCTGTTTGAACCGGTGCTGCCTTTTTTCCAGCCTTTACGGCACCGGTCACGTGATGAGACGAGAGACAGCCGCGGAAATAAATCTGACCGCCTCAGCGCAGGAAAGCTCGCAGTAGTAGGCGAGTTTTAAATTCTTTTTCCATATGTTGTCAAGTATGAAAAGACCCAAGATAAACACTGGTAATTGGACCACTGGATTACTGTAAGTGAATTATTGAAACAGCATTCATATATGAATGATTCTGTCCTAAGCCTTTTGATCCATATAAGCGGTTTCCACTGCAAAAAGTGAAATTCGACAATGACAGCAATCATATCACACCCCTACAGGGTTAGTAGTATACAGCTGTTTACATCTTTTTTAATGCCTTGGTATCAGGTCTTGGAATCGGTTTTGGTTCTCTACAGTTGCTCCCACTCCTGCATCTTTTTTTCCAATTACCTCCACTCATTATTTCACGCGATACGTTCACTGTCTTCCTCTTATCTGTCCGTATCTCTCTTGTTCGGTCCTCTCACCTCTCTCCTCTCTCTCTAACCTGCGTTTCCCAGCTTGCCCCATTACTCTCTCCTCACCTTTTGCCCTCCTCCATCCTCTCTGTCACTCCACTCCCGGGTTGTTTACTGCTTTTATCCCGTTGCCTCACCTCTCCCCTGTCCTGTCTCTGTCCACTTTCCACCATTACTCCCATATGTCCTTATTACTGTCTGTATTATTGCCTCGCACAAATTCAGCTTTCAATCATTAGAGATCTTATTCTGTCCTGCACCGTAACACTTTATCGTACTCATACTTTTTAATCTACTCATCCATGTTGCTCTAGTCTTTTCTCTCCTGGCTGTTTCGGTCCTTCTCTTCCCCAACCTGTTCTTCCTTTCAATTGTGTGTAATCTGTCACAGCAGCATAAACCCAAACCTGTCTTACATAATCTGATAAGAGTCCATGCACACACATATAAGCTGTCCAGCCGTGTTGCATGCCTGACTGCAGGGTGTTCGGCACGCAATATGTGTGTGTTTGTGTGTGTGTGTGTGTGTGTGTGTGTGTGTGTGTGTGTGTGTGTGTGTGTGTGTGTGTGTGTGTGTGTGTGTGTGTGAGATGGTGGGTTCACGGGTGCATGCATGTGTGATTGGGAAATCTTACAAGTGTCAGCTTCATTGGACCGGGTGGTTTGTATGTTTGTGCGCATGTGTTTATATTGGTGTGTGTGGTGTGTGTGTGTGTGTGTGTGTGTGTGTGTGTGTGTGTGTAGGAAGCATTGTCGTGCCTGGTGATTTCCTAATTGGATAAAAGAAAGGATGAGGATCATAAAAGGGATGGACGGGAAAACAATAGAAAATAAAATAGAACAGAAGGAGTGGACGACGGGCGCTCTTAAATACCCATAATCCACTCTGTTGTCATGCTATTGCCTCTGTCTTTCTCTCTCTGTACGTTTCTCTCTCAAACACACTCAATGCACATCTCCAGCTTTTCTATGTCTTTTTCCAAACAGTCACCAAAGCACCAAGTGCAATTTGTCTTTACACTCGCTTTCACTGCTCATGTTTCCAGTGGCTTGTCTTTGTGTATGTGGAAGTTTTGTGTCGTCTCCGAGCCCCTCAGACCTCGGCGTGACCGATTTCAAAAGGACACGGGTGCCAGCGTGAATCTGGAAATACAGCCGTTTTTATCTTTTCTTTTGCTCTGTGAAAATATTGTTTTCCTTTGAAAGTGCATTCCTGATATGGAGCGTTTTCACCGCCTCTCGCCGCTGCTCCTGTGAAAAAAAAAAAGAAAAAAAGAAAAAAAAAAAGGGGGCACTGTGGGGGTTTATCATACAGGAAAGCATTGAGCTAATGAAAGTCTCGCTTCTATTTAACTTCATTAGTTTTACCACAGCTCTGTCGCTCCCATTTCCTGAACACAAACAAATCAAAAGAAATGGTGTTATCCATCTGCTCTGTTATCAAACTGGACTGCTTCTTGGCATCGTTCACAGGCCCACACACACACACACACACACACACACACACACACACACACACACACACACACACACACACACACACACACTCACACTCTCTCTTTGGCATTCAGCTAAAGAAGCAGTAATTTCTCATCACCACAGGGGTGTCTACGTTTGAAATTAAGGAAATGGAGGAGAAAGAGAGCAAGGGAGCGTCAGTCTTTTATGAATATGATGGACTGTGGAGCCAAAGGACTTGTAAAGTGCACTTATTTTCTTAGCTGGGGGAGAGCAGTGACGAGGCAGTGGAGCTGGAAGGAGAGTGATGAAAATAAGATCCTGAGAAAATAGAGAGAGGTGGGGGAGAGAGATGGAGGGGAAACAAAAGAGGAATTAATCACAGTGGGATAAAATAAAGAAGTGATGATAGATGAGGATGGCGATTAATTGAACTGCAACTAACACCCTCACAAATCTTCCTCATTGGACAGTAGTAGAAATACATCTACTCAAATGCTGATTTTTAGCACAAGTCTAGGCACTTTTACTTTACTTGAGTAAAGTTTCCATTTTTGCTATACTTGATGCTTCTACTTCAATAAAGTCCATCAGGAAGTATTGATTTACTCTGCTACATTTTCTTTGACAGCATTAGCTACTGATTACATTACAAACTAAGACTTCATATGAAATAGCATGAGGTAACATTATAAAATTCAATGCATTGCTATGTATTAAACAAGTGATTCACAACCTTTTTGACTTCTTACCCAAAAAAAAACAAACATCTTGGGCTCCACATGTCTATGAGTTACTAGCGGCTCCATTAAAGAGACATTTTCTGAGGCCCAAAAAATATTCAACATTTCAAAACTGTTAGAAACATGTTGGAGAGCTACTTTTGAATGCTTTAAGTACATTTTGGTGTGCCTGTACTTTTGTTTCAGAAGGATTTTGAATGCAGGACTGCTTGTAATGGTTTTATTTTTACACTTTAGCGTTGGTACTTAAAGTACCAATACTCCATCACTTTACTTACTTACTTACTAATACTCCAATACCCCCTTCTTGCAAAAACTCCCCTTCCCCTGTTCTTACTGTTGTTGTCTCTGGTATTTACCATGTACTTGCAGATTCATGCACAGGTCAACCTTACTAAATCCGCTGTTTTTGAAGCTTTTTTCATAAAGTGATCGCTGGTCCCCTCAAATCTTGATTGTTTTTTTTTTTTTTTTTTTTTTTTTTTTTTTTATGGTTTGTAGCTACAACCACACGTCACTTGGACTAAACGCTTCAGCTGCAGCAAATGGCTGTGACATCAAAATGGAGAGATGCTTTGTGTGGAGGTGTAAAGGCATCCAGGGTGAGCGAAGTGCAAATACTCACAAGACTGAGGTTCCCTCAGGATGGCTTGCATTCAGTGTGTGTGTGTGTGTGTGTGTGTGTGTGTGTTAAAAGAGTATTTCTGCATATAGGTGTATATGATAGAAAGTGTATGTGTGTTTAAACGATGCGACAGCTTTTAGTTGTGAACCCCATGTGAGTTCATGTGTGTGTGTGTGTGTGTGTGTGTGTGTGTGTGTGTGTATGTCATCAAGTCATTGTAGCAAAAACTAAAAATCCATACGAGTGAAGAAACACTACAGGACAGCCTGTGGTAGTATGGTGCATTGTTATGAGTATAATAAGTTTAAATGTTCAGTTTCAGTGTTCTTATGTATTTATTTATGCATGATAAGTATGTGTGTGTGTGTGTGTGTGTGTGTGTGTGTGTGTGTGTATATATATAAGTTTTAGCTTGTTGGCTCCCTCAGGCTCTGCGCTATTCTCTCTGTGTGTGACATTAGCAAGGGACGGAAGTCTGAGCACCGTGCTGCCAGTACCTCTCAACATCATACACACATACACACAAACACACACACACACACACACACACACACACACACACACACAGGCAAAAACAAACAAACGGAGGCTGGCAGATACTGGATATGAACATCTGCGATATGACTTGGGCTCAGGGAGAGCAGAGTACGTGCGTGTGTCCGTGAACCATACATATCCATGACTTCATATCCATAGAAAGCCCGGGGAAGATTATGCTGATTGTGTGTTGCGTAACACCATACGTGTAATATGCATTATGAGATTGCATACATTTTATTATGGGGATTATCTAAAGCTGGAGTTGGAGATTTGTCAGAGTGCCAGGGCCAGTTAGAGAGAGGCTTACACTCTTACAGAATACAGTCCACAGCTGCATGCAGGATATTACACAGTTAGTGTTTAGCTTGTGGCTCATTAGGAATCACCAAACACCTGGACACTATGTGACATTAAATATAATACATGTACGCATGAAGCACACACACAACATCACATGACAGCTCATGGTTAAATAAGTATAGTATATATTTACAATGGTGATCAAACACCTTCTGTTGGTATACATTACATCACATTCAATTACTGGACACACACCAGCCAATCAGAATTCATGCCGCCATGTCACAGTATAAAGTGTGACACAGTAACGACTGATGCTGGATATGTTAAAAAATGGATAATGTAATGATGACTGGGGGACAGGTGGCAACCCTATAGCTTATCTAGATTATGAAGGATTTTATATTAAAGAGTGGATATGTGGCAATCGAACTGTCATTTCATTAAAACATTACATCAACAACTAACCAGCATTTTCCCTTCAGTACAGAAGGTCTGGCCAGCCTGCACATGATGCTCGGTGGAGTTTACTTCTAGATATCCCGAAAACTTAGTTTGAAATGTCAAGTGCTTCTTTTAGCCATTATTAAATATTCAAAACAAACAACACTCAAAGTGAAAGTTTAGAAAAAACATCCTAAGTTATTATTTATTGAGAGTGCATGAAAATATGCGACATCACCATTTCACAACTGAGCACAGGGGAAAACACAAATACAGAAATCGCTCATGTGAAAAAAACCAAAACTAATCCACCTGTGGAAGAACATTAAATGTTCATGTATGATCCCAGTGCTCAGACTGAGAAATATTTCCTCTGTGTGTTTAGGACCTGGGAAAGCTTTGTTAGTGGAATGACCTTTAGAATATAACTTTTAGAGTACTTTATTATAAATATTATTTAACATTGATAATATTATTGTCATAGTTTCTATCATTTATTGTCTCTGGTGGCAATTTTGCATCTTGTAACTATTACTTTCACACACTTCTCTTGCACCTGCTAAAGAAAGCTTGAACTTGACTTGTATAAATAAAGGTTTCAATCAACCAGACAATAATATAGAGGTGTTTCTTCTTTGTCCACCCCACTTGTATCAATATTCAAAACACCCCTCAGTATAACTTAGAGTGAGTAGATCTACTGTATCCCTCAAAATGAATCCAACTTTAACCCTGACTAATTCATCTTAGACAATTTTACACAGAACTGATTATCAACACACTCGCTCTCTGAGGGTCTCTCTGACTGGGTCCATCCAGTTATCTTTTCCTCTCTCATCCCTGATCAAGTCTTTATATAGGCAGTGTCGTTATTAACCTCACATCCCAGGGCCATGTTCATTACACTCATTCTCTAATGTAGGCCTGATCTAGAGGTAGAATGAAACATTCATACACACTTCGCCATTCATCTGTCTGCTGATACTCCACCAAGCCTCTTTGGCCTGTTCAGCCTAAAGGGCCCGCTGACACTTTTCTCATTTCCTCCTCTGTATCGTTCTGCCATTACTCTTTTCTCTTATCGTCTGCTTTGCTTTTTTTTCTCTTGCTCTCCATGTCCTTGCTGTTTTTTTCCCCCTCATGCACATCCTCTTTTTGCTTTCCTTTCCTTTCCTTTCATTTCCTTTCTCCTAACATCCTCCCCTCCCTCCTCATCACTTTGCTCCTCTCCCCTGCCATTACCAGCATGACAATCTGTTGCTTGCCTGGATCTCAATAGCCGCTTCAAACATGCTTTTAGATGGATCAAAGTAGATATTAAGCACTAATACACACACATATGCGGGCACACACACACACACACACACACACACACATGCGGCCATCACATGCGTCCATCTCTACACCCTCACAATGAGCATGTTGCCAATTACTGGCTTCAAAGACTGAATAAATGCTGTGCAGTGTGTTATATCTGAATATTCACGTGCACACCCACGCACTTCCTAACCCACCCACTCAAATCACACACACATACGAGTAGACACAGTGAACATGTATATACATAAAAAATGTATGAAGGTGAAAACAGGGGCATTAGAACAAACCTGTGTGTGTGAGAGAGGGAGTGTGTGCAGTGGAGTGTGTGACTGGCTGTGTAATGAATGCTATGTTATTCTCAGATGTGCTGGTTGAGTAGGACGTCGGTTGAGAGTCGAAAGCTTCAAAAGCTCTTTCATGCTTGCCTCAGTGAGGTCGCATCGACCTCTGGATCTGCCGATCGATTGACCAGCCTTAATTTGACCCTTTGGGAAAAGCAAGAACTCCCAAATGGGACTTTAGGATGCTCACGCACACATGTACGTTTTAGGGACGTGAGAAATTGTGATGGACAGGCTCTTTAGCAACGTGGGAAGTAGCTGAGGCCAGTGGCCAATCATCAATAACAACACCATGACTTATTTTGTTACTTTTTTTTAAATGATTTCTTTATTTTTTCTGTTTTCATAATGTTCTCAATTGACACACATTTAATAAATGATATTTATTAATGTGATCTTAATTAAAATTTCAGTTGAGCCTCTGACCTTTTGGTAGTGTAAACACAGTATTTACATATTACCTCATAAAGTTGAAATGTCTGTCAAACAGTTGTTCCTTTATGCTTTAAGCAGATTGAAAGAGCTGGAGTCAACGAGAGCCTCGAGAATGAACCAAAACATAAGAATAGCGGCCTGAAAAAGCAAAACAATTAACTGAAAGATGCTAAAAGGCATCATAGAGTAATTATTATCATTACTCACATAGTTTGTCTGCCACTTGACAAATGTAAATCCAATGACCACTTTCCTTTTAGCCATTATTTTGCTCTCCACCAAGTCCCGAGAAAAACACCTGGTTGTTAGCTGCCAAAAACCTCCAGTATGTTTACTGGCTGGTCTCTGGCTGTGTCCTTCTGCATGCTGTACATTAGCTGCTGAGCAGCTAATGTACAGTAGGCTTCTAGAGCTGAAAACAGCTGCCTGCTGTGGCTGGAAACGATGTTGATGAGGTCTGGTGAGACTGAACCACAACAAGCTGCAGACTTTAAAATTAAAACAGTGAGCTGAGTGGGTTCATCACTACGAGCATCACCTTTTACATTACACATATTAATTTAATCCATCGCTATATTGAAATATTAAGTAGTGCAGCTTTAAGGCTCTGTATGGTTTAAGGTTTTTTTTATAGCTTTTGGAGGCCATTACTTACAGTTAATTTCAGTATGAAAATCAAGCTGCAGAAACTTAAAACCTGCTTGAGACAATCCCTTCAAGTGCACATTTTGTCAGCTTTATGATTTTTTGTCAAATATACATTATTGGAAATACAGCTGCGAGCAGGAGTTTTCTGAAGACTCAGCTTGTTTTGTTCAAGGACAGAAAGCTCACTCTCTGATCTTAAAAGTTCGATAGCGCTTGAATCAAACACAGAGGAATGTTTTTGCCCTGACTCGCACCCACAGTACGTTACCATGTATCGACAGAGAATAAATAAAGACAAAGGTTATCAAATGTTCACGGGTGGATTAACTATCTCAAGCAGGTTTCAAGAGACTTTGAACTGACTTTTATTGGAATAGAAAGACAATGGCTAGTTAGGAAGTCAGTGTAAATGTTTTCAGTATGCTTTGTGGTGCTTAAACTCGCTTGAGAAAAGTTGACAGTTACAGCAACACACATGAGAGCTGACAAGTACAACTGCAGTCCTCTTGAGCATTACATGTTTGATTCCCCGCTCAAAGGCACCATAACTCTAAATCTTGAGACAGGAGTGGATTTTACTTATTCATTTCCTCTAGTCACATTTACCAAGCCAGTCAAGGGATTTAAACTGGCAGCTTTCCAACTGCAAACCCACTCATGCTCCTCTAACCTCGCTGCTACCTCCATCCCCTGGTGAACCTCTCTCTGCTCTCAGAGCTGTTTTACCCGGAGCTGTTGGTCAAAAGCAGCAGTTTAGTTCATATTTTAAAAGAGAAATGACAGGCATTCAGAAAGTTGATTTCACTCTGATTTACTCTGAAATCTTTGGTATACACGGCGTGTGTTTTTATTGACCTCCTTCACCCTTCCCGTCAGATGGTGCCCCGGTTAAATGTGAGAAAATAGTATTGATCCAAAGATAGAAAAGCTGCCGGTGGGGGGTGGGNNNGATGGGGTGGGTGGGGTGGGGGTGCTTGGACTAAACTCATTTCACTGAAGATTTCTCATTTCTCTTGTCTCTGTCTCGCTCTGGCTCTCTCTCTCTGTCACACACACACACACACACACACACACACTAACACACACAATCACCCACTCCCCTCATACCCATAATGATAACGTTAAAGACTTTTGTATCTCATTAATCACCATGGCAACAGTTTTGGACCTACTTTCTACTCTCTCTTTCTTTGTTTAAGTCTCTCGTTCACATACACACACACACACACACATACACACACACACTGGGAGATTATGCTCTCATTCTCCTCCACTATACAACATCTGTATTCAGTACTGTATTGGATATTATTGGCTGTCATATACTGCTGATGCACACTCACTGTTGCTTAGATTTGGTTCCTGCAGGTTGTGCGATGTGCTGCTGCATTCTGAGTGATTATATGTATGTATGTATGTATGTGTGTGTGTGTGTGTGTGTGTGTGTGTGTGTGTGTGGGAACAGTGGCAGCAGAATGAGTGAGTGTCTGCTGGAAGCTGCAGCAGGTGTCTAACCCCCTAAGGGCAGAGTTACATTGTCAACAGAGCAGTGCTACATCCTTTATGTGTGTGTTTCTCTGTGTGTGTGCTCCAGGGGCATCCGCATTACTAGGCAATATGGATTTGTAATGTAGGTTGTATAAATGCAGAACTCAACAGTGTGTGTGTGTGCGTGTGCGTGTGTGCGTGTGTGTGTGTGTGTGTTTCTGTACTGTAAAGGCAGGTGTGAACAGCTCAAGATGTCTTTGAGCGAGAGCAGATGGGAACTCAAACGTTATTGGAGTGCATGCTACATGATTCATTTATGTGTATGTGTGTGTGTGTGTGTGAGATCCTGCAGCTGATTGCGTATGTATGTGTGGTTGTCACCCTGACGAGGTTATATAAACACAATTTCAAACACAATTTCACCAGCCAAAGCACAAAACAAGCAAGCGATGGGAGATACGGACAACACTACATACAGGAATTATTACTCTGTTCTTCTGTTTTCACACATGCAAAGTGGTTTGTATCCAAACTATGAGTCTGGCCTTAAAGCTTTTAAATCAAAAACCTTCTCGCCTCATCGATCAAAATCTCAAGGTTGGGCTGCAAATAATAACACCCAACCCCCCTTTATTATACAGAGACTGTAAATTCAGCCTATTGTAATTATGAACGCTTTGGCAGTGATGAAACAAAGAGCGGGAAGAAAATGTCACACGCTCTGCCTCCACATATTTCTTCTATCGAGGCAGATCACCAATAGTAGGGCCAAGCTGATCTTGAAGCGGGCCTGAGGGCCGAGACGTCACCACTGTGTCTAATGCAGACCCTGAGTTTTGGGGTCATTTTGCCAAGAAGCCATCAGCTCTGCCGCTTTAAGAGTCAGAAGAGTGATTTGTGTTGTAGACAGTTAGACAGTTGTAGTTGCCAAGTGTTGTTGGCCAGTCGGAGTTACTTTTCCCTCCTGGCAGCAAACTTTCTGCTATATAAAGGCTGTGGTATGTTCTCTGCACTGGGTCCAATTTGACATTACAAGACACAAGCTGTACCAATGTGGCTTGTTACGTTTGTCATCTTTTGTGGCTTCCTTTCCGATTAGTTTATTCTTAGATCACTCTTCCCTCAGAGTTGCAGGGATTCAGTGTTGATTCTTGGATGTTTTCTATCATAGAGTTCTGCGCTCATGTCCTCGGGTTGAAAATTGGTTGAGATACTCTCCTGCTGCACCAGACTGAAAAACATTAAATCAAACTACTCCTGAAGGTGCTGGGTGGGTGGGTGGGTGGGGTATTGCTCTCAGCAGGGATTGAGGATTTGAGAGTCGGGCAAAATCTATAACAATTCCAGAGTGGTGTTGTTATGGAGGAATATCAATCATGTTTTTCAACCGTGCTGACTCACAAGCCTGAATGAGTTTTTGGACGTGACCTTTGGATACAAATTAGAAGCGGCTTACTGATTCTTGGGCTCATCATTTTGTGTGATTGTATTTTTGCGAGACATCTGCACTCAAAGCTGCGTTAAATACCTGGCGGTGGTTCACCTGGCAATTCCTGAACCCATTTTGTTGTTTATCGAAATATTTCCTTCTTCCTCTCTGACAGACTGCACGGACGTGTTGTGTTTGAACAAAGTGACGTGAAGCCTTTTTCTCTGGCTCTGCTGCTGACATTATGACAAGACTGGCATGTTTGGTGCCCAAGGCATGATCGGCCAGCCTCCTTACATGACCTGTGACAGAGCGAAGCACGCAGTGACCACTACTCGGAAGAGAGTGACATCCTATAAGTTCTTCAGAGAAACAGGAGAAGCAAATTAAAATGTCTCTCAAAGAAACGGGTGAAAACACATTTTCGATTAGTTCTAACAGAAGTGATTCAGCTGAAATGATTAGAAACTGAGCAGCTTGGTGTGAGGCAGCTCAGCCTCCTGGTCGTGTTGAGGCAAAGACATCAACACTAAGTGACTTGCAGTCAGACCTGTCATCTGCAGACCTGCCTGGCTGCTGACATTGAGAAGCTCCTGCGGGCGCAAAGAGGCCGAATGGTTGGAGGAGGAGCTGAATGGTGCCACTGTGAGAGAGAAAATGGCTCTTAGGAATTATTTAACAGCTCCACTTGCTGTCACTATATTGTCACTACTGCTTTTGCACTGTCCCAGAGAATTCAACAAGTCCTGGTGAGTTCTGTGGTTATTGCCTTAAAGGATTTTGGGATATGAAGTCACTGACTTCAACAATGAAACACTGCCCTTTAGTTTTGACCCTGCCTCTTACACTTAAATGAAAAACAGTTACAGTGTGTGAGTGGGTATGGTGGTGTGCTAGGCTAACCCTAGCCCTAACCCATGCTTTAAGCTGAGACTTGGTTTGATGCCAGGTCTTGAAGACCTGATCTGGCTGTACCCTGCTGTTGAGTCCCAAACCCCACCTTTCAGCCTGTCACTTCCCATTAGCACACCATGCTAATGCAATGCATTGCTTACACTTTCTCTCTTTCCACTGTGTATTACGTATATACTTGCAACACAGGGCAGACAGAGACAAGACGATTGAAAACCTTGTGCCTGCTAACTCCAGCTTGGCTTGCTAACACTTTGACCCTGTAAACCTGCATTTAAAGTCTTTATTTATATTGCAGGCAACAATTTTACTATTGATAGAATTCTATATATAAATTACATGGTCAAAAAATACACAAACATTTTCACATATTAGCTTTTTTGCCCAGAGTTAGATTAGAGTTGCACACTTGACCGTTTTCCACATGTAGCAGGTATCTAAAAAATGCTATGCTAAATTGCTGCTAATGCAAACCAAGCATTTCCTACTGCTGCAGCTTCACATTAAAAAAATTCATCTTGCGAAACATCAGTTGACTTTTATTATGAAGTGAGCTTAACATTTGCCGCTATCGTTCATCAAAATGACGTCAACAAAACAAGACAACGGCCATTCTGACAGCAGATCAGAAATATTGCAGGGAGTAATGGAAGAAGAGGGAGTAGCCACAGTGAGCTGTGAGATGACGGAGCTGCAGGCGACAGGCTTCACACCTCCAACTTAGCCTAACCAACTGCTTTCATTGTGCGCTGCTGTTTGCAGACTCATGCTGTTTGCAGCATCAGATCGAATCACGGTTGCTCACAGAGCGATGGGAAATTATTGTCTTTGTTGTTGTTTGTAAAAATGACAATAGTTTGTTTTGCTGCCCCTCACAATTCTGTGACCTTGTGTCGCCACGTCAACCAGGGCTGAAATTTATAGAGCTGAACAATTAATTGAAATATTATTGAAAATGCAATACGGCCAAGTGCAATATCCAAATTTCAATAGCTGAACTATTTTTAATAAAGGTAAAATGAGTCACAACAGACCATAAATGAAGCATTGTGGTGCTACAGCGATGCAAATCATATTCTCTAGAGGTTGGGGAACATGCTTGTTTGGGACAAGACCCAACAAAACATCATCATCATTTTTAGATAATTTTCCAGTGGAAATGAAATGCAAAAATTAGCATTCCAGCTAAATCGTGACTCATATTGATCATATCAATCAATCGCAATATCTCCCAAAATAGTCGCATCGTGATTTCTTTTTTTGCATATCATTCAGCCCTAACTGAAATCTTTGAGACCACCACTTGAAAATACCTTCTAAAATATTCCGTGCCCAGCCATTCAGTGTGTTTCTGTTTGTGTGGGTGTGGGGGTGTGTGTGTGTGTTTGCGAGTGTGTTTGCGAGTGTGCACAGATTATTGACTCTGTGTCTGTTGGCAATGCAGACAGCCAAATAGGCAGTCAGCTGCAACAGTGAGTCACTCAGTCACCCTCGACTCAATACAATGCCCTTTAGACAAGACCGCAACTCACTCTGAGGTGTGTGGCTGTGTGTGTGCACATGTGTGTGTTTGTCTTGTGTATGTGGACCTTAGTTTCACATTTCAACCATGTGTTTGTGAGATTTTTTTTTAATGTTTTTTTTATTTTTTTTTTGCCTCTCTGTGCCTGTGCCGCATAAGCTCTGCGTCTCTCTGTTGGTAAACAGTAGAATGCATGTGAAGGTTGTGTGTGTTCGTGCGTGCGTGTGTCTTTGTGTGTGTGTGTGTGTGTGTGTGCGTGTGTGCGTGCGTGCGTGCGTGTGTGTGTGTGTCTGTATTTGAAAGCAAGCTCCGTGCTTCTGTTTGACCTTTGGAATTCCCTTGGTCCGTCGCACACTGCCGCTTCGCCATAGATCCGCACACACCACTCATTGTGTGTGTGTGCGTGTGAGAGAGAGAAAGAGAGAGAGAGAGAGAGAAAGAGAGAGAGAGAGAGAGACCCCGAAAGAGGGAGAGGGAGAGAGAGACATAAATGTTTAATTTTGGAGTTGAATTTGTATGATTTTTGATATCGTTCATGTATAATTTATAACAATGTCATGAATTGAATTAAAGGAAAAGAGTAAAAAGGGCAAAGATACAGAGAGAGAAATAGAGAATCAGCCGACCAGCTCATAGCCCGCAGGTCAAAGGTTATTTTAAATGCTCACGCTTTTAATGAAATAACCCTTCAACTGCTTGCTAATGGCTGTTGAATGTGTGGTGGTTTTATTATAAGCAGGCTCTCGCCTTGTGTATATGCATCGTGACTCAGATCAATATCTGAATCATTGCATTGGTTCACCACAGGATCAATAATGAATACATGAGTATGTAATTGAAATGCATTCCCAAAGGGGGCGAGGGGTGAGTCGGATTCAAATGAAGTCCTTCTAGGCTCATTGGGCCAGAATAATTAAAAATGTCTTTTTCATTAGCTGCTAACCACAGCAATGAGGACGAGGCTGTGTTGTCTTTCTTTCATTAGTTGGTTCTTACCTCAGTTCTTTGGTACATTCTGTGGTTCTCTGGATCCTCCATTGGTGCCTAGGTTTGTTCTTTGGTTCCTTCTTTGGTTCTTTTGGTTCTTAAGTTCGTTCTATGGATCCTAAAGATTTTTTTCTTTTTGCCTTTTTGTCTTTTTTTGATAGTCGACAGCTTAGAGAGAAACAGGAAATAAGGGGTGTGATATGCAACAAAGGTCCCCTGGCCGGGAATCAAACTGTAGACGTTGCAGTTAAGTAACATGCCGCCCAACCATAATGTTACGCCCAGATCTTTGGTTCATGACCTAAGGGTGCTCTCTTTCTTTCTCTTTCTTTCTTTCTTTCTTCCCTTCCTTCCTTTTTTCCTTCCTAACCCTTTCATTAAAATCTGTATGTGTCATATATTTGATTAGGAATTACTTCCTTGGTTCTGAATCATTTAACATGGTGACAAATTCCAGTGTTGACATAATTAGTTTTGCTGATCTGGACTTACCCACTTTTCTAATTTGTCGCCATATGTTCCAAAGATGCTGATGCGTGCAGATGGTGCTGTTTTATTGGTGTATGTACAAATGAATGGAGCCAGACAGAGGGAAACGGAGGAACGAGGAGATTGAACGTGTGAGAAAAAATAGAAAGAAAAAGACAAGTGAGCAGTTGAAAATGAAAAATGAAAAGCTGGAGGAGTCCCATTGTCATTAAGGGAAGAGACAGAAAACAGGAAATGCATGCCAGGTGGAAGTGGGTGGGGGTGGGTGAGGGATGGAAGGACGAATGGTGAAAAGAAAGTGATGAAACAGAGGCACAAAGATTGAGCAAAATAAAGGAAGAGAGTGATGAAGTGAGGAAGATTTAGCTGTGTTACTGACTGCAGACAGATGTGACTGTCTTCCAGTCACATCTGTCTGCAGTCAGCACAGCAGATAGAGGTCAAGTGCAGTAGATGGAGGTGAGAGGAGCAGTGGAGATTAACAGAAATGAAAGCCTGATGCAAAGGTGTGGAGGAGAGGGCCGCTGCAGGAGGTGGAGAACGGATGGACGATTGCTATGGAGATGAAGTGTGGGACAAGATTAAACCTAATTAGAACATTATAATGACTTTGTAAGGTGAAACGAATAGATGGAAGCCATTATATTGGTGATAAAGAATAGAGACAGGCCAGCTCTTTAATGAAGAATAACACTGATTCTAACCAGGGTCTTTTTTTTTTTCTTCTTTTTTTTGGGGGGAAAATCCTGTGTGAAGTTCTTATGGATAAAGAGGAGATGAAGCAGAGAAATGAATGAAGAGAGATGATGAGAATAAACAAGGGCAATAGAGAAAAATAGAGATGAAAGCAGCGGAGAATTGAGATATATATCAAGATGGCGGAGAGAAGTCATGAAGAGGAGAGAAGTGAGAGAGATAAAAATGGTAAAACGACGGTGAGAGGTGGCATCAGGACGACTGAGGGAGGTCACATCGAGAGAAAATGAGAGAGATGAGTGATCCACGATTACAAAGCAGAGAAGAGGGCTGGGGATGTGACTTCAAATCAGTGACACGATTATTTCAAACCTTTACCTCGATTATGATTAATGAACCATAACTTTGGCACGAGCCACGTATTCTTCATATTCATCAACGTGATTGTTTTCCAAGTGAATGGTGTTACCTTTGGTCGATATCCTACGTTGCATTCACTGCTGTCTGGTAGTCGTGACCGATAGGAGCCAATCAGGAGGCAGGGGAGTGACGGGTGAGAAAGGTCGCCAGGTGTAAAATGTGGCAGAGGTGAAACGTTTTAAAACTAAAAGGTATTACAGTGTGGACGCAGCCTGAGGCTCTGTGTTTGTGCTCGTCAGCCATATTGCCGTTTTCTTTTAAAGGGGACACTTCATGGACAATCATATTGAGGAAATTTATATTAACCGACATAAGCATGTGCCCAGCTGTGTAAATCCTTCCAGAAAGAGAGACGTGGAGGGCTGTTTTAAAGAGGGAGAAAATGAAAGTTGGGCAGAAAAGAGAGGAAGGAGGCAAAGAGAGTGTAAGAAGGAGCGTTTATATGTGGTAGAGAGAAACCTCTAACATGTTTAGCCATGCTAGCAACCGAAACATCTGAGCAGCTACTGGACGGCTTGCCATGCAGTTTGGAAGATGTATGTTCCCCTCAGGATGGCTTTGATACGTTTCTTATGTCACTGTGTGTGTGGTCGGCAAGCGGCGCGTATTTTCAGTTCTTGCCCTTGGTGTGCTTTGACCTTGCTCCGCTCTGCTCATCAGCACCACGTGAAAGTCAAAGACATGCTGTCTCATCTAATGTGACACTTAAGAAAGATCTTCATCAGGGACTGAAGCGGAGGTCTCTCTGCTTTGACTCGGAGCGGGTGGCACACAAAGAGCATGGTTTACACGCTGTTGTGTTAACTTGCTTTACAGCTGTGTGTGTGTGTGTATATATCCAGATAAGTGCTCCTCTAACAGGCATTCATGGCATATTCTCAACAGGCCACTTACTGCTCTTACACACACATGCAAACATACACTATCAGGCTTGATATCTGTAGTTCACTGCTTCAGTAAATACTCTTGTCTCCAGTGTGCACAGTCATGCATAGAAATGTACAAGTGCCATTACCTTCACGCCACTGTTGAGTCTGAAATTGGAGTCTGATGGAGGTGAATCTGAAGTGGTTTGTATATTACATCCAATGAAACATTTAGCCCCGGCCCCGGCAATATGATGCAACCAAAGTCATTGTAGCTGAGACAAGTGGGGCCCAGTGGTTAATAAGGTGAGGCTGCGACCGCAAGATTGTCAGTTTGAATCCCAGAAGAGGCTGACGTGTCTGGATGGAGAGAGAGACGGTCACACACACTCACACACACACCCACACACACACACACACACACACACACACACTTTGTCCTCCTTCAGCAGCCACTGCCACCCTGCCCTTGAACAAGACAGTAAAGTCCTAACTGAGGCCGACAATGCAGAACTGTGAGTGTAAAGCTTAGTGAAAAAAGGCAGCTGTGCTTAATCAACCTTTTCCAGTGGAAGGTTAAAGTAATAATGTGTGACATTTTTATGTAGATGTCCCTTTTTGCTGCCCTATGCTCACTGATATAGTGATAAATGATATAATCTATTTATGCTCCAGGCTCTATACCACATACCATTTGTAAAGAGCAAGGTACCACTAAACGACAGTGTTGTTTTTGCAGTGAGTATACAAGAAATCAGTGTGTTTTACCGTTTTTGCAAAGATTAACACAGATTAACCCTCTGAGTCCCAGACCGAGAACTCCACTTTGACGTCCACATGTTGGTCAGATCACCACTGTTACAAACAAACGTAAAGACTCTGTTTTTTCCCTCAGTAACAGAGCTTTTGTTGGTTCCTATGTAATCCTCACTCAAACAGTGGGTGGGAGGGAGAGAGAGAGACTGGGACTGAGCAAGCAAAGATGTCTTTCAAGGGCTTAATACTTAGTTGTTTGTTTTCACAATCGTCTTTGAGCAGTTTCAGTACTATTAGCAGTATATATTACCAGCCACGGTAGCTGGTGTTGTTTTGCACCGTGTGAGTCTGTGTGTCTGTGTCGTCATTGTAAAATTTGGTCATGAAGACACCTACTGTAGCGGAACTAGCACGGAGGTGGTTTTGATGACGGTGGCAGTTCATATGCCTGCATATCTGAGTGCTGACGTAATAATGGAGTAATAACCACTGACTACTTGAAACATCAACATGTAGATGTAGACGAGCATTAGTATGCAGTATGGATTTAGGACATAGGTTTGGTTTCTCTAAGGAAAAGGTTAATATTCTTTTTCCTAGCTGCCGCAATGCAAGTTTGATCGGAAGAAACCGTGTAGTTAGCATGAGCAGCTGTAGCTTACGATGCTAGAGGGAAAAGAGAGCCACCAACAGAAGACAAAGGAAAAGGTGTCGCCGTCTCCACCTACACTGATGAACTGACAAGTGATTTTGGGAAGTGTAGTGTGGCGACGCTGAAACAGAAGGAACTTCACAGTCACCACATGGGTGTTTACTCTCTCTCAAATGCCTGCATTTAATATTTCAGTGCTGGTAATTGAATGCAGGGCTCGGCTGAGAGCTCCAGAGACTCATATATTTTACTGTTGGGCAAAGGCGAAGCGACACAGAGGAGATTTGTCAGGGGGCCGTGGGAGAGAAGGGCATCTGCATCTTAATTGATTTGTGGCTGGATATTTTTAAAATTATGTGAATATGAATAAATTATTCATGCATGGAAGTATGTGTGCATATTAGTATTTGGTGCGTATGATGTCTGTGTGAGAAATTGTCATTACTGTAAATGTTTCTTCTGCGTTTCTATAGTAACTGTGTGAATTTGAGTGCTTATTCTCAATCTGTGTGAGAATGAGTGAGTTTTCTGTGGTCCTTTAACATTAATAGTACCAATAATGCGTATGCGTGTGTGTGCGCGCGTGTGTGTGTGTGTGTGTGTGTGTGTGCGTGTGTGTGTGTGTGTGTGTGTGT